>NC_137469.1:103517828-104117828 GCF_964235325.1 Thermobia domestica
AACACGATCTGTAACTGTACGGTCGTCCTTCCTCATTTCCGAAGTGGCTTTTGATTCTGTACGGTCGTCCTTCTTCATTTCCGAAGTAACTTTTGGTTCTTCTTTTCTAACAAAAGTAGACTTACTGCTGATCAACTGGTCATCAGTTTGAATTGCTGTTGATGTGGATTTCCTCACGGGTCGCTGAGTCATTTGAGTCTGAAAGGAAAATTAATTGTAATATATAATTAAGCGTCGTAACGCACATTTGTACATATATTTACAGGTAGAACGTACATCACTGTTAGGCGAAGACAAACAACGATCTGCTACTTAACAGTGTATCATTTTACGCATGCAGTAAATAAAATAAACACTTCGTTCCAGGAGAAGAGAACAGAAGCCGCTAAAATAATTATTGGCAACGAACGACAACTATTTTCCAGAGCCGTAAAACTTCATTTTTCTCAAAATTATGCATCAGAACTTGTTCGTAAGCATTTCATTTTGTTTAGTTGCATCTAATCGGAACAAAATCGGCTGATATATGCGACAAAATATCAAAATGAATTGACTGATGAATTTCGATGTGTCTTCTTTGGACAATGTTGTAGTTAAAACAAAAATGTAAGTTTAAGAATTAATCATAAATTTAGGCTTAACTACTCTGTGTCCTGTTGTATTGCTAGTGTCATGGTGAAAAACTTTGAGGGTATACTTCAGTATTAGCTTCATCTTAATTGTATACCATCAATTTTTACGTTTACCAAAAAAGTTTTCTCCATTTTCGAAAACTACGCATCAAAATTTACTCACCCATATAATTTTTGTTCAGCTTGATGAGATCTATCGATTGGTATCTATTGTTCGGTATTCCGTAATCACGGTATGTCTAAGGGAAGAATTTTGGCATTATCGCTTAAAAATAATTTTTTGACAACTCGCACATCTGGCAGCATCATGTACAGTCAGCGACAAAAGTTCTTTCCATTTAGTAAAATTATTCCGGGAATAACGGTGGTATGGCTAGAACGTACAGAAAATACACTGTTTTTAATTTATTGAAAATTGTACTCAAAATGTCATTACATTCAAAAGTTATTTACGGAACTAATTTCATCATACGGAAAGAACTTTTATTGCTCACTGTACATCATAATCCTACATTTTTTCTTCCTAATTGAGAAAAACACTGATGTTGAGTTTGAGATCACACAAAGAAATCATCTTAGTTCTTTAATAGTTTCAGGATCTAGGAATACGTTAGTTAATTATGTCCGTGAATCTCCTTCTCATACACAAATAGATTCTCTGTGCCTACGTTGACATCCTTTCTTTCTCAAAAGGTAGAACAAATGACACAAGGGATCATTCTTACCTTGATCACACAGTAGTACACTCATCATACTGCCACACACATCTATATGGCCAGTCATTCATCGAATTATATTTGAGTCTCGAATTACAGCCAGTTTTCATCTTGAAACAAACTTTTAATTTTAAACATGGCGGGATATACATTGTAATTTTAAGTTAGTATATAACAATTTATCTAATTTTACAAATTAACTGACTATGGTACGTTCATTCATCCCTCCTGGCCTAAAGGCTAGAGGTGCAAAACATTCCAGTCAGAACTCGTAAAGGAAAATCACTATCCCTATGGTGCACTTTTACACCATTCAATAACTCACAGCTTCCTGACTGGCTACTATTATATTATCCCCTTTTCTGAACATGTACTGAGTTTATAACACACTACACCTGACCTCGGTTCATCTATTTGTTGCGTTACAGAATATGATTTCCAACCAAACGTAAAATAGGACATTTCAATAGCACTTAGACAACATTTTTCAATTTCTTCGGTAGTGATGGTAAAATATTTTGCACAGAGTAAAAGGAATGAATTATACAGCCACTAATCTACTTTTTATTGCCTAACACTATCATTCTTACTTGCTACTAGCATGGCTAAGTATTCAGATTTATTCACTTTCTTCATACTATTACCATTACTGATTATGATGTTTCCGTGAGTACAGGCCTGCCACTACGTACTTCATCTATTTCTGTACCAGTATTCGACTACGCTACGGAAGTTCGAGAACGGTTATGTCTGTAGACAAGTATCAAAGCGAAAACGGTAAGCGATACCGAGAAACAATGTTTTCTTATGGATTCAGCATCCTACAGAATAGGTTCCTCCCCGCTCTTATTCCTCTATTCCAACAAAGTGATAGAAACTACCAGATTAGTATCAATTAATCACAAGACAGCAAAGTGGGTATAAAATGAAGAAAACTAATTTTTCGATATGGATTTAACGTCCTAAGAGTAGATTCCATCTCCGTCTTTCTCTCTCTATTGAAACAGAAACTAAAAGAAATCTGCCTTTTCCGGTATTTAATGTTGGACTTTCATAAAGCAAAAGCAGTCATAAACAGAGAAAAATTGTTTTTTGACATACGAGGCGCATGTCAAAAAAAGAGCCGATTTTTTCTACGCGGGGCTGGAAACACTGAAGAAGTTGAGCATTAGCAGAAGCATGCCATAATATTATGTGCTTGCAACAGAGATAGAATCGTCCGAGTGGAGTTACGTAAGTGCGAGTAGCAGTAAGATGAAATGGCTGCCGTAATACAAAATCCCGCCAAATGTGAAGTGAGATCTATCACGAGATTTCTAAATGCCAAAGGACAATGTAGCTGATATCCATCGGGAATTGTGTGCCATTTACGGACCGACAGTAATGAGTGAAGGAAAAGTCAGGCAATGGTACAGTGTGTTTCGCGAAGGGCGTTCAAATATTCATGACGACGAGCGCACCGAAAAGCCTAGCGTACAGACGGACGATCCGGCGGAACGCGTTTAATGAGAAAGTGCAATCCAATTGCCGGTTGACGATAACTGAACATGCCAAAGAGTTTCAAGAAATGTCTACGAAAGCAGTGCATCGAATGGGACTGAAAAGCTGGGTTATCACAAACTGTGTGTAAGATGGGTGCAAAAACGCTGACAGGCGGTCACCAAGAGCAAAGAATGACAGTTGCACGTGATTTTCTGCTCCGCTGAGGAAAAAATGCGGATGACCACATTTTTCACGTAGTGGCAAAGGGGAGGAAACCTGGGATGTCGAATGCCACTAGGGAGTCGAGCAGCAGTCAATACAATGGCAGCACTGTGGTTCTTCTAAACCGAAGAAATTCAAACAAAAACACCATCAGTTCACAAAATTATGGCAACCATATTTTCGGACTAAAATGGTGTGATTCTTGTGGAATTTTTGGAACCAACATAACCAATTACAGCAAATGTGTATTGCCAAACACTGTATAATATGCGACGTGTTATTCAAAATCAGTGTAGAGGAATGCTACGCTCTGGAATTCTTCTGACCCATGACAACGCTCGCCCACTGACACCTAGTTGCTCGTACTGTTGAGATAATTCAACGATTTCGATGAGACCTACTCAGCCATCCCCCTTATACCCTCGACCTTGACCCCAGTTTCCTTTCTTCACCTGAAAAAGTGGCTTGCATTGAAGCGTTTTAACAAGAGTGAAGTGCTCAAGACATCAGTTCTGGACTGGCTGCACTTTCAGGTGGTAGATTTTTTACACAGAAGGTGTACGGAAGCTATCAGAAATGTCTGGAGATGCATGATGACTACGTCGAAAGATATGCTATTTTCTCCTAGAAACATTAACCAAGAAAATGAGAAGGATTTTTGGAAGACATACGGCCAAACCTCATTAATTTTTAAAAGATACCATCCTCATATTCGTCTGGTAAAGCTAAGGAACAACGGAAAAAACTGTCAAGTTGGACCGTCTTGAGAGACGAAACCCAAGAGGCCTTATTAACAGGCCAAACACTTAACAATATTCATCTACACCGGATTGGTGATATTTGAACTACACGTGAATAATGAAGCGACTATAACAACAATAATAATAATAATAATAATAATAATAATAATAATAATAATAATAATAATAATAACAATGAAAAATTTACGTTAATATGCCACAAAATCCACATCGTTTGAATACGATTTTTGACGTTGCGCTTCACCGATTAGCTATCATGATTTCTAGAATGTTTTCAGAAGGATGATGATCACATTATTTAAGGATAGCGCTGAATTTTTACCAAAATTGATCGTGTCCCTTAATAGTTATACACTATTATTAGTAACAAATTCGCTCTTGCAAAAGATTCACTAAATTTTAATATTAGACCAATATTTAAAATATAACCCCAGGATTTAGGATTTAGATTTCTGGGTTTTCGGCACCTATGGCCATTTGGCCTGTCACGTTTTGAGAATGACGTCCCTCGGCGAGTACATTATCTGGGGAAAGGGAAGAAAGTGGCCTGGGATCTATAAGTTCGGTACCATCCTGGCATTTACCTGGTGTGATTGAGCAAAACCCAGGAAAACCTCATTCAGGGTGGCTGGCCTGAAAAAGCGTTTTACACTTTTTCGACCGAGTGCTCCTACCGGGAATCGAATCCGGAACCGCTCGCACCGAAGGCGAGAGCAAATATAATCCCAGTACAACTTTGTTGTATAAAACAATGAGAAAAAGCACAAAAAGAAAAATAATACCTCATTAGGTTCAGGCGTTCCAACTGCCGGTATCTCATCCCCTCGTACTTGAACGGCCTCTTCCACCATAGTAGTTTCAGACTTGGATGAAACGGAAGACTTTTTCTCCTTAGCTGCACATCCAGAGTAAGTTTCAGTGTTCTTGGAAAGTTCTTCACATTTAATACTGTTTTCCGACGTCATCTTTTTTTCACAGTTCTGACTTACAATTTTCTCTTCCTGTTTTACTACTGAACTTGATAGATCATGCTCTCCTCCTAAGCTCGGGAGATCAAAGTCTATCGATTCCCAAGCTGGTTTTACAGCAAATATATCTTCCTGATAAGCAGCTGAAAAGCAAATTCCACATAATATTTAATATATTTTCTCACACATGTTACATGTATTTAATTATATGTTCCCGGAAGTTAAATATTATGGACTATTATCTGCAATATTTCAAAGCCTAATCTGAATTCTTCAGACAGCAAACGTTTGCTAATTTTACATATTTTAAGTTTTTTTTTTTTTTTATATTTTGTATTCGTTGAAACTTTTACAAATGTAATATCTTTTATCAAACTTACGAGAAAAAGGAAAAAAAGCGTATGAACTTCAGAGAAAATCAATGTAAAGAATTTTATGAAATGAACTGTCAGGTTCGATGTTCCAAAGTACCTAGTTCATGAATATAAATTATTATTTTAGGTGAACCTATAAATAAACACTTTTTATCCGCCATTTATACTACTTTGTACTTTCGTTTATATACATTGACGGAAATGGAAATCCCAACACCAAGAAGGAGTTATGCTAGGTGAATGAAACTTACCCAGAATATTCACCTATATGTTTTATTTCAGTTATACCAGTTACAAGGTCACAACTCCAAGGACGCGCGTGCACTGCCATGTAAATGCGGAATGGGTCCAGCCATTAGACACGTGCCACGCTGGTGAGAAGCAGTAGTGTCACTGTGTCAGTCTACGGTAACGCGTGCTACGAGTGTACAGAATGCCTCGAAGACGACAACGAACTGTTTATCGGCAGTTAATGTAGTTCGAAGGGGGCCGCGTGGTTGGGAGGCGAGAGGGTGGATTTTCATTTCGTGACATCGCAGCAAGAATTGGTCGAGATGTCTCCGCGGTACACAACTGTTGGCAGCAATGGTTCCGGGAAGGTACTACTACCAGAAGACCGGTTTCCGGACCTTCCCGGTCCACCGGAGAAAGAGAGAATCGGCGTATTCACAGAATGGCTCTGGCGGATCGGAGGGCGTCTGTAGCCGAAATTCGAACTGCAGTGACATCTGATGTCAATACAAGAACTGTTGTGAATCGCCTACTGGAGTGTGGGCTCCGCTCTAGACGTCCTGTAGAGTGTTTGCCGCTTACTCCTACCCACCGTCAAAACCGTCTACAGTGGTGTTGCGAGAGAACACACTGGAGGACAGAATGGACTCACAGACGAGAGTTGTTTCTGCCTCGGTACCAGTGATGGACGTACACAAGTCAGGAGACGGCCTAATGAACGTTTGTTACCAGGCTGCATTAGTCGTCGTCATACCGGTCCGACCCCGGGGATTATGGTATGGGGAGGGATTTCGTATAACCACAGGACCCCACTAGTTATCATTCCTAACACCATAACAGCACACATCTACATTACAATGGTGATCGTACCAGTTGTTCTCCCATTCATGAACGATATGGAAGGGGGCCTGTTTCAACAAGATAATGATCGTCCCCATACCACAGCTGCAACTCTACGTGCTCTTCAAGATGTTAACGTGTTACCTTGGCTGGCAAGATCTCCATATTTGTATCCAATAGAGCATGTGCGGGACAAGATTGAACGACGCCTCGAGACCCATCCTCAACCAGCAACGACCATCCGGGATCTGACCTTATAGGTGCAGCAGGCGTGGCATAAAATCCCACAAAACTCCGACACCTCTACGATCGATTGCCTGCTCGTGTGGACGCCTACATTCAACAAGACGGTGACTACACTGGATACTAAAGATGAATATCGTCCACTTTCGTCTGGTGGTGCATCTGCATTCTGTAAGTTCTGTAACTCAAATTTGAATCAATGAAATAAAACATGTAGGTGAATACTCTGTGTAACTTTCATTCACCTAGCATAACTCCTTCTTGGTGTTCCGTCAGTATATACCCACAAGATTAAAATTACCATTCACAAAAAATCATTAGTAGCACTACTCATTTAAAAAGATCACCAAATAAGAAAATTTCCAATTATGAATTGGCAAGTATGATATGTAAACTGAATATCCACACACATAAATAATAGCGCCATGTAAGTTTACCATATAGCTTCGTTCTTAGTAATTTTATTCGTCTGGACATATATATCAATGACACTACAAACTAGTTTAAATGAAGAGTTTGATATGTAAACAGTTATTTGTACTGTGTAAAGAGCAGTTATTGATTTAGATGCATCTTAACTTAATAATTTGTATAAGCTAGCTAGTTGCAAATATCGAACTTGTAAGTTTATCCTACAGAGTAATTTACGTAGAGATTTTCTCTTAAATTCAGAGGTAGTATGTGCGTCATTTTTTGGTCTAAACAAATAATAAAAATCGTTAATTATTTTACATATACAATCAGGGTTCCCACTTGTTTGGCGAGCAGAAATTCTCTGAATTTTTCCAGGTTTCCTAGGTCACGATTTAAAAATTTCCCCGCTCTAACCAACCTTATTTTGTGTGTATAGGTAGAAATTTTGCAAAAAAAATTTATTTTATAAAACACTCTCTACTAAACAGCCGAGAAGACAAAATAAGAAAATAGTTCTCATAAGTAAAAATCCGTACTTAAAATTCACTGACTTTTCTTAAACTTTTTGCGAGTAAGCGGAATTCCATGTTTCCCAGTGTTCTCATTCTTCATGGAAACTGGTGTGTAAGATTTCTTTGCAGATAATACCGCTTTTTTCTAAAATGTTTCTCGTTCTACTCTATATTCAGCGGCGATCGACTGTTTGGCCAGCCCCGGGAAGAGTTATTTTATCATTCATTGCAAGGAAAGAATCTAAATTTATATTTGAAATGTTACAAGTTTCCACAGAAGCTGGAAAGGACAGGATAAACACAATTTTGAATATGGAATAATAGTAATAATCAAATGTTTTCAACTATACAGTAAGTTAAGTACTCTAAAATAATAAAGAAGAGGATTCTAATCAGAAGCTTCGGACTCCCATTTATTTAAAAAATGGAATAATAATTAATGATTAACTAATGAGGTAAGAACAAAATGAAGTCCGTAGTCTACAAATTTAATCAGTACAACTAACCATGTTTGATCTGACTGAGTGAAATTTAATATCCGTAATTTCTGTTTGAAATGAGATCTGAACTATTACTCGGGATTTCATCCAAGACTAGTACCATCACTGGGGATCGAACTCAGGAAGACGAACACAGAAAGTATGTGCGTTAATCATTTCGCCCCAAAGGAAATGAAATGAAATGAAATCTTTCAGTTTTACGTCCCACAGTTATGTCGAGTAGGCTAAAGGAGAAGGTGATGATGAGAAATGAAGAAAGTGGTAGAATGACGAAGTAGGATGAAATGGGAGAATCCAAAAAAAAAAAAAAACTCCACACACGATGTTTGTCTACCACAAAGTTCACTTAATGCGAGCAGGGATCGAACCAAGGACCCCATGTACCAGAGGTGAACGCTTTACCACTGAGCCACCGTAGCCCCTTTCGCTACAAAGGAATATTTAATTATATTTCATTCCGATCTTAACGACCAAATCCTGGTGCGAGTACACTTCGTTTGGATCTCAGGTTATATTTTACAATCTACGTCTCATAGAGCCCTAGTGCTAAAAAGGGACATTAATATCTAAAGAAACAACTAAAAACATATACTATGTAATACCATTCACATTGAATTCCCACTGCACATACTATGATTATACTTACTTGTATCCAAATTGCCTCCAGAAGCGATTTTGCTGAATGTATCTGCCAATGTAAGTGCTTCATTATAAAAGATATTGTCATCCTACACGAATAAAAAACAAAGATAAGAAAACTTAGAATAAACATACTGTACATTTTTTTATTTTTTATTTTTCCACCTTTTTCATTTAAATAATGCTTTAGTCTTTTTTTCCAAAATAAATTTGCAAGGTAGGATGCCGAGGCTTCTCCTGGCGTGATTCGTGCCACTTAGACGTTATATTGATTCCCTGGGCTGTTAGGCGTAGTTCTACAATAAACTAACATGCTCATGTTGCAGTTTTTTTCTGCGGACTGTACAAACTACATGAAGAAAATAAGAAACCTAAGGGCGATTCTCATGTTAATGTCTACAAGACTCTCATCCTATTAGTATATACAAGTGTGTAGTTACGTCTCGTCAGTTCTTGTACCTCAGGGAACTAATAATAAACTTAAGATGTTGGAGACTGAAAACTGAAAAATGTGTTGTTAGATATATTGTGTCCAAAATTTGTAATTATTATTGTTATTTTTACACACAATTTATCATGAGGGCACGATACCTGCACATAGAAACTGTTTAATTGACATATTTTCACTCAAAACTTGCCATAAAAATTTCTTCTCTATATATATAAGCAGTTTAACAAGAAGTCTTATTCTAACTTTGAAACCTTACAAAAAGTGCATAAAGGTCCCATTTAACTGAATTTCTTTTTAAGGATATGACTAAAAATACGTCAATTTTTGCCTTTAAGTGAATATATTTTTTACAATTCACACAACACTTCAACTATTTTAAGATCCTGAGTCAATATTTTACCTGTATTTCTACTGGAATTTAAGATGTGCTATCTGCCGAGATTACTTTTATCATGAAAATGACCTTCTTGTAAAATTCCTAGTGATTTCCAAACTACAGTTATTTCCGATTCAGCTGTGTTAATAATTTTCTCACATACTATATATATATATATATATATATATATATATATATATATATATATATATAAAGAAATGTTCCACTACTCTATGTCAAATAAGCTGACTTCAGATCTCATACTACTCTCTACTGATGAGAAAATTATTTCTTACCTCAGCACTCGAAAGAAATTTAGGCTCTTTTATTGCTTTGGAATCTAAGTTAAGAATATAAATCGGAGGACGGTCGTAAACAGAGAATGGCTCAGTGCTACAGCTTTTATGCTTCTCATCGAACTCTGAAAATAAAATTCCTCAAAGTTACGTTCTTGAAATCAACTATATATATATATATATATATATATATATATATATGAGTTCATATACAAGATGTTAATGAACTATACCGACACACTAACAGGTGATTACTTACAGATGGTGATCAGAAAAATGGAAACACCTGTAGTTGGCAACACGTCAGATGTATGGGTTGGTAGTGGTGTAGTGGCGCCCGCAGCGCCGGACCGCTGGTGGTGATGTGTTAGGTCGGTCTCCATACTACGTCAGGCGCAGTGGAACAGAAGTGTCCAGTGGCTGCAGCGGGTAATAAAGCGCATTGTCACGCAGAACCGTTGTGCCATTGCGGAGCAAGTGACGGAGGAACTCAATCAGCACCTCCCCCACCCTGTTTCGAGAATCACAGTCCGCCGCGAATTACATGACATGAACTTACGGGGTCGTGTTGCACGGGCCAAACCGCTCATCAGGGACCATAACGCTTTCGCACGACGCAAATGGTGCTGCGATCACGCAACTTGGACCGTTGAGGACTGGAAACGTGTGATATGGTCGGATGAGTCATCCTTCACATTATTTCCAACCACGGGCCGTGTTTGTGTGTGGAGAACGCCCAAAGAAGCTTATGATCTGCAGTGTCTCCGCCCAACTGTGAAACATGGCGGCGGCTCGGTGATGCTGTGGGCCGCCATATCATGGTTTTCATTGGGTCCTGTGGTCACACTTAGCGGACGAATCACTGCCAACGATTATGTCGCAATTTTAGGAGACCACTTGCATCCTATGGTCCGGATGTTGGCAGTGATGCCATCTTCCAGGATGATAATGCACCCATTCACACAGCTGGCGTTGTTGCAGCGTGGTTTGAGGAACATCGGGATAAAGTTCAACACCTCCCCTGGCCCGCCCAATCCCCAGATCTCAACATAATTGAACATCTGTGGTCCGTCTTGGAAACACGACTCCGGCGACGATTTCCACCTCCATCCTCTCTCACAGAACTGGCCGATGCCCTGCACGAGGAATGGTGTAAAATTCCACTTGCTACCATTCACGACCTCTATGTCTCCATCCCACGTCGCATCAAGGTTGTTCTGAAAGCGAAAGGTGGCCCGACACCATATTAATCTGGTAAGTTGCAATTTCGTTCAGGTGTTTCAATTTTTCTGATCACCATCTGTACATCGAAGTAAGTGAAAAAGTTCATATGGACCTCTGAGGAAAAGTGCAGTTTCAGAGAGGGCTGTCCACGATTGTGGAAAAGCTAAATTTCAAGACGACTTTTTCAAATTCGTGAAACCAAGGATTGGCGGTCTATGTAAGCGTAACGGAAGTCATTCATACGCAATCCAAAAAAGCATGTCTCATCAATGTGTAATGGATGTGCAACAAATATTCCCTATAGGGTGTAGGATTTAACATTTAGATTTCTGGGATTTCGGCATCTATGGCCATTTAGCCTGTCCGGTATGAGGGATGACGTCCCTCGAGGAGCACATTATCCGGGGAAAGGGAAGGAAGTGGCCTGGGATCTGTAAGTTAGGAACCACTCCGGCATTTGCCTGGTGTGAATGAGGAAAACCCAGGAAAACCTGTTTCAGGATGGCTGGCCTGAAAAGCTTTTTACAATTTTTCGACCGAGTGCCCCCCACCGGGAATCGAACTCGGGCCGCTCGCATCGAAGGCGAGAGCGTTAGCGACTATGCTATGCGAGCCACTCTCTATAGGGTGTAATTTTTAGACATGCTCTCAACAGAATTTTCAGATATGCTTTTAATTTCAAGGTGGGTCAAAAGTAGGCAAAAGGTAAGCCTCAACAACAGTGTGCACGGAATGCTACGGTGAGAAGTCCAAAGTGTAAGGGAAGTCAGCACCACGGTCTCTCGCGTTCGGAATGACACGTGCTACGACATTTTGTTTCACGCTCATATGTTTTAATATATATACCGTGACAAAATACATCGCACTACGCGTTATTCCGAATGTAAGGAACCGTAGTGATGGCTGTCCTCAACACTTCTGATCTCTTGCTAAAGTATTGTGTCCACTGTTGTTAAGGCTTGCCTTTTGCCTACTTTTGACCCATCTTGAAATCAGAACATATTTAAATCTTCTGTTGAGTGCATGTCTGGGAATTATACCTTGTATTGAATCCCTTGCCAATTGTTGAAATATGCATTCTTGGATTTTGTATGTTTGTATGACCACCACATCACGGTTTCTCGAATTCGAAACAGCTCGTGTTGAAATTAGTTTTTTCACGATTTTGGACAGCTCTAGTACTGAAACTGTGGACTTCTTCTCAGTTCATATTAAGGATGTGACTTTCCCCAGTTCATAACAGATGATGTGAGGAATCACCTGTTACAGTTTGTCAGTATAGTTCATTAATACCATGTATATTATGAACTCATATGAGTTCGACAAATAACTGGATTAAGTGAAGAAAATAAAACTTTACAGGATAGCAACTGTAAGCCTAAACTGAAACAAACATATTGTAATATTCGAAATCTTAGTTTTCATAATATTTTAAATTCTTTTCCCATCTACTTTACTGTACTACTTTTATAGAGAATTGACCTGAAGTAACCTTTACATCAAGATATTTATCACATAACTACGTACATACTACATATGAACACCTAGTTGCAGAACGTGTTAACTGCATTAAAAAAAGTGATTCTGGTAACAAGTAATGAAGTGCTAATTACTTTCACAGTGAATATACTCTTTGCCTTAAAAAAGGGGGAATAAAAACAGCTAAAATGCCAGGTATATCTTCTAGGGTTCAATAACTTACGCAAGACAAATGGCGGTAATAAACTAACTAACTAACTCGATGGCCTATGGAACCCGGAGGTTCAATGCCGCGTTCACAAAAGCTCTCCACTGACTTCTATCCTTAGCTAACTGCATCCAGTTTCTACTTTGTATTCCTATCTCTGGGAGATCCATCTTAATATTGTCCTCACATCTGCGCCTAGGTCTGCCTAATGGTAGTTTTCCGACTGGTCTTCCATTCTAGACTTTGAGAGCGTTTTTACTTTCTTCCATTCTAGCAACATGACCTGCCCACCTAAGCCTCCTAGACTTGATGACCCTAACAATGTTTGGTAAACCGTATAAATTATGTAGCTCCTCGTTATGAAGTTTCCGCCATTCCCCCATTCCCGTTCCTCTTGGGTCCGAATATTCGTCTCAGGTTGTTCTCAAATACTTTCAGTCTATGTTCTTCTCTCAGAGTAAGTGACCATGTTTCGCAACCATACAGAACAACTGACATGATTATCGTTCTATATATTTTAAGATTCAAATTTCTCGACAGAATTCGCAACAACAAGAGATTTTGAACAGAATAATAACACGAATAAAAAAAAAAAAGTGAAAATTTTCATGGGAATTTTGTACTGTATTATTGATAAAAGAAGGATCAAACAAATATTAACAATCTGTGAAGCATCGTTGTTAAGAGTTGTTTTAACCATACGAATTTAAAGTTAAATACTTATTCAGGTAAGACAGAGAATGAATATGCAAACTTCATACTTATGAAATGAAGAATTTCATTAATTATTTAACAATTACCATCACTTCCGCATATTTCCAGGTGTTAATTACATTATATAATCATATTGTTATGATTTGTAAAGCAATTTTACTTAAAAGATTTTAGCAATGGTTTGTAATTCAGCCTTTACATAGCATATAGGTCATTAATAGATTCATTAGCAGCATGGAACTTCCTTGGTTCTTATTGCCGCCACTGAATGTGGATTAACTACAACCTTTCTTGTTACCGGTAGGTTTGTGAGATTAGTTTATTTCACAAATTGTTCAGTAATCATGTTGATTGCATCACTCACACTTAAATGAAAATTTAATGAAAATATATATATATATCATACTATCTATGTATATATATCTAAGAAAACACAGATTTCATAGCTTTAGACAGGTAAAACTTTTTTTTTTTTTTATTACATTAAAAAGTAATGCCTTTGTCTCTTGCGAGATGGTCGCAATGATACTTCCCTGGTTTTGGATTGTGGAAGAATGGGGATATCAGAATCAGCATTGCCCCATCCATCAGAATCACCATCAACCCTCGTCATGATCCTGGTTTCGAGTTTCGTTTATGATGCAGTTTTGCAACCAGACCACTCCACATGAAGCTTACTCCAATTCTTTTGTGAAATGAATTTGAGAATCTTCAACGAATGCCTACACAATCTAAATCTCTATTTCATTCCCTACATACTCAATCATGTAGAATCTAGTCACATTCGTTAATTCTAAAAACAAGCCATCCATAAGACGTGATACAGAACCCTTCCTCGAGACTAAATGCTTAACGATAAGTCTTAGTATGAACAATTTGGGTTTTATTTTCAGTGGAAGTTCACATGGTTCTGATGCAACATTAAACTTCAAGTAACTAACAGAATAAAATGTTCTTAACTCAGTATCTGTTTAAAATTAAAGAGACATTCTCTGATGCATTCATCGGTGTAAGTAGGTAACACATCACCTACGTACATCAAACTCCTTTAAAAAATCTTCCTAATGTGAGAATATCCAAGAAGAACTAAAGGAATGCGAATTATCAGCAAATAATTAAGGTTGAAGTACATGTGATGTTCATTAAAAAATTCCCCTCACCTACATCTAGTTAATGTGGAATATCGAAAATTTACATGTGTATTGATACATGTTTCTATAAGTTACGAAGAAAATTTCATCTTTTATCCCTAATATTTTCTATGATACAGGCACGTATGTGAAAAAAAGTGTAAAGATGGGTAAACTTAATCCCAAGCGTTGATCAAGTTTCTGTACTTGAGAAGCCGCCTATCAAAGAAAATATTCGATGAAATGAAAGAGACTTATGAAGAGGAAGCCCCATTATATAAAGTTGTGAATCACTGGCACTGTCAATTCAAGAGTAGTTGGACTTCTATAGAAATGGTCCTCATTTCAGGGCAATTCCAGTCCACCTTTGATGAAGACACTATTAAGTAAGTAGAAACCTTCAACTTCGAGAATCATCGCATTACCATTCGCCAAGTAACTGAATGTCAAAATAATTGTGCAGTCATTGTGAAAATAATACATGAGCATTTGGACATGCATTAAGTGCCTGCCCGATGTACTTCTCGGTTAGTGACACCTCTCCGGAGCGAATCACTTACTCTCATGAACTTTTGACCCTGCAACACGAAAACCATGATTTTTTTGACAGTAGAATGACTCATGATGAAACATAGGTCCATCACTATGACCCAGTCAAAGCAATGGAAGCATATTTACTCACTAACTCCAAAGATCGCCCATGTCCAACTTTCAGCGGGCAAGGTCTTGCTGACAGTTTCTTGAGATCGGCATGGAGTCGTTAGGATGGATTTCCTGGTGAAAGGATATCATAATTACAGGGAAATACTATGCTTCACTACTGCAGAAAATACAAGATTCCATCAAAATCAGGAGAAGCGGAATGCTGACGAAAGGTGTCTGTATCCTTGAAGACAAAGTCCCAGCTATCGCATGCTACCCAGAGGACGATCTTGAGGATATGAAATCATTTCCCATTCCCGTACTCTCTTGATATTGTACTAATTTCACCTCTTCCCAATCATGAAGTCATTTTTGAAGGGAAAACATTTCCAAGACGATAAAACGCTGATTTATTGGGTCAAGTCATGGTTTCTGAAACATTCTGCGGACATCTACAAACCTGCTCTCCACAAGTTTATAAAGCGATGGGAAAAGCGTGTGGGCATTGGAGGTTCCTGTATAGAGAAGGACTAACGCCTCTACCAAAAATTTCGTTTATTTCAGTCAACAGTAAGTGGGTCAGGGGGGAAATCTTTAATGAACAAGCCTCGTATACACAAAATTCCAGAAAACTTAATCATCACTTTTCTCATATACGTACTTTCTTCTATTTCCGTGAAGAAATAATACGGAAAATAGTTTATTATAGAAAACAGATTATGGAAAATAGTACTTTATATGAAATTTTGTGAAAGAATGTAGTCGACTTTCCACCAAAGAAACTGCGTTTGAGTCACTCGCGCTCAATTTTCCTGCATACTCCAACCCTAATTATTTTCCAATAATTCACATTTCTTTAATTCTTCTAAAATATTTTCACACAAGAAAAAATGTTCACGCAGTCTAATAACACTGATCGGTGTGTTAACAACGAAGACATCAGAGAATGTCGAAATGATTTAACATCTTTTCAATTTTAAACGGATAATGAAGTAAGAACATTTTATTCAATTCTTCATATGTATCCTACAATGTTCATAAGTAAATATTGCAATAAATAACTAAGTAAACAATAATCATTTTATTAACTTCCTATTGTATAGCAAGAATGAAATTCAAGGCCCCGAATATAGCCTTCTAATCTTAGAATGGGTTCTTGAAAATAATTATGATGGAACATTTTTTCGAATACTTGAGTAATTCCACGTGAAATCAGCACACGGTTTCAGATCGACCCTTACAGACTGCAGTGATACTTTATATTCTGCCAACTAGCTCTCAATGTATAGAACACGCGGAAAGTTCTTGTTGATATATGAACCAGTTTTGAAATTACAGGCCCATCAAGACTTTATCAAAAATTATGTGAATGACATTTGTTCGATTGGCATTTGCGCCTGACCTAAAGAACCTGGGACGTTGGTTAAGGTGTAACTTTAAAGTTTATGAAAAGAACTTTCAAATGCTATATAACACTATCAATTTTTAAAAAATCAGAATTTTGAAATTGATTTTCTCAAAAAGCCATATTTTGAAAATTTTCAAAAAAATATATATATATAAAACAGTGTTCGGTTGTTATGAATATATTCCCACAAATTTATTTTGAAATCAACATGGGATCATTTGTTACTAGTTTCCACTTCAAAACGTGAAGTTAAAAATCGCGTTAATTTAGGTTCTTCAATTACAATATATACATACAGGGTGTTAATGAACTATACCGACAAACTGTAAGAAGTGATTCCTCACATCAAAGTAAGAGAAAAAGTTCATATAGACCTATGGCGAAAAGTGCATAGTTTCAGAGCTAGGGCTGTCCAAAATCGCGAAAAAGCCAATTCAAGTTTTCAATTTCAACAGGTCCTATTTCGAATTCCAGAAATTGTGGATGGTGGTCCTTATCAGCATAAAGGAAGCCACGTATACGTAATCCAAAAGTGCATATTTCTTCAATTTTTAATAGGTATACAAGGTATTCCCTACTGGTGTAATTCTCAGATATGCTCTCAATAGAGTTTTCAGATATACCCTGATTTCAAGGAGGGTTTAAAGTAGGCAGAAGGTAAGCCTTGACAACAATGAACATCCAATGCTTCAGAGGGAAATCGGAAGTGTTAGGAACCGGCAGCTCATGCTTTTTTTCTGTTCGGAATAATGTATTTCGTCAAGATATATTTCACGTTTTCTTCACTTATAAGCGTAAAAAAAAAAAAAAAAAAAAAAAAAAAAAAAAAAAAAAAAAAAAACTGTAGCACGCGTTTTCCCGAGTACGAGAAACTGTGCTGCTGACGATCCTTAACACTTCCGACATCGCTCCAAAAGATTTTGTGTTCACTGCTATCAAGACTTATCATTTGCTTACTTTGGACCAATCATAAAGTCAGAGCATATCTCGAAATTGGGTTGATGGTATGTCTGGGAATTTCAGTCTGTATGGAATACTCTGTATACCCATTGAACATTAACGAAATATGCATTTTTGGATTGTGTATGCGTGACTTTCTTTACGTTGATAAGGACCACCATCCACAATTTCTGGAATTCGAAATAAGGTATGTTGAAATTTGGCTTTTTCGCGATTTTGGACAGCTTTAGCTCTGAAACTATGCAAATTTCCCTACAGGTCCATATGAACTTTTTCTCTTATTTTGATGTAAGGAATCACCTCTTACAGTTTGTAGATATAGTTCATTAACACCCTGTATATACACATATATATGTTGGGTTATGATGGAAGGGGTCACATATGCTTAAAGAGGAATCCAAACCACTTCTTAGCTTACATCCGAGAGAAATTGTCTTCAATTTGAACTCGAAACCGGGACTAATTGGCCATCGGCGATACGTCTGTCGACTCACTCATGAAGGACTCCTGATAAAAATACGTTGTACTGGTATTTACATACTTGTTAATATAATTGTCAAAAGTCATTTCAGAAGGACAAAAAAGATAAACAGTTGTACAAGTGAAATCATTATACAGAATTACATATGAACAATTTCAAAATACTGCAGAGTACAAAAGTAATTTAGTCCAAGTTAGTTCACTAAGACTTTTATTAGTCCAAGTTAAAGAATACAACGACTTAATGTGCATATCAGTAAGAAAAGTGAATAAAGACACGAATTATTTGAGTCCACTTTGGCTCTGACCCATTTATACATAAATAGAGATCAAAGATATTTCTGATTTCAATAAATGTCTCGTGGGGTTATATCAACCCCCCCCCCCCCCAAAGTACGGCATTTCGATGTATTTTATCAACAGTAAACATTATTGAAGCAAAACAATATTTAGAATTTTTCTTTCATTGCAATTGCATAACAATGATAAACTATTTAAAAAATCACAAAAGAAACTTTCACACACACACACACAAAAAAAGTTGCTTTTGTAGTATAATCTCTTTGAGTAATAAATGGGGAATTTAGGTCTGAATATAATACGAATAATATACGGGAGTGAAAAGTGATAACCCACAAATATGTGTTCATCAAGATTTTACGAACATTTTTCGTTTTTGGGTTTAAACCAGTTCTTTAAAAATAAAAAAAATAAAAAATAAAAAAAAACAGCTGGTTTAAACCAGCCAACCCTGGTTCGTAGTAAAATGAATATTCTGCCCAACACCTATCATCCAAATACAATGTTTTATTTAAAATGAAATATCTTTCTTCTTTATGAATACTACTTCATTCAATTCATCATAATCTATCTATTAAAATGCTACGATGTCAATTACGAATGACCGAGCTCCAACTTATAACTTTAGCTTTCATATCTTTCATTTACGGTTATTTGTGATTTCACGTTTATAACAAAGACAAATATTTTTAGAAAGTGTACTTTAAATAAATTACTTTAAGAGATATTTTTCACAAAGTTTATCTTTTTAAATTTTGTTCAAAGCCTTTGCATTTTAATAAGTCTTCTCCGAAATAAATGCAAGTGAATTGTGCTGCCATCTTCCGAGTTCTTTTAAACTATGTTTATATGTTTGTGGCCAATCCTTTCGACAATGAGATCTCGGAAACTACAGACTCTAGAAAGATGACGTTTTCACTGATCGATTGGAAATTTTGCGTAAATTGTCCAGTTCTAATTGAATATTTAAAAAACGTGACCATTATTTCTTTATTACATTTTTTAGGGTACACTGGAAGAGTTGAAATTAAAAAAAAAAAAACTAAATCATCATATCCTATGAGTTATACATTTCAACATCATATTGTTGTATATTGGGGTTGTATATGTCTTAGGCGTTTGTTTCATGGCCAGATAATAATAAAAAAGGAAGGATAACCATTTCTCGAGTCTAAGATAAATCTTTATTTTTTTTGGTTGTTTTGCCCAATAAACACACCATATATAACTGACTTGATATATAATTGTATATGTAATGTATTTGCTTATTACATACTCCATGCAAGAAGAAAGAAAACACTGGTCATACATGAATTAGAAACTCCAACCGGAAATAGGCTCAAATCTTGCAAACGGTGCAAGATACTGAGAAAAAGTAATCGAAAAAATCTCCCCTTTATGATATCCCTTGCCGATTTTTTTAAAAATCAAGACGTATTTCACTTGTGTCTGTAAAGGGACATGTACATATGTTGTGAGGAATGAGAAGGAGATTTATGCTCATATGCGAATGATGCGCTGCGTAGAGAGCGCAGGTTCAGCTAGTTACTTTTAAAATTCTCTGACTGAAAGGAAGAGAATTAAAAACATAAGTAAAGGAACTTGTTGAACGGACTATTCTACTATTACCAATACACGCTTAACCTACTGTAGTCTTTAAAAAAATAGTACAAATATGACTTAAGGATTTGTTATCACTTATTAACTGTTTTTGTTACTTACCATCAAGCATCATTTTCAAAGATGGCCTCCGAGCATGCCTCACCCTGAAAACTTCACTTTTAGTTATATCTGTCCCCTGAGTTTCCAACGCCACATTCTGCGTAGACGATGATTGTTCAGAACAAGGAGGTGTAACATTCTTGTCAACATCAATCGAATCAATCGAACAAACATTACTTAAACTCTTTTCACGCACTGCAGCCGCAGTCTGTGTATTTATTTCACTGTTATTATCAGTGGTAGTATGTGACACGAAATTATCAACAACACTAGAAGCATGTTCACTGGAAACTGAACTAATTTTTGCACCACTTGTACTCATTTTCATTCGCTCTAGTGTTCGGTTAAGTTCTTGTTCCAGTAAGAAACCCAAACCTTCATCGTCGTTCTGTGTTTCTTCATCTGTATCATCATCATCATCGTCGTCGTCGTCGTCCTCCTCCTCTTCAACTGTATCCTTATCATCATCATCACCATCCTCATCATCACTCCAAAACACTAACTGACGCACTCTCTGTTTCTTGATGGCCCCCGTGCTTAAGTTCATTTTCTCTTCCACTTGAGATTCCCCTCTGTTTTGTTCTTTAGAAGTATTTCCTTCGAAATCAAGAAACAGCAAATCATCTACGGAAGCCCCACTATTATTTTTCTGACAAATCAACTCTTTCGACGTACATCTTGAAGAAGTTGTGGGCGGTAAATTACTTATGGTTGAACTATCTTCGGTCGCTGACATGCACGCAGAAGACCCCATTGAAAGTAAATCGTCAATTATAAATTTGTTCTCTACATTTGTCTCCTTCCTAGTATCCTGGAAGGCAGATTTAATTACAGAACCTGTTAAACCAGTGAGATTTCCTACAAGTTTCCCTTCAATTTGATTATTATTATTATTATTTACAAAAGTATCACTTGCAATGAACAACTTATTGCTACACATTACTTCTTCGTTTTTTGCATTACACTTTTTAAATTTTTGATTACACAGTTTTAAAGGACTGAATGGATCAACAACTGGAATGTTTCCATTTTGGGGGGAAGGTAAGAAACTGTCTTCAATCATATTTGGCAACAGTGTATTTCCAGAGTGTTTTGCATTACTGGACTTTGACACAGATAAAGGTTCCATACTTGACGTTGAGAAATCACTTAGATCAATTAATAAGTCTTGTTTGCAATCTGAAAAATATAATGAAATAAATTAGATATCAGTGCTACAATAAGAATAAGTATCAACAAAATCCAGCTTTACAAGAATAATAATAAATGTTATCGCTGTCTTTTTAAATCGTCGCAATAGTCAATGCAGCTCAGAAGTGAAAAAGAGCAAACTGCTATAGAAGCACAAAATGACAGTCACTATTGCAACGCAATGATTTTTATTATAAGGATTTGATTTGATGTAGATGTTTTAATATATATATATATAGTATAAATAATAAAAAAAATTAAATTAAATTAATTTTAGGATGAAAAAAATCCTACTCATAATGTTTTCCTTTTTAGACCATAATTGTCGGTTTATCCGTACCCCACTGAATAGATGCCCGAAGAGTAGTGTGGCCCTCACCACCATTCGTGCATCACCCCAATGCAGCATAGAATAACCATAATGGCTTAGAAGGACTAACTCAAATTTTGACCAGACGAAATCCATCGAAGGTTTATTATATTTGTTCTCTTCTGGACTGTTGAACTTTTATTGCATCTGACTATTTATAAAATTTTAGGTTGTTAATTCCAAGATCTTGCTGAAGTGACACCCAGCATCAAAATCTTGTTTTACTCAATTGAATAATATCATTAAGCTTATTTACAGCACATCAACATGAACGCTATATCAATCAATCGACTGTATATAAAAGAATGTAATGTTATTCAATTTGACCAATAAAAATTCAAATATTCGCATATCTTTTATTTCAACTTCATATTTATTAAACAACGACACTCCTTCATTTCATAAGGAGTCATCTCCAAGAAAGAAAAAAAACTTATGAAATTGAAAAGGAAGAAAATTCTCATTGTTATTCCTACCCACAGTGTACAGTGGAGGTCTAATTCTATACTCCGTTGAGCGTGTTAAACTCATATTTCCATTTGATAACCAAGCAATAACTAAATCTTATCCTTATTCATATAATGCTCAACTTATGGCTTCAACATATTTATCATAGCACTAAACACATTCCCTTCGCATAGGAAAAGAAGCCTTATAATTTTATTTCAGCTTACTCAATATTAGTGTTATCCAACAAATAAATCTGACATAACGAAGACAACACAACATAAGTTAAACATACCATTCTCGCTAACATAAGCCTAACCTAACATCTAACTTAAACATAATCCTACCTAACCTAATACAAATAATGAAATCGCAAATATCGTAAGATATTTCGAGACATAGTCAAGAGTACGTATAACTTTCATATTACATATAAGAAATTCACACAATAATAATAAAAAAATCAGACATATATAAATCGCACGCTACAACAAATTGACCTCAGCCTTTATTTATATTATCAGGAATAACAAGTCTTTAGTAACTTTTGAAAGTGTGCATATGAGGATTTTATTACGTTGCATAACTTCGTCATCATAAAATTTAAATTTAAATTTTTAGGCGTATCACCATGACAACGCTCATATGCAATATTAACATATAGAAAATAAATAACATATTTCTAAGGTGTAAACATCCAGACGATGTGCAAAACTCTCACTTTAAGGTCTCATAGCAGCAGGTAATTATAAGAGACTCAAGGTTAATGATTATTAAATTATGTTATTACTCATTTCCTTCCACCGAAGATTGTTTGAGTTTGTGTGACGTAGCGGTTTGCTTAAAGGCTATTCATCATTGCCATATACATGACTAGAAAAACGATTATTGTTCCTGATTGAAAGATTTTAGTTCAGTTATCCAAACAAGGTCACAAATACTCCAACTAGTTCAATTTCTTCCACGAAACTTCTGGAGTTCTACAAAATGGAGGTTATAGCCACTAACCTGTATACTGACACTGGGCTGACCTTTCACACAGTGCTGAGATTACCTGGTCGGTCTCTTGGTTCCTAAACCGCATTGGATTGCACTGGTATACGCATCTTGGACTTAATTATTACTTTAAATAAATCTCTAGCTGAGGTTTATCCATACTAGTATTCCGGAAGCAGGCCGTATCAGCATCTCAATAGGATTCAGTCGCTTTAATCAATATTTTACAGGAAGAGCCCCATTTTTATCTGTGTGTTAGGTTGAACCAATTACATTTTTTATAGGTTATTTGTCCACAATATTAATTTTAATTGCACATTTTCTTTTAATTTTGAAGAGGGCTCTTACTCGGTTCTTTCGTATTTTTAGGTTCTTCTGTACACTTAACTCACCCACTCGTCACAATGCTGGATTTAACTATAATAAATATTTTTATTTAATTTTCCTGCTCGTAAAATACAAAATCAGTTTTAACTAAAAAGAGAATTAATTTATGCTATTTTCACATATCCCATTATCTTCTTGAATACTATGTATTTAATTAGACTGTTCCAACCTTGATACATACCAACATTGCGGAAGTCCGTATAAACTAATATCCGCTCTATAACGTATGTTGATTCATGTTGGAATTTTTTATATACGAATGCACGTCAGTGACTATAAAACAGGTAAGCTCATTACAAAAACATTGATGTATACATCAATAAATCATTGATGTATTATTATCAGAATAATAATAATTCTAATGAAAACAATTTAAATCTTTATAAATATAAACAATGGGTTCTCTGTTTTCTTTCGAGTTAACATTAGGCCTAAAGTTACGTAAGCAAAAGTAATCTATAAAGTTCTTCTTGAGTTATTGACAAATAATTTTGGAATTTAAAACAATTTTATTATTAACTATAATCGTGATAATAAATAATTCATCTCATTTTATCGTATTGTAATTCCGTAGGCCTAACAACATAAAGTGAGTGCACAGCACATCGTCTGAATTGTCATGTTACTACATTATTTACGTCATGTAGACGTTAACATCTTCTTGTCGGTACTGAGTCACAATAGGGCGATCAAAAGTAATGTGTATTATAATCAAAATAACCCAAGACAATACAATACCGATACAGAGTACAAGGAGTACTGTAGTATTATCCAACGTTACCGGTAGTAAAACGTACCGTAATTTTATCCAATGTTACCGGTAGTGAAAACGTACCGTAACACTATAAGAAGTAAAATAAAATACTTCGTACTCGCCGCTGTAATCTCAAGAATTAAGTAACATTTTCGAGGATTACAGTCCGCATCACCGGGTTTTTTGACTCTGAAAAAGATTAAAACAGGCAAAAACATATGGTAAAGTGAAAGTGGATAATAAACAATAACACCACTTCACATCCAAGGCTTATATGGAATAAAAAATGGCCATAGGAATTTTTTATGTGAAGTGGCTTATTTACTTCGATTTTTTTTTAAATTCTCTTTCAACTCCCCTTATTTCTACCTGTTTTAACTTTTTTGTAACTTGCATGGTTTGGATTCTTTCCTATCTAACATTTAAATTTATTGTTTAAAGAATGAGATTTTGAGCCAAATTGTTACAGAGAGGCTATCAAGAATTTCTCTCTAGTATTTGCATAACAACATGCATGCAAGACAGGGTTTGCCCAAGTGGGCCCAGCTCGAAAAAAAAAAAAAAAAAAAACACTTTTTGGTTTTTTAGCTTTTTGTTAGTGTATTATTGGTACAACTAAGGTGATCACATTGCAAGTGATTTTTATCAGATTTTGGACTTTCCTTGGGCGAATTAGATGATTTCATGTTAAAGTGTACAACATTCAACGTTAGACCTATATAAAGATCTGAATGCACTGAATGGATAAAAAAAAGCTTATCTTAGCTCGAGATAATTATAGAACAAATTAATGTATGGTTTGTGTTTATAGTCTGTTTGAAGTAAAATATTTTATATTTTAGAAGACACTTCCCATGAATAGTATACTCGCCGAGTCGGCGATGCCGGGGGACGTTATCCCTCATACATTTGACGAGTTTAAGGCCATAGGTGCCTGCACCACCAATAAATATGTAACTAAATGGTAAAACTAATAGTATTACTCCATACATTTGATGGCAACACAAGTATTTGTCAGGAAAATTTGGTTTTCCAACAACAGTAGTTTAGTTTAGTCATTACTTGCTACTCTTCAAATAAGCATTATGTAGAATTAGAGATGCAAGGGCTAGGAAAAAAACCGGCTTTTTTGGAAAAAAACTCGGTTTTTTCTGCTTCGCTTTTTTGCTTGGGAAATTTTGGGCTTTTTTCAAAATACTGCTTTAAATTGATAAAACAGACTTTGTATCGCTTCTCTATAACACAAAAAATCATTTAATTAGTAATTGATGCTGATAATAATATAAAACATCGAAAATAAACTATGAATTTCGAAAAAAATATTTCAAACAATTTTTCTTCAACATATTTACATTATGAATTCCACAGGATTAACCAATGTATATAATAAGAATTTTTTAACCTCCTATATACAAAAGTAAGCAGAGTTGGCAAGAACCGTGGTTGTTTTTGAAAATGCCAAAAACCCGTTTTTTGGGGGATGTTTAAACCAGGCTTTTTTGGTTTAAACCAGGCTTTTTTGATTTAGATTTTTTGCTTTATGTATTTATATTACATATTCACAGAAATAAGTTTGTTTCGCCTTGATGTTAGTATGCAACAGCGGGGTTATGCCGGAAGAACTCCCATAAGCTTAAAGAAGTGCGGTCAGTAAATTTCTTAAGTTGAGAATCTCCCGCCCTAGCCATTGGGAAAATCCCGTCATTACTTGAAATGTAAGACAATAACGGGAAAATCCTGTTATTGCTTTGCATGTAAAATTTAAAGATCAACGTACCATAATCAGTACGCTAAAACTGAGGTATTAAACTACAAATTTAGTACGTAGATATCATTGAAAGTCCAATCCAAGCTAATGTTGGAAGCTACGTAGGCAATCGATAAATTTTGCCAATTTCTATCAATATATTTAAGCAATCTTGGCTTCTTTATAAAACAACACGCATTTAGGCATGCAGAAATATACAATTTGGTTTGTTTCGTATATTTAGGCTTAACATCCTTAGGATGTTATCAAGGATAAGACTTTCGCTTAAACTGACATCTGAACCGCTACTTGGGTTACGCATGAAAGAAGGTTTGTGGTTCGACCGAGAATTGAACATGGTACACCTTGATAAAAAGGTGAAAGGGAAATAAAACTATTGCAGGTGGTTTGATATCTGAAAACGTAACCATGAAGTTCACACGATTCGCATTTTTCATTCTTTTTATTTTTGTGGTTTAAACCAGTTATTAAAAAAAAAAAAAAAAAAAAAAAAAAAATGGTGTAAACCAGCCAACCCTAAAAGTAAACACTTCTTTTTAAAGAATACACAAATAACTAGCAAAATAGTATGTAGTATTTTTACTTCAAAATATTCCATACCCTCTTTTTGAAACAAAATAAAATTAAAATAAAACATAAGAGAAATACTTAGATTTATATGATACACTTAAAGGCTGCACATCTAGAGCTTTTGGTTCTGTATATTCTTGAAATTCTACAGTTAAGTTTTATAGAACCACCATCACAGTTTACCCAATCCTCAAGTTTTCTGAATTTTTAACAAGAGGGATTCAACATATCATTACGGACCCCCCCCCCCCCCTCAAAAAAAAAAAAGACTACGGAATATATTTAAGTTAAGCTAAATACAACTGCACAACACACATGACTGAGTGATTAGCTTTTGCGCTTCTATCGGGAAGTCCGGGATTCAACCAGCATTCGACCATTCTGACAAAGCTTTTCTTCATTCCATCTGTGAATGTAGAAATAGTGCGTGTACTGTGAGTTGGGCGACTTCCTTTTTTATTGTTTTTAAATCGTTATTATTACTAATTACCAGCAGTGACGGTTTTGCGAAGGTTAGGGGGACGGTCTTTCGGACTGAAGCCCGTTCCCCAAAGTTACGGAATGTCTGCAACAAACGAAATATATATTATTTATGCCTTTACTCATAAACTTTAAGCTCCCGTCAAATAAAAATTACGAATGTTTAAAATAACTAAACATTAGTAAGAAACCCTTCCCAAAATACTTTTCTAAATCCGCTACTGATTCTCAGTATAAAATGATTTTTAAAGTTGTATCCGGAAGATTATTGCTAAACATATAAACGAAACGAAATATTAGTTATGCCTGTACTTATAAACTTCAAGCACTTACCAAATAAAATTAGGACTTTTTAGGAAACGAAACACTCAGAAAAACCCCTCCTAAAGTACTTTTCTAAATCCGCTACTGATTATTTGTATAAATTGGTATTCAAGGTTGTGTCCGGAAAATTATTGCTAAATCACTTCACAGCTACAGTATAACAGAAATGTGGAAGTACGGTTTGACGGATATATTAAAAAACGTACGCTTTGACGGATAAATAGAAAAACGGGCAAGTTTAACTTTTGCGCTAGAAGCTAGAGTACTAAAAGCTCTTAGAAATGAAACACGGATGACAAACTAGAGAAGAAAAAAGATGTCGATAACTCAAAAGTTAAAATAAAGTTAAATAGCCTCTAAAATTACCCTCAAATACTACATTCTTCATGTTAGCTTTAATTCGTAAAACATGTGTTCCATCCATCTTGATGGTGAATTTCAGAGCGAAATATCACATTCAGGTCATGGAATTCTTATCTAACTATAGAACATACTATAAGAAAGATATTTAGATAGAAAAATCATGAAGTTGAAAAAAGCCAAAATTTCCAAAATTCTCGTTTTTTTCCCAAAAAAGCCGGCTTTTTATGTGAAAAAAACCATCGATTCAAAAAAGCCGGCTTTTTTGCATCTCTATGTAGAATCCATCAGCAACAGCGTAAAAATTCTAGTCAAATTTAAGAAGCTTAACGCTCCGAGTTCGAAGACTATGTAACGCTACTATTTCAAGTGCTGAATTTAAACTTCCGTACTAGTAGAACTGTCGTTGTACAGTAAAGAAAGCTGCATTTTCGGGGAAAACCCGTCGTGAGAGAAGTGCTCGGGAAATTCCCGTAATTGAACTCACAAAGCATCGGAAGTGAAATTCAAAAATAGAACCATTTATTTTACGCTGGAAAATATTTGCCATATAAGACATTTTGAAACATTTATTTTATAATATATGAATTATATCTTTGTTTTAAATTAATTTATTTAGTATCCATATTTGGCGAACGTTACTAAGGCTCCTGGGATGACTCGATCTACATTTGTTCGTTTGTCTGCCTGTATCACACACATTACATGGTACGACTTTCAGTCTCTTAAGTTTAAATTTTCAAGGTACAAGCACGAGACGCATTAAATTTACTGTATAGACTTAGGCGGCATACCAACATATAATTTCAAAATGGCGGCCATTTTTTTTTTAAATCAAAATAGCGGGTATCCAACACTACAAAGTACAATCTTCGGTCTTTTAAATAGAAATTTCCAGAGTAGAAGCACAAAACACTCTAAATTAGCTGCATATATTATATATATATTGGTGGCGATCCAACGTAAAATTTCAAAATTGCGGCCATTTTTCAACTAGCAGGTATCAACGCTACAGGATGCAATTTTCGGACTTTTTAAGTTGAAAGTTTCAGGGTAGAAATAAGAGGCATTCTAAATTTGCTGTATAGATTTTCTCGGTGATCCAATGTAAAATTTCAAAATGGCCGCCATTTTTTTTCAAAACAGTAGTGAAGAGAAAATTGTAGCAAGTAGCGACAATGACAAATCTTGAAATATAAATCACATTTTAACACTTTTACCCCAAAGAGATTGAAATATTTCGAAAAAAAAAAAAAAAACAATTAAACCCGAAAAACCCCATATGAGCCCAGGTGGGTTGTTTTTCACACCTTGATGCAAGACATACAAAATAGAACATGTTAGCATATGTGAGTAAGAAAAATTAAAGTATTCGCTGTTTTGAATCATTGTATGTTCGTTTCCTATTCCGATTGTTCATACTATTGAATGAAATATCACATTTGCACTATAAATGAAGGGTAAGAGGAAAAAAGAAGGAATGTCACAAAACTGCATTTTCGAGAAAACGGCGTTTTAATATTGAAAACCAGGTAAAAAGAATAGGGTTAGTTACATGTTTTGCCCCTTTTTACATGGACATTTCTACATCTACGCACGCATGGCATACTCAGTAAAATAGTACCAAGGGTCACCTACAGATAGGGCAAAGCACCCGAAAAAGCTCATACATGGACATTACTTGTTTTTTTCCCCTTACCCTTCAAGAACACTGCGATTACTATATATTTACATATCACAATACAATATTGGCATGTAGATATACAGCGTGTTCGGTTCAAATCTGTGAACGAAGTACGATGAATTGTGATACCAAATGGAAGGCCTGATCTTCAAGTTATGTTTTCCTGACTTAAAGTTCCGTCACTACGCAGCATTACGGACGCATAAATAAAAATGGCAACTGCTCAACAGTGCGCACAGGCAGTGGTGTGATATGCTGAGACAAAAAGTGTGATTTCAATGCATCGAAATTTCAGACAAGTGTATAAAGAAGCTGCACTGACGCTAAATTAATTAACATCCTAGGGTTAGGAACTCGAGTCCGTGATACGATTCCAACAGTAACAGGAGACATGTTGGAGAAAAAAATGGCATAAAGCTGAATACAGACTGGATATTTTTTTGTGCTACCAATGGGGCAAATGTAGAAGTGCATTCGTGTGTGGAAAATAAAATTTATAGGTTTTCTTCAATTCTCTGAAATTTCATTGCCCTAACATTCATACATTTTCCTAGTTTTAATTGAAAATTAGGAAGGTTTGAACGGAACAGTCTGTATATTGTTACATTATTTTTCCCTTTTTAGCTTCGTTGATTCTTTTTCTCACTCAAATATAATTAACACACTTGCACATTGTAATATATATTTCACTTTACCCTGGGGAATTGAGAGACTAGGGGTTAATTCAGTGTGTAGCACGGCTTTCTCTGCTTTCCAGTACGACTCTCTACGGCGCATAAAAAATATACTTATATCTCAACAGTAGCACTAATAAAAATGTCTGTAGACGTTCTCAGAACGTAAGACTGATATGATAGTATTCCAACGAATAACTTGTTTACTTGTAAAAGACGCATTGCGATGTTAACCTAATATTCTATATACCCCAACTAAAAATGTGTTCTCATACGAGGGTCACTACGAAAGTTTTGAGATACGCATTGTTGTGGCACATTATTTAAATTCCAACAATTGCGTTCGGTAGTGGTATCCAGAGTGAAGAAGCGAAGCAAGTTTCAACTCGCCTCGCTTATCGGCGTGGCCGTATCGCCTTCACTTGTTTGTTAATGTGAGCAGTATTCGGCTGCCTAGAATGGAGCTCGAAAGGAAACATTTTCGGGCAATGATCCTTTACGATTTCAAAAGTGGTTTGTACGAGACACAAAGCCTTGACTGTTTGCAGGGGTCATTTCGGGATCTGCTCCTTCCCGTGCTACAATTTTTCGGTGGTTTGGTGAATTCACAAGAGGCCGGACATCGCTTAAAGATGAAGAGAGGGATGGACGTCCGGCAACAGCTGTGTCAGATGAAAACTTTACTGCTGTGAACAAATGATTCGAGAAAATCCTCGAACAACTTTCAAGGACATTGAATCTACAGTGAACATTGGATCACCAGCAGTAACAGAAAGCTCTTCATGATCATCTTCGGCTCAAGAAGATTTCATCTCATTGGGTGCCTCACACTTTGACTGAACAGCAGAAGCGCATGCGTGTGGAATGGTGTGAAGAAATGCTTGCAAGATTTGATGAAGGCAATTCTCGACGCGTCTCTGACATTGTTAAGGGGGGTGAGACTTGGATCTTTCAATTTGACCCTTAAAATAAACGCCAGTCTACAGTTTGGATCTTTCCAGCGAAAATCCACTCACGAAAGTGAAGCGACCGCGAAGTGTGGGGAAAAAGATAGTCGCAACTCTCTTCTCCAAATCTGGCCATGTTGCAACTGTTCCACTTGAAGAACAAAGGACTTTTACTGCTCAGTGGTACACCACTGTTTGCCTAAAAGTGTTCCAGAAGCTTCGGGAACGGCGTCCAAGAACTGGGTTGCGTGGGATCCTGCTTCATCATGACAACGCGTCCGCTCACACGGCCAACCTCACAATTCATTTTTTGAACCTACGGAGTTCAAACTTATGACTCATGCGTCGTATAGCCCTGACCTGGTCCCGTGTGATTTTTTTCTGTTCCAAGGATCAAAGATCGCATGCGTGGGAAGAGATTTTGCAGACCTGAAGAAGTTGTAGTGGCTTACGAGAATGAACTTTCAACACTTGAAGAAAAAGATTCGCAACACTGCTTCCAAAAGTGGTTTCCGAGGATGCAAAAGTGTGTACAGTGTAATAGTGAATACTTTGAGAAAATGTAAGTGTTAAATTGTTTTTAAGTATGTAAGTTATTTCACATCTCAAAACTTTCGTAGTGACCCTCGTATTATAGGCTGATATCGAGTATAAGTAACTCGAATAAGGCATATCGTATACTAAGAAATAAAATTATGGAGTTTCCCAAAGCCTAGAAAGAGTTAATCTTTCTTACTTCTAAAGGTCTGCCAGTAGTTCCACTGAAGTATGCATATTGAATAAACAGTTGGATCTAGTTTTGCATATGGAAAATGTATCTGGATAAATGTATAGTCTTGACAATTCTGTTGTTAAACGGACACCTGCACTTTTTAATATTTTGTTCTCATGAAATTGAAATAAGTGTATCAAACTCACTTTAGCAATATCTATCTATCTATTTAGCGGCTGAAGGAGGTCCCGGAGGGCATTCCATCATATGACCAGTAAAATAGTGATTTGTGGTCCGCGAGCGCCATTTTTAGAACACCCGATATATATATGGTTAGTCATTAAATGTTCATATGTTGATTATATATAAAATAGTTTACAGAAATAGAAGGTTATTTGGTAACTGTGATTTCCTTGATGCCAGCCAGATTTTCATCCAGCTACACTCTGCAATTGAATAAAGGACTGTTCATGACAATCGTATAATCATGACTTTCTTAAGTTACTTACAAGAAAGGACGTTCACTCTTGTGGAGAATAAAGAGTTCAATGTTTAACATGAAGAAAGAAAATTCATTATCCCTCGTTTCTTAAGTTTTTTTTTCTTTCTTACAAAATGGAGAGATACGATATCACTATACGAGATCACGGACGGATACCGCATTTGAGCACATATAGGCCGAACTCTTTTCCTACCTTTTGGCTTGAAAAATCATGGTGCGGCCTATAATCGAGATTTTTCCCCTCAGATCATAAATTGTCAGTTTCAAAATGACTTGTAGACATATTATTTTGCAGCTTTCAATTTGAATCATTTCAGTTGTAACGGCATATCCACATTTCCTGTTTCAAACCTCAAAATCAAGCAAATCTTTTTACACATCTGGATATTTGCACTTTTGCCCTCGAAATGAACACCGACTTTTCAAAATATTTAAGAGTTTCTCTTCATTTGCACACCACCAACGAAATTTTACGCATCAACACCAAATCTGCGTCCAGCTTTCCACTTTCCGTGTTCCTTTGCATAGCTGATAACTTGAAGTTTAAATTTCCCTGTGTAACTAGTACAATCCTTTCTCATCGTCACTCACAAACCAATTGATCAACATTTCTCGAATAAATCAACTTTGAACTTCCTTACACTGTCGCTTATATTAGTCCGTCACCAGACTTCTAAATAGGCAAAACCTGTCCTGTCGGTGATGAGTCACTCTTAGTTACGTGGGTGTTGAAAAAGCGAGGGAAAGAGGTGCAACTCCAAGTACTGTCTAATTGAACTTTCTCAAAAATTTAATAGTGTGGTCTATATTCGATATCTTTCCTCTATAAGCTCGTGTCAAAAGCTTAGGTGCGGCCTATATTCGCGCAAATACGGTATATGAAATATACTATAATGTTATGGGATATGAAGTAAGGACAAGCTAGGACACCTTTATTTTATGTGGAAATTCCACCAGTCATCAATGGAAGCCAACCAACCAGCCTTGAAGAGTTCACTGCCTGATGTTATTAACACAAGTATTCTGTTGTACGTTACTAGCTGACTTTACATCGAAAGATAAATCAACTATTGCTTTGCTGTTATTGAGGAAGTCTTTGTACTTGTAATTTGTAATAAACAGTGGTAGCGACCTTCAGAACTTTCACCTTTTAACAGTCTTACACGCGACGCTTTAATTTGCTGTGTTAGATCAATTGCTTCTCTCAATTGGTTCGACCTCATTGGCCCCTCATAGTCAGACTACTGCAAGACATTGTCCATTTCGTTCGTTTACCCACGACATGATGTTACAAGAAAGTAATGAATATAGAAGTAAGTACTTTTACTCAGGTGAGTGTCCTTTTGGTTCATTTATCTGTCAACGTTAGCAATCTCAGGAGCAAGTTTGAGAACTTTGTATTGAGTCGACGACATGTCAATGTCAGTTTTGGGTAATCGACCACGCTCAGGAAATTTTGTGGTGTCACCATCATCTCATTCTGACGTAAGAGGGACAGTCAGGTCAAAAGCAATTGAGAGAGCACGATCTTGGTCTTTGGATCTCAACCAAGACGCGAGACACACCAGAGTCTCCCTGCCTTTGGGACCGGCATTCTATGTCATGGTTGTTTGTCGAACAAGTTTTCATCATGGACTTCATCAGGACAACCCAACCTGCAAGTCACTGGAACTTCGAGGACAGCGCCTAAACATCACCTATGAGTAAGAGGGAGGAGACTGGAACTACTTCGAATTAGGGTGAGACTGTTCAAAATCAGTTGCTATTCCTTTGCTCTACCATCTATTCCTTAACGCCCTTATTGCTACCAATTATCAATGAAAAATGCATTGGTTATTTTCAAACTATTTTAACACTAAATTCATGTTCATTGCCTTGTCTAATTTTGTTCGTGGTTCTAGTCGCCTAAGATTAGTAGTGGAGTCGCTCCCATTTAGCATGTGCTTTATTGCTATAACTTTGGTATTGTTATCCCGCACCTTGTAGGTGCCTCTGGTTTCTATCCCGACAGTTAAGTGGTATCGGAACTTCCTAGTAGGATGTGAAGATATGTGTATTTGGACTCATAACGATACATTTTATTTTGGAGTTCGGGAAATTTTATTTCAAATTTCATTACAGTCAAAAGCATAATCGTTCATTTAATATTCAATCACTTTTCGTTTATTTTTTTTTCCTCCAAGTTCATTTGCTTTTCCTACTAGGAATTTTTCTTGCTTTTTGTCATTTCTTTCTTATACATGTAATTTCTCAATCAATAAAAAAGACAGATTGCTTCCCTGTCAGCATTCCTATCATCACCTCACCTTTAGTTAATCTATGAGCACGCACTTGAATGAAAGAAATTTATCATTGTTATTATCAAAAATTACTTACCAGCCATCGTACAACATATGAAATCACAAAACGAAGATCCTAATCTTCTGACTTGTTACACCTAAAAGTAAGAAAAAAGTAAAAATCAAATTTGATAAGTAGTCAAAGTTGTCTTTACGAAAAGAACAACATTATAAAAATTATTTTTTCCTGAAATGAAATTTCTAGTTTTACGTTCAACCGTTATATCCTTTAAGCTAAAGAAGACCGGATGGTGAATGAAAGTAAATAAACTATAGTTGATCACCCAAGTCTCCTCGAATAACACACACTATAAAAATTAATATTTTTGTGCACAACCAACGGTAAGTCTCCGTCCTTTTCATGTTCCAAGTTTCCAAAACAATATTGTCATAAACTAGCTTGCTGTAAACCAGAAAAGATCCAAAACTACCTTGTAGTGACCATGTAGCATAGGTTGGTACTTTTTTTAAATTACTTTCTTCCTTTATGCGCATACTTATCGTCGCTAATGGTGGTAAAAGTAATCGTTTATATGTCATGTAAGTATGGAAGTGTATTATAAATCTGTGAAAACGATTTTTGTGAGTGGGGAGTGTCGTTTGCTGACTTATTTTTAAACTGAAACCTTTTAATTATGATAAGTTAGCCAAATATAAGAATTAAACAAAAATAAATGGATTTTGGACTTCTTACTTCTTATGTATGTTTTAGGATTAACTAAATCATATCGGACTTCCGAAGGGGAACATCAAAGCAATTTAATGACCGTGTCTATAGCGACAACTCCCAGTCACGACCCATCTTCAGTTTTATTACAAAGAGGAAAAGAAAGAGTGAGAAAGAAGAGAAGGTAGGAGAAAGGAGGAAAAGAGGAAGAGGGAAAGGAGAAAAGAAGAAGGAACTAGAGAGAGGATTACCGGATAAGTATGGAAATATAGTAAAGGAACTTGAATAGTTAATAAAAATGTGATTCATACTCGAATGTTATCATTTGAGGACCGTTTCTGAAATGATCCTGAAGAGACACATCTTCCCTCACTACCCCGACCTGGATCCAGGCAACTGCACAAGTGGGAGTTGCCCTAACCCAGCCCAGGTGACGAGAAGTTTTATTTAATTGTTTGTCTATTATTTAGAAAAGTTAAATAACCTATATCCAGTATCTGAATTTTCAGAATGGAGATCGAACACATATTTGAATCAGCCAAAAAAAAAAAAATATAATAATAATAATAATAATAATAATAATAATAATAATAATAATAATAATAATAATAATAATAATAATGTATATATTTTCCGCAAATAGAAGTTTTTGAGATTTCTGAAAAGACTCTCGTCATTTGAGCTTATCCCGTTATTTTGGCTTTCCTCCCAGAGCCGATTTAAACTACTTTAGGATTAGTTATCTTTCATGACTTTCATCATACACTAATACATATAACATGCTATTACACACTTATTATATCAATATTAAATGCTACCACTTAAAAACTAAATGTCATTCATTCATGCACACGCACATACATACAGGACAGCGTATTGACACGGGTGAGAATAGTTTTAAAAGAAACCATCTAACTACAATTTGGTGAAAATTTATTACATCTACTGAGAAATTAAACACAAAATTTTATGAACATGCGATAAGTATACGTATAAATGTATCAATCCACATATGAAATTGAATAACAGCAATGTAATAGTATATATAAAATATATATATATATATTAACAGACAGATGAAAGAAAGAATATATATATATATAAAATTAACTTCTGGTAAAATATGTAAGCAAGTAAATATCGTTACATTCTACAATAGTCTGAGAAAAGAAGGAAAACTTGAGATGAGAAGTAATGTTAATGAGTCTTTATCTCATGTATAAATAAATTTAATTAATTCTACGAATAATCTCTCGTACCTTTAAACGAGCTATAATATCATACATATTCTTAAAGCACCCTTTCTGGTGTCTATGCATTTAACTTCGTTTCATTTTAAGATTCACACATGAGGTTATAATTATTAATCGTAACCGACACATATTCGGTTCGTAGAAGTACTTATTGATACATTTCTCCCATTTCTGGATTAATAGAGGAAAGTTTTGTCACTAATATCACGGTGACTAAGTTACTCATTCGATCATTCCACTTACTATCCCAATTACTAACTATCTTTCAGTGAATATCACCTTGTATTACCAGGTACACATATTTATCGTTAGCTTCACACAATGCATAAAGGAACGAGAAATTCCAAGCCCAGAAGGATTTTCGTTTGTATTCAGAACACGACTACTGAGGTGAAAACACTAGTCAAGATTGAGGATTCGTATCGGAGGGATGGAATAGAAATGTAGCTTTACAAAATGACTAACTTGAAGGTAGATTTAATAATATAGTAGGATTACGATGATCAGCCTCAATCCCATGCAACATGCAGTTAGTGTAATACAGATTATGTTAGTTGTTACATATGTTACTTAATAATATTACCAAGATTAGAGAGAATATCTAACATGCGGTGGTATTATCTAACATTGACATTATACATTTATCGGATATTCCCGAACTACGGCCACCAAGAACTGTTCAGGGTAGGTACCAAGACCCTTTACATACTGTATATTTGTTTACTCAATTCATCATTATACATTTTATTTTAATATCATACTAATATTCCACACATATTTATATCTTAATATACATATACTCAATAATCATTTAAACTTTCTAATTAATAACCCCGACAAATTAAATTTTTAGGTTGCAACGCTTCACATAAGAAAATCCGAATATATCACAAATGTAACAACTGACCGTACATAATGATAAATTTATATTCTCAAGCATTTTATTTAGACTAGTAGACATTTAATTCGCATGGCAGGCACGCAAACACAGAATATGTATAAATATATGATTCTAAAATTGCTAATATTAGTTTTGGATCCAAACTACCATGACAACATTCACATTTATGGTAACCAATGGAAACAACGGTAGAAATGACTGATAATCCAACGGAGAATTCCGAACGGATAATGATAAAAAAAAAAAGTAAAATTTAATCGTATGCTGAACTGTCACTCGCTATTGTAATGGGTCAAAGGAAAACTGTCCCTTAATATTCAACATCAACGAACACCTTCACGAATCGTGTCTCGCGACATCTCATTTAATAATTCAGGTTCAAATGATATATGTTAAACGGTTGATATATGTCAAGTTCAAAACTTGGGGAGGGGAGAAGGTTGAAAAATTAAAAAAAAATTCTTGAAGAAGAGAATAGAGAAATAGATAGGAAGAGAAAGAAAAAGCCGCGCGCCAAAAGAATAAGCTAGGACACTAAAACTACAAAGATAAGTGGTCGAATTTCGACATACAATAACAATGTACAACCAAAAATACTTTCATATGCTGAAGAAGGTGACCTACTAAAATGCGTAGCCTAAGATAAATATATCTCCAAGTGCGTGACGAGTCCGTGCCCTCAATGGGATTTTGATAAAGACAAAGGCTTTAGAGAAATCCCACTCCTCACTGTATCCGGTCAACCGCCACTGAAGACACCGGCCCTACCGGAAGGTCAGTGTGGTCTCGTAATTTAGAATTCCTAAATAATAAAAATTATCCGACCCCTCAGAAACTGAGAAGAGTTGCGAATAAAGTATGGAGACTAGACTAAAGTCAATAAAACAGAAGAAATCCTAACATGGATTTACCAAAATTTAAAAAAAAAAATAAATAAAATAAATTTTGTACTAGTAAGTTTTCTGCCAAATCTTACTAGTAGCTCCCAAATCCGCAAGGGTGCCTACCTTGAGACATCAACTAATTTCAAAACACTATATCTACCAGAAGTAGAAGAAATAAAAATTCATCGACATTGGGGATTTTGGACGCCCTGGTACGGTATAACTAGATTCTACTGCAATATTTTTTATATTATTCAACCCTATCCACTCTATCACCTCTGCGAACAGCAATGAACTTAGTTTAATCAGGTGACATGAAAAAAAATTCAGAGTTGCAGAGTAGTATCACAAATGTAAGCTGAACGCGTATATTTGAAGTGTATCTATTCTGCAAACAATTATTCTGTTCTGTGATTAACTGGAAAATATCCGGAATCATTTGCTATATAACCACTATTCGTATCGTCAGGTCGGATGATCCGGTTAGTATGTCCGTTTACTATTAAGGTCAAGCCACAAAGTGAAAATACAATCCATCATTTTCCCATGACAGACTGTCCTCACAATATTCTAGTGTAATGGTTAGTGTACAAATGTATTTATTATTCTACCTTGTAGTAAAATTTGCAACTGGGCACATATATGCATGGGTGTCCTATTATTTATTCACTCTCACTACATTATATATATAAATTTATATAATCATACAAGCTCATGCGTATTGATTAGTGTACTATAATAATTTGTTCGTTTTAATATATGATACTGTGGGTACAGTCTTGGGCGCAATTGTAGAGTATAGGCTGTCTGAAAATAAATCGACGTTATAGGATAATGAATAAATATGTGAGAAGTGATAATATTAATATCATTAATATTATCACTTCTCACTTACATATTTATTCTTTATCCTATAACGTCGATTTACACCGTGTCCGAGAATTATATATACAACTTTACGATGTTATATTTCAAGAAGTTAAAGTGATATTTACATGCGGTTTGTTGCATTCAATGCAGAAAGCCTTACAGGTTCTTTTGTCTTTTACAGGTTAGCAAACAATAAATGAAGATGTGGACACCACAAGAAAAAGCACAGTATGTTGCCTGGTACATAGAAACGAAGTCGGAGACTCAGGTGCAGCGGAATGTAAGGACCAAGTATGCACGTGATCCTCCAACCAGAGCTACAATTAAAGCTTGGTATAAACAATTCATGGAAACGGGAAGTGTTCTGCACCAGAAAGGAGCTGGAAGACCCAGTACCAGTCAGGAAGATGTGGAAAGAGTGAAACAGGCCTTTGTGCGTAGTCCAACAAAATCTGTTCGCAAAGCGGCGAGAGAATTGAATATGCCCAGGGCTACGGTTCATGATGTTCTTCATAAACGGCTGGAGCTGCACGCCTACAAGGTGCAACTCCTTCAGGCCTTATTGCCAACCGACAAACCCAGACGTACTGACTTTGCTTGTTACATGCTGAACCGCATTTGAGCACGAAAACCAGTTCCTGCCAAAGATTCGTTTCAGTGACGAGGCAACATTCCATGTGTCTGGGAAGTTGAACAGGCACAATGTTCGCATATGGGGATCCGAGAACCCTCATGTAACACGTGAGATGGAGCGCGATAGCCCTAAGGTAAATGTCTGGTGTGGGTTAATGCATAATCGCATTATTGGACCCTTCTTTTTCGCTGAAAATTCCATCACAGGTCAGGTCTAACTGGATTTGCTCCAGCTTTATGTGATTCCTCAGTTGGAGGATCTGCAACCAAAGATTCTGTTTCAACACAATGGAGCTCCGCCACACTGGTCTTTAGAAGTTCGAGAATACATGGATGAGGTGTTTCCCAATAGGTGGATTGGTCGCGACGGTCCGATAATTACTTTCACTGCCCCTGAAAGGACATATTGAAACTACTAATGGTAAGGGTCACTTTCCTGAAGGGAAAAGAACCCTTTTTGATTCTCTATTTAGCCCATAATGCGTTGGAAGCTGTGATCAACTCAGGAATAAGGGAGAGTCCCTATTCTAACTTACACTGGCATTATAGTAATAAGTTCAACCCCGAAGAAATCTACACCGACCGCCATGTCACAATTAAAAAAAAAAAATCACATTTGCTACATATACAGACAAAAGCTATATTAGGGCAGGCCTATCGCAACATAACAGGGAAATTTTGAGGATAACGGGAGCTATCAAGAGAAACGTTAGTCGTCAAACTGTTTTGAAAAAGATCACACACTACGATGAATTCTGTCCATCACTATTGATGTTTGCGAACATGGCGTCGCTTGGATTGAAGTTCATATCTCGTTGTTTATTGATAGTTTTAAAATGAAAAATCGAATATTTTTGGGACTCTATACGCTCCCAACGAATTTATTTATTAATTGAAACTGGTTTTACCTTAAACTAATGCATTTTTGTCGAAAAATCCCAATATATATCTGGAGCAAACTAGCGTGGTGTTGCTTGATGCTTTTCCAGGTAAAAAATGACAAGAAACGCGCCTTAATACTAAAGCGTCGGAAATAGTTTCAATTAGAACAAAGAGTTTTGGCGGCAGAAAATATAATATAAAGCGAATAGAAAATAAAAACTGGATGAAACCGAATTTTGGGAGAATATGGGCATCTCAGAGGAACGAAAGGAGTCTAAATTATTCTGCCAAATATCAGATTGGTGGATAATTTGAAGAATTTCTGTCCAATTACGGGCCTATGTTTTCGTATGGCATTAAAGTATATAATTTCAATACTCATCCATATGAAATGCTCATATAAGTTACAGTGTTTACAATAAAATTATGTATAAATAAAGATATTATTCCCCGAAATATAATTCCTCCTAGAATATTCCGAAGCTTCCACATTAACTTTGATCTGAATAAAGAACAACTGAATTTACTACAGGGACCGAGAATTTTGTATTAAAAATTTGCGGTACGTTCGAAAAGTATTGGATTCCTCCAAACAAAAAATTCATTACCTTGATTGTAATGACACATTACATCTGTACACGGTGGGGAGGTCCCAAGAAAAATATTATTGTAGAAGGCACTAGGATACTATTTCCACATCATACTGAAACCTGACAGCATGAAGTGCGTTAAGTCACAACTCGTTTTCCAGAAACCAGAAAACAGCAGAAACACTTCGTTAAGCACTACATACATATTGGAAATACTAGATTATATACTTGGTTAATTAAATCATCAACCCAAATGCCTAAAAAAATATCAAAGTTGGGGAATTATGCAAATTTGGCATATTTCACTGTCCAATATCTCCAATGGACCTGGATTTAAAAATCTGAAATTTTGGGAGTAGTTACTCCTTTAGCATACCATAACACACAACAAAGCACGTTTTGTGTTTTTGAGCAGAAGGGGGTCAAAGTATTAAGGAATGACGTCATACTGAGGTGTTTTGTTCACAAATTCAACTGAAAATTTGTAGTAGTGAAGTAAAATTAAGTATGATGAATAGCTAGTCCAGTTAAGGTTCTCAACCTCGTTTCTTTCCTCTAGTTGTGACTCACTGTCTTATCACCCATAGCAGCAGCGTGAAGAATGCCGCTATCAGCAGAAGGCGAGAAAAGTCAAAAGGCACACTTGGCAAAAAGTCCGGAAGTACTCATTGTTGTCTGTTATATCAATGATATTCAAACATGATTATGTTTGTTTTAACTGTCAACTCATGCAGGAGACTGTTGTCCTATCATTTGATCTACATTCACCAGCCAGTGAACACTCACTCACTGTAAACATTGACTGGGGAATGTAAATTTAACGAAAGGACAACAGTCTCCTGCATGAGTTGACAGTTAAAACATCAACAAACAGAACTGAATATCATTAAAATAGCACACAGCAAGAGAAATGAGCGGGATTAGCAAAAACAATGTTTTTTATTTAAAAAAAAAAAAAACTTTTTTTGGTTTAAATCATTTGCTCTATGTATTTATATCACATATGAACAGATATAAGTTTGTTTCACCTTGGTGTTATTATGCAACAATTGGGTTATGCTGGAAGGAGTCACACAAGATTAAAGCTGAATCCAAACCGTTTCTCGACTTACATCCGAGAGAAATTGTCCTCCATTTGAACTCGAAGCCGGGACTAATTGGCCACAAATGCGATACGTCTGCCGACTCTCTCACGAAGGACTCCTGATAAAAAAATACGCTGAACTGATCTTAATATACTTGTTAATATAACTGCCAAGAGTCATTTCAGAAGGACAAAAAGATAAACAGTTGTACAAGTGAAACCATTATAGGGTAACACCTCCAGTAATTGACATGTTAAGGTTTGCTTCTCAAGTAAAACTTTACTGACAACTCTGTAATAATATTTATTACATAATACTCAGTTTGCAAAAAGACACGTTATCTGACAATACATTTATGTTATATGCAATTAAAAATTTTTCTTGTGTTGTCAATTATAGTATCATTAATGACATATGGCAATATCACCAGTTATTGACAGTCTTTTCTAATTAAAAAAAAGGTTAAAAGAGAGTTACCGTGGCCAATCACCATTACCATAATTGCCTTATAAAACATTAACAAACAATTCCTACAATAATAAACTTCTGTACTTATTATTACAGCAAAATATTATCTACAATAAGAAATCAGAACTTAAACTGCTACATTTTGTGTACAGACTGAAAATTTGTTTTGCATTTTCGGTAGCTAGACCCATACTGTACATTACTCCTGCTGGAAGTGTAAAAGGATTGTTGCCAATGAGCTTCAGGGCCGAAAGAAGATCAACGGTTATTATCAACAGAGCAATGAGCTTCAGTTTCCATTTTACTAGATGGAAATTGTTTATTGGTTTCTTCTCGTGGGTCTGTAATGGTTTCGTTTCTAACTTTCCCTCCACACATTGTAAATTGAGTACTTTCAGGCCATTCGACTCACTGATTTTGTCTTGAAATTGAGTCAATAATTCTGGAGATAGAAGATTCCATAACTTCTAATGAAATGCAGAACCTCTGAATGTGGTTATCTAGAGCTTATACCAGTGTTTGACATGCTGGATCTAGTGACTGACAATGCTATGTCAATTACTGGTATATTTGCAAATTTTATCACGGATTTCTTTCTTTTTTTTTTTTTATTATTAATGCTTGTACTTTCTTATGAAAGTAGGTCATGTAAGAAATCTTACACTTGATGAAAAAAAACCAGTAATTGGCATGGCATTCCAATTATTAGAAAATTATGACTTCTTTGTTCCAATGATTGACATCCCCGCTTGAACAAAGACAAATAATTATTTTCAACTACAGTTAGTAATGTGACAAATACTTTCTAGTACTGATCTGTCAATTTACAGTGATGTAACTTCAATGATGGTTACAAAAAGTAATGAATTTAATTGATAGTTTCCTTAACATTATCAGGAGCAGAATCCATAGTACACAGACACTTCCTTGCAACACCGTGTGACTCAGCAAAAATAAACAAGTAGGACAATCTATTGGGCAGAACATTATTTACCAAGGCATAGAGAAATCTGATGGCTACTAACAGACGGCAGTAAAGGAACTTCCACTTCTCCATAATCTTAACATTTTCAAAAGGTGTCAATTATTGGCGCAGTGTCAATTACTGGGGGTGTTACCCTACAGAATTACTTATGGACGATTTCAAAATACTGCACAGTACAGAAGAACTAATTTAGTCCAAGTTAGTTCACTACGACTTTTATTAGTCCAAATTAAAGAAATACAACGACTTAATTTGCATATCAGTAAGAAAAGTGAATAAAGATACGAATTATTTGAGTCCAGTTTGGTTCTGACCCATTTATGCATAAATGGATACCAAAGATACTTTTGATTTCAGTAACTGCCTCTCGTGAGGTTTATGACGCCCCTCCCAAAAAGTACGGCATTTCGATGTATTTTATCAATAGTAAACATTATTAAAACGAAACAATATTTAGGAAATTGCATAACAATAGCAACAAACTATAAAATAATCACAAAATAAACATTCATACTTATAAAAAAAAAAAAAGTTGCTTTTGTAATATAATCTCTTTGAGTAATGAATGGGGAATTTAGGTTTGAATATAATAGGAATAATATACGGGAGTGAAACGTGATAACCCACAAATGTGTGTTCATCAAGATTTTACGAACACTTTTCCTTTATTGTTTAAACTTTTCTTTTTTTTAAATCTCGTTTAATTACCTTGGTTTAAACCAGCGAACGCTGCAAATGAGTACTTACGGACATTTTTTGCATTTTGACTTTTCTCCTTTTCTGATGATAGCGGCATTCTTCACCACTGCTGCTGTGGGTGATAAGACAGACAGTCCCAACTAGATGAGAGAAACGAGGTTGAGAGCCTTAACTGGACCAGCCATTCATCCTACTTTATTTTACTTCACAACAACGAATTTCCAGTTGAATTTGAGAACAAAACACCTACTAAAGTATGACATCGTTCCATAACACTTTGACCCCCTTCTGCTCAAAAACACAAAACGCGCTTTGTTGTGTGTTATGTAATGCGAAATGAGTAATCATTCCTAAAATTTCATTTTTTTTTTTTTTTAATCCAGGCCCATTGGAGATATTGGACAGCGAAATATGCCAAATTTGCATAATTCCCCAACTTTACGATATTTTTTTTTTTTTCAGGCATTTGGGAGCAGATACAGGTCTGCAAAACAGGTTGAGCAGATACAGGTTGAGTATAAACGTATGACCCCGAACTATATGCACACAAAAATTCAGAACTCTACGTCGGTTGCTTCCTCTTCCCAAACATGTCTTCAATGTCGAAAAATGTTGCTACTGTAAGCCCTGATTTCACCCCTTTCAAGTGGTTTTAGACAAAAATGTTAAAGAGGACGAAGTTTTAACTATGCAAAAGTTGAATACGTCTAGCAATTTTTCAATTTGCTAGAACAAATACATGCTGAGATATTCAAAACAACGTAAACGCCTGAAATCGAGAAAACGCATGGTTTCGAAGTACCCTGACATAGTATAAACATTCATGAAAAAATTAGATTTTTTGGAGATGGTCGAGCGGCACATGCTTGATCAAATAGAATGGATTGACTCAAGATGGAACTATTTGGCAAAGCGGAAGAAACTACTTGGCGCAAAGTTACCGCATGGTTTTATTCTGGGAAAGTAATGAGTATTTGTATTATGAACATGGCTGTATGTACTCAGTATGTCGCAAAAGTAACGGAACTCTTTTCTTTACAGATAACCACTAGCGTCACCTATTGAAGCAAGATATCATCCGAAAGCTGCATATCTGCTCAACAAAACGAGACAAGAATCATGAGAACGATTAATGGAGTGTCAAGTTATAGCAAGAAACGTAAGTTTATCTGGTGTCAGCTCGTCACATAAACATGATGGAGCAAAGAGCTAATATTAAATTTTGTTTCAAGCTAGGTAAAACATTTACACAAAGATTGGAAGTGATGAAACAAGTGTATGGTGATGAGTGCTTATTTCGTACATGTGTGTTCGAGTGTTATGCGCGATTCCAGGATGGTCGTGAGTCCTTGGAAAACGACACAAAGCTAAGCAGACCGAAAAACAAAAATCGGGATGAGTTGGTAGAACAAGTGCGTAAAATGTTCGCCCATGATGCAAATTCGACTATGGAATGGATGGGGCGGAACTATATACAACTAAAGGCATGATTCACGAAATTTTGACAATGGATTTAAACAAAGTCTGTGCTTGATAGGTTCCGCACACATTAACTGACGACTAAAAATTGCACGCGTTGAACATTTGCAACGACCTGATTAAAACCGCCAGACGGAACAGAACATTCCTGTAGTCTACTGTAACTAGTGATGAGACTTGGTGCTTCAAGTACGACCGGCACACAAAACTCCAAAATGCTACATGGATTTCCACAGGTTCTCCGAAAGCGAAAAAATTTAGTTTTCAGAAGTCACGTGAGGAGACAAAGTTGATTTTTTTTTTTTTTTTTTTTTTTACAATTCCAAATGTATTACGCTTCCGGAATTTGTTCCACAGGATGAAACTGTTAGTGGTAAATATTATCTGAGTGTTATGGAGAGTTTGTGGAAGCGAATCGTTTGGGGATACCGAGAGCCAGGCAGTTTGATTGATTGATTTTGAGTTTTACGTCCCGTTCAGCAGCGAGGCTATATGAGACGTGGACCTACTGATTAACGTGGAATCCGAACCACATGAGCTCCCGCCGGGAATTGAACCCGGGTCTCCCGCAGCCAGGCAGTTTGTCTTTATTGCACGACAATGCACCATGATCACAGAACCGTTGCAGTTCGTGACTTTTCGGCTAAAAAACAAATATGTGTGCTTCCACATCCTCCGTATTCGTCTGATTTATCCCTGTGTGATTTCCTGTTCCAAGAATTAAAATTGCCCATGAAAGGAACATTTTATGACAATGTCACACACGTCCAGTCTGCCGTGACGAGGGTCATTAAGGCGATTCTCCGAAAAAGGACATTCAAAATTCTATCTAGCATTAGTTGAACGTGCCCAGAGATGTACTGATGCGGAAGGGATTTGTCTTGAATAAAAAGAACCAGAGTTGGCTGGTTTAAACCAGCGGTTTTTTTTTTTTCAAAAAAAAAACTGGTTCAAATCAAAAAGAAAAAAAGAACGAAAAATGCTTTAAATCGTGTGAACTTCATGTTGACGTTTCCACATAACAAACCATCTGCATTAGTTTTATCTCCTTTTCGCCTTTTAATCAAGGTATCCCATGTTCAATTCTCGGTCGAACCACAACCCTTCTTTCATGTGTAAACCAAGTATCGCTTTGGATGTCACTTTAAAACGAATCTTCTTTATAACCTCGGTATTACATAAAGATGTTAAGCCTAAACATATGTATATATGTTTTTGCTTGCCTGAATGCTTGTTTTATAAAGAAGCAAAAGTTGCCTAAATGTATTGATAGACACTGGCAAAATTTATCGACTGCCTACATAACTTCCAACATTAACTTGGATTGGACTTCATTTCAATTTTATTGAATGATATCTACATATAAAATTTGGAATTTAATACCTCCGTTTTAGCGTACTGATTATGATGCGTTGACAGATTTTACGTGCAAGGCAATAACAGGATTTGCTTTGCATTTAAAGTAATAATAGGTTTTTCCTAATGGCTAACGCGGGAATTTCCCGATTTAATTCTGTATAATGGTTTCACTTGTGCAACTATTTATCTTTTTGTCATGAAATGACTCTTGACAATTATATTAACAAGTATGTAAAGATCAGTACAGCATATTTTTATCAGAAGTCCTTCGTGAGCGAGTCGGCAGACTCATTGCATTTGTGGCCAATTAGTCCCTGTTTCGAGTCCAAATGGAGGGCAATTTCTCTCGGAAGTAAGCCGAGAAGCTGTTTGGATCCCTCTTTAAGCTCATAAGACCCCTTCCAGCATAACCCTGTTGTTGCATAACAGCAAGGTCAAACAAACTTATTTCTGTCCATATGTATTATAAATACATAGAGCAAATTATTTAAACCAGAAAAACCTGGTTTAAACGATAAAAACTGTTTTTTTCAATAAAAACAGTTTTTTTAAAAATAAAAACCATGGGTTTTGCCAACCCTGAAAAGAAATAAAGTTGATAAAATACCAAATTCCTTGTTTTTAATTTACAAGTTCCGTTTTTTTTCCGACATAATGTATAAACAGACATACTGGTCTGGATCTGAGTTAACAGTAATACAGTTTGTGAAACAATGCAATGAAAATCAGGAAAATCTTACGAAAGTATGTGAAAGTCACGGCTTACCAAATCTAACAGTAAATTGTAGAACGTGTGGTAAAATAATTGCAAAGGAACGAGGAGAAAGCTAGGGTTAACTTTCGCAGATGACGGCCCCGACATACAAAACTTACGCGAAAATGAAACAGGATCAGATGAAATGTCAGCATGAGAATAAGAAAAAAAGGGAAGGGTGGCATTTAGAATCTCCCCCAACTCGTTTCATGGCTCCAGAACCGAATACCTTGCTATTATCTAAATTTTGATAAAGGTAGAAAACAGCGAGCCCTCCGGGGCTTCTGACACCCTTCGCTCGCTCCGCAATACTTCGTAGGGTGGCACTGGAGATTTTATATGTGCAAAATTCGGGGAGAAACCCAAAGTGAATGGTGATCATTAAAGAAATGAACAAATAAGTAGTAATACGACGTTGAAAAGAGGGTCATGTTGGTCTTATCCGGAGCCGACATTTGCCGCAGTTTATACGAAAGTTATACTTTTCAATGTAACGGTAAGTCACATAACCAACCTGGCTACTAACCCGGCTTCACTCACTATCGCTTGCTCGGCATTACTATCTGAATTGAGTATTGAGCTCTGACAAAGTATATTAAAGAAAAAATTGATGAGACATGATTAAATTTTCGTACCTTTTATTAGGGCCTACGCTTTTGGGCGAAAACCAGGTGGAATAAATGCCATAAACTGTGCAGTAATATTCCACTGGTGGAAGATTAATACAATAATCTTTCCATGCAGATTTACTATGCGGATCCACACACAAATGCATGAAAGACGTGTTTGCTTTCCTCTGCATTTACTTTCTGTACCTTCAGAAATCATGTTCGAGGTGTGCGCTTGCATTCGCTGCTGCAGATTCACATTAAGAGGTCCTCTGCAAAAGTAATAACCAATCTGAGCTATGTGGCACCTAAAAAGGACGAATGGTACCTTCCCAAACCATACTCCAGTGAGCAAGGGGGTTAGACGCCCCGCAGGCCTTGCTGTTTCCTATCTTTACCACAATTTACACAAAATCAAAGTGGCCACTAAAAAGCACGAATGCTAGATCCGCAAAACATAGCTGAGCGAGCGACATAGCGATTCCTACCTTTACCTCAATTTAGACAACGTTTCATCTCTCCCAATACCACGAATTCAATTTTCTGCTCAATTTGCACTGAAACTTACGAGCTACATTACTCATCACCAGCATTACTCACAATCTTGGAAATGGACACAATTTATAATCTTTCAGTGTATACGTCCCAGGGCGAAAAAAAAAAAAAATCACGATTTTTTTTATTTATATCACATAATTTTCCTCGAATAATTTAAGTCGCGAACTGAAGAAAAAAACATTACAAATCAGTATTAAATGTTCATTTTGCCACTTAAGTGAAAGTATTGGGATTTAATTTTGTATATTAATGCCCAATCCTTAATATATTTTAATATCAAACAATGTTTCTTAAGCGTAAAGGAAAATGTACAGCAACGCTTATCAACACTGCACTTTTTTTTATTACAAAAGTTATTGATATTTGGCAGATACATATTTAAAAAATCGGGCGGTCCAGAACTAGCTTCCGGTAGGATTACTTATAAGATACGTAAATTACGATTTCGGAGAGAGGATCGGACTCCCCTAAATACGCCCCTATTATCTGGGAACAAATAAACACGGACGCTCACACACAAGAATTTACGTCTTAAATGTCGAATGGTGATTTCGTTGATGGGGCAGTGGTAAGCTCAACGCCTTGTACCAAGAGGATTCCAAGTTCCAACCCTGTTGTGTACTAAAGTGGTTAGAAACTATAGGTCCCTAGGCACTATAATTCCAACATTATAGGTTCAAGGAGGCCTCGAACATCGTTACTTCATGCACACATACACACGCACCTTAATTTACACAACTTTTTATGTAGCTCAGGACGGCGACACTAAACCGTAGGGTTTGTGCGTATGAAGTAACGGGGTTCGAGGCCTCCTTGAACCCTTTATTGTCCCATTGACCTATTAGTGCTCTTCGCTCCCCCTGAGATATGGATGAATTCAACTATTATCCCTAGTGCCTGCATCAGGACATGGAAAGCAGTGGCAAAGACAAACACCAAGCTTCACTTTGTTCAGAGGCTTTGGACAGTATGTCAATCATAATTATGCCGAAAGGAGAGAAAATTAGTTGTTAAAGAACTCTAAAACTAACACAGCTGAATATGAAGCAAGTGCGGACCAAAGACAAAGTTATTTAATTTCTTCGGCAAGGTTCTAGAACACAGACCCATTTGCCATTTAGCTGTAATATAGAAAACAACGTGCCCTGCGGGGCTCTAACCCACCTTCACTCGCTTACGCTCGTTCGGCAATACTATGCGAATTAAATATTACTCTTTGGTCCAGAAAGGAATCAACCTAGCTACTAACCTGTATGGGGGGACCTTCCCATTTTCTTCAGTGATTTAATACAAATAAAATACATAAATTTTGCCTGAAGTTACGCAAAATGTACAAATTTTTCAAGTTTCGGGAAGGGAATCGGACTCTCTAAATCGTACATATTATCTGGGAACAGACAGATAAACGAGGAACAAACACAAAAGAATTGTCATCTTAAATGTCGAATAGTGAGTTCCTCGGTGCAATATTTAACGAGTTACAAAACACTATGTTACGAAGAGAAGAAAGTAGGAATTTCCCTTACCGGTTGAAAACTTTGAGACTTAGGTCAAATATTTCAGAATCCTAGCATTAAATTGACCTAGACTTCAGTCCAGTATGACTCAACTGCTCTAAAATTTGATACTTTATAGTTATACAATCTGGCTGTTACTTTCACTAAAAATTAATTTATTTCGAAATTTGATTTAAATCAACAATTTTTATTATAAAAATCAAATGATTTAAATCAATCCACCCAGATACGTACCATATCAGGAAGACTTCAATGGTTCCGATTCTTAACTCTTCACTTTCGTATACCCTGATTTACCTTCAATCAGTTTATACACTGTACATAATGGCTGCCTGAACGTGAATGTTTGTGTAAGACGTTACATTTCATCTTCACGTTCCTTTAGGTAGCAATCCGTGTCGGACGTAAAATCACAAAGTACATACTTCGATTGCTTGAAAACTACTTTAATACAACATTACTTGTAATTTATCATAAACATTTCACAAAGTACACATCTATCTGTAATTACCTTATGGTAGAATACATGGATACCAGCTTCGAGTTTCATTTCTATATTTCCACGTAATTATGCACCTCAGAGGTAAGTTCACACCATACAGCATTTCCATTATTTACAGACTAATCTATTAAAATATTAGAAATTTCGGCTTAAGTTTCGAGTTGCCCCTCCAGTCTGAAGGTGCCCTTGGAATTTGCAACATACAAAAAACAGTGCTTAAAGTATTAAAAATTGTTACGTTTCACTTAACTTCAGTACTCCGTGTGCTTCACAAAAATTTAAAAGGTTTTCTTCATTATTTTTGCGCATCCCTTACACCTGTTCGCCATATTTTACAACTACCATGCTGCTGAAACCTTCCGCAATGCTTCCGCATCCGGCAAATAGTACTAACTTCCACATATCTTTTATCGTATTAAACATAACTCTCCTGCCGAACTTACATTCCTAAACATCAAATAAAAACTTCAAATTATCATTTCTTACCTCATTTCTTCTGTAAATTTTCCTGATTTTCATAAAAAGCGGAGGGGTAACTAAACTTAACCCGAAATTTCTTCTGTAAATTTTACAAATCTATGGATCCATATAGTAAAACTGCACCAATCTTTTATACCTACTCGCTTATCTTAATCGCTGTAAAGCATTTGTAATGGTTTTACACTAGTAAGGCTCCACTTGCAAATACAATATATACTTGTATTTCTTATTATTTAATTCTGCCGCCTGCAGAGATTATTTCATTATAAGCCCCTGTAGGTATTTGAATTTTACCTGTAAATTTTGCAAAATGTGATGTCCCTCAACTTGACCAGTACCGAGAAATGTCTGTCTTTGAGAATAAAACAATCTACAACTCTTGACTATGCTCTGAATAATGTTCAGATGATCGTTGCCTATCTATAACCCGTTGCCTTTTCAAACACTGAATTTTAAATACAATGTTGGTAAATATAAATCAGCATGCATTTACATGTAGACAAGAACATTTTGCAAACAGTAATGTTTCTAAAGTATCTTAAGATACGTCTAAACTAGAATTAAGCACATACACAAATTATGTACTATGATTTTAATCCATTTCCTGATTAGGCTTTAAAAAAAATACACTCTAACAGAACTAGTAAATAACCTCAACGTAAATGGTTACTTATTATCTTCTAAAATAGCAAGCTGCTGGATATAAATTTATCTTACTTACGTATAAAGAATGCTTGATTCTCAAAATATATATAACTTTGATGAACTTGACAAATTCTACACTGCATTTAACAGATGTCCCTTTCTTTCTTTCTTTTTTACGTTTCTAATTCATGTTTCCCACGTACATAATCCAGTGTTACCAATTAATGCAACAAAAAATAGTACACCTACACTCTAGAAAAGTAGTCTGCGACCTACTCTGCAAAATTTTCGAATAATGAATCCCTAAACCACAACAGTTTTAATTATATAATTTAATATATATTTGCACACTTAGAAAACAAACATAATAATAATATTATTAATAAAAATTGCGTGGTTTGGTAGTTTATTATTTTGTAAATATACAGGTAGAGATATATGCACAACCATCGACCAGAATGTGTAGGCACAAGAGATATGGGTGTAGGTGTAACCAAGGAAAAGTGTAACCAATAAGTTTCAACATAAATAGCGTAGTTGACCGCAATTTGATAAGTTGTAGATTCTAGTATGGCAAATAAAACAGTATATTGCGTTAAAAAAGTACCGGTATTCTTTTTTATCTTTCTAGCACTTTCTGTCAGGAAAGAAAAAAGCCATGAAACTAAATTTCACTATCACCGTGTGACATACACAGAGAACGAAATATCTCGTCTGCACGTTTAGGCATATAACAAGGCAAGATTGGTTTAAAATTAATGAATATGTTTTATTCCTAATAAGATTACATTTAACATTATGCTAAGACTGAAATCATGCGGAGAGCGTCGTGGAAAGTAGATGATCAGGAACAAGGTAAGATGTAATATTCCAGTATCATCATGTATATATTATTGTCAACTAACGTCAAACATAATCATGTAACATTATAATAGTTGTCACACTTCTGGTCTTAATATCAGTTGAGTTCATCCTGATTGAGTACGTACGCAGTTGATGGATAAAGGTTAGCGTGCAGATTAAGAGTGTGTATACTATGAGTAATTTTCGTGAAGCTAAGTATTCAGGTGCCATCACATTTTGACAATGAAGAACGTGTCATTAAATGATCCTAACGCATTAAAAACAATACCGAAGCCACTGTTGTGCATTCGGCATTCCTGCTGTATCGCCGGACTACACGAAGATCGAAGAAAAAAGGGAATATTTTTAGTTTCTCCCCCAAAATACAGTATGGATGTATGGCATATAAACAAATGTATAAAAGACGAACCAACTTGTCCTAGGTGGCCACTAAAAATCACTTCCACAAGAGGGGCCTTTTCTTCATCACATGTTCTCGCAGCTTTACCAAAACCTGCCGATAATTTTGCTTATTAATTGTCTAATCTAATGGTATCCATTCAATCAGGAACAGGCCATTGATATCAAAGAACACGATGAGCATGACCTTCATTTTCGATGCCTTTTTCATTCGCAGTCAGAAGGGAGTGTTTTAGTCCATGGTTTGCCTTTTCGTTTCAGGATCATATTAAAAGATCCACGTCTCGTCACCAGTGACGATATTCGTTTAGAAGTCCAATTGTTTTTCCAAACGTTCCATTATGTCACTGCGAAGACCTACCTCCTGCTTGATGTTTTTTGATGTCATTTTAGCACAAACTTGGCGCATGTTCAAGTGATCGTGTAGAATTGCACGAACAGACCCTTTATCGATGCCCACCATGGCTGCTATCATTCGAATTCTGAGCCTGCGATCTTTTCAAACAATGTCAGTCACTTTTGGCACATTTTCCTCTGTTGCTGTGACAGGACGACGTAGTCTTTCATTATCAGCGTTCTCTCTTCCCTCTTAGAAGCTTTTGTGCCACTCAAACACTTGTGTACGTGACATCGTATTATCACCATATACATCATGCAGCATTTTGACAACATTTTAAGTTCACACGGAATTTTAAGTTAATACCCTGCTCAATTTACACAGGTGCCATTCTTCCGGCAACACGATTACACGCCTCTCTCTTGAATAACTGCTCTTCTCGAACGTTCAAGGTTGGTCTACACGCATACGCTTGTCCCTGCTTCACGTATCCTACTGATAGGGTTACCAGTCCGTTATATTTTAAGTAAGCCTTGTATTAGCAAAATCATGGCATAGATATGGCTGTAAGTATAATATTCTTTCTGGAAATCAGTCTAATGCCATAATAAGATTCAAATTGTAGCGCGTCATTTCATTTAAAGTAGCTCAGCCGTATGGGTTACCCGAACCACGTAACCGAAACAGAACTCCTGTTTCCCTTCGTAACTCGTTGTTTGACTTCCTGTACATTTTCCTGCCTTTTTCTGTATCAACCTGTTTCCATGTCTTCCTTTTCCTCATTTTCTGCAACATCTGTTCTGTAACCCATGGTTTCTTAGCCGTTTTTCTTTGCGGTAACCTACGACTTTTGCAGCCTGTTGTATTCAAAGTTTAATATGCTCGCACCGTCTGTTACTGCCTACACCTATCCTTTTCTCGTTTTTTTTAGCTTTTCAGAATTCAACATCTTGCTGCCTACATTTTTCAATTTGAATATCCACTTCGGCGAGCACAAGGTTATGATTAGAGAAAATGTCAACTCCGGGAAGGGTCTTGGCATTCTTCAAGGTATTCCAATACCTATCCTGAATCCAAACATAGTCTATTTCATATCGTCAGCCGTCTGTTGAAAGTTTCCATATGTATCTCTTTCTCTTGTGATGATTGAATCAAGTTTTCCCAATTACTAGTGAATTATTTCTACAGAAATTGACCAACTTCCTTCCCTTTCATTTCTATCGCCTAAACCATATTTGCCTATGGCACTACCTTCCTGTTTCTCTACCACAACTGCATCGAAATGTTACATTACAATTACGTATGCACCCCTCTTCTTCCTGTCTATAATTTCTTCCAGTTTCTTATAATGTGCCTCTACTTTTTCAGTTGTATGCGAAGTCGTCGGTGCGTATGTCTATCACCCCTAGATCATTCATTTTCCTTTTAAGTCTTACCACCAGAACTCTATCATCAACAAATTTTACTTTCTCTTTTACGTGCTTTCCAAAAATTATTCCTACTGTAGCAAACATACAGCCAGAATGCACTGAATTATACGTTTTATGGAAATAATTGTATTATCAAGAAAGTGGTACTCTTTCAAGGAAAAGAGAAAAACATCCGGGCAGTGGGGAACCATAGAACACTCCTCTGTTACAAGGGAAGCTTTGTAACACTACTGTGTTATAAGAAGAAGAGGCACATTATATGGGTAGTACTTAGATAACTGTCTCGCAAGAGAATTAATTATCGTACTTATTTTGTAAATTACTCACAATTCATAAACTACGCATCATTACATGATGCCTGATTTTCGCAATAAAAGATGAGATATTAGATTTTCTAGGTTTTATTACAAAATGGATTATGATGGGATGATGAGATGAAATTATAGGAGATTCGGGAAATTTAAATTGTCAAATTAAAGACTGAAATTAATTATCGATCAACTCGTTGACCTAAAGAGACTCAGTTGATCGGAAGTTTCATTAGCTGAATGATAATGATTTAAGAAATAAACATGCCAATGCAAGGCTGATGTGTGGTTAATAGAAGTTTAGCTTCCTTTTTTCTCAAAAGAGAACGTTAAGAATTGTTTTGTTTACTCACATGCGTTTGGCTGGTGGCAGTCCAGGGGTGCAGAATCTGGATAGGCACTCTCACTAATTATCACATTAACGACGCACTTTTACGCTTGGAGAAACTTGGTGCTGACTGCCGAACTCCTTGGATCGAACCCACTGAAAGCCATTTTGCTTTTTCTCTGGAAACGCTGTCGTGCAGTTCTGAAGCTCCGGTCACTGCTAGGCTCTGGACGCTTAAAGTCCTGGGTTCGTTCCCGCTGGTAGTAATCTCTGAAGTCTCACCTCTTAGGATCTGGGCTCGTACCAGAAGTTCTCCCTGGTGGTCGTCTCTGGACTGGACATCATCTGAGACTGGAGCCTGGACCAACTGCGCTTTACGGACCTTCGGGCGTCGAACACAGCATCAGTGATTATAGGCGTCATGGTACATTTGAGTTACGCTGCTCGGAGTGACGGCGAGCGCAGGGTTCCCACTCGTCCTGGGAATCCTGGAAAACCTGGAAATGTCCTCTAATTGATTTTGTCCTGGGAACATCCTGAAAATGTCCTTGAAAATGCATTTCTGTCCTTGAAATTTACAGAAATACTGAATGTCAGATATTTCATAATGATAATGAAGATTTTAATTGATTGCTATTTTCTTGCTATTGCTCTTTTTGTGCTGAATAATAATTTGTTATGATCTTGCATATGTGGTGGTTGGTGGGCTTTCTTTCTTCCAGCGTAAATAAAGATCATCTTGTTGAAAATATGAAGGAGAAATCATTGATCGGTTTGAGATTGGTGTATGTTAACATTTCCCATAAAAGACCTTACTTCAATCAACATCACGAAAGAAATGCTGCATCATGCCTTCCGTGCAAGGCAGTGCTATATGGCAGAGCTGAAGAAAATAAGATTTGTTGGAAGGGAAAGAGAAAGTCAAGTGGAAAGCAAGAGGAAAGAGATAAGTGAAAATATATAGCAGCTGCAGAGGAAGAAAAGGAAATTGATGGAAGCAAGTGAAGCTTTCAAAACTGATGCAAACCAGCTTGCACATGAAGTAGAGCAGGATGTCTTGCTTTACTTTACTGACAAAGTCAAATGCTATCAATAGAGCAGCTACGGTAAGAAAGAGATTATCTAAACATGAGGAAATTAGGGATATACCGATACTAATACTTTTGGACACATTTCTTATATATTATCAGGAATTTTCAGAATAATGAAATGATCAACATTGTATTTGGGTATATTAGATATAAGGCCGAAATTTGACATACAAAGAAAAATAACAGAATTTCATAATAGGTTCTACACAGAAAAATATTTCCTCTAAATTTAATCCAACTCACATAAAAAGATCTAAAAAGCAGCAAATACTTATATAATGTAAACTTAATTCTAAGAGTTAGTGATTGATATATAGAGTGATAAGGTACTTTGATAGTTACATTGTAGTCTATTTACTAGTCTCTATTACATACATATAATACAAACGGTACTACCATTACAAATTTTTATTGTTTACAAAATTATACGTGCTGAACCAGGAGTTGCTGTGTATAGGTGTACCATTTAAAAAAAAAAAAAAAAAAAGTTATTTAAGCGAAGTCGAAAACGATAAAACTATTTATTAACTTTAGAACTAATTGTTTTTAATCAGTAGGTAGGAGAAAATAATGACAAAGTGAGCGTCTTGTGGGTTTCTTTCATTGCATTTTCTTCTGAATCGAAACCTCTGTCTCGTTTGGGATTCAAATTACGGCTCTGCTATCCTGAGCATGGGAGCTCGAAGGGGAGGGCAGAATGGGACCCTTTTGTCTCTCGAAAATGTATACGTAATATAGCAAACCACGTATATTAAATACCAGACGTAATATACCAACCATAGAATGCCTCCCCCCCCCTAAAAAATTTTCTTCGGACGCCCACCATCCTGAGTGAGGATCTTTGGCTTTTCTTCACCACTATTTTATCATCGAAGGACTAAAAGTATCATTTGAGTATGAGTAGTGCAAATCAGATGAATACACATACATAAAGAAATCGTTTGTACAATTGGTAATAACTTAGATTAACTTTAAATCTAAATGAAACCGATGAAATATAAGTGTCACTGTTAATATTAAACAAATTGAAAATAGTTCGGAAAATGTATCGGTAAATATCGTTGTCTATTTGCCGATACCGATACTTCCAAAAGTGGCTGATATCACCGACCGATACCGATATGTCGGTACATGCCTAGAGGAAATCACGCAACTTCATACTCAGTTGAAAAACTTGTCATTCCCCCCCCCCCCCCTAATTATATCTTATCACGCAATGAAGATGCCATGTACGAAAAACAGATTTTTGTTGTTTGTAAATTATTTCGGTGCACAATTAAAATGTCATGTAGAAAGAATGAAAATACTTGTGCTGGATGTGGGTGGATCGGGTGGCTATAAGGGGAGTTGGGAGGTCATAAAAAAAAAAGCATATTACGCTCCGTTTTGTGTATTTAATTATTGTGTATTAATGCTGTACTTGCAGTAATATTCACTGCATAAGCTACTGTCCTTACCATTTCACTGTCGTGAGGTTTGAACCTACAGTTGCAATCCTGTTATACCTTCCTGATCGAAGTCCTGTAAAATTGGTGATTTGTCCTGAAAACGTCCTGGAAATGTCTTGGAAAATTTTGGGAGAAAGAGAGTGGGAATCCTGTGAGCGGCTTCAAACAGAATGAGCGGCATACAGTCAACATGAATGGATAAGAATGGACAACTGAACTTTCTAACTGCTAGTTTTTATACGGGGTGGGTAGTTTCCGTGTTTACTAGGCTGAGTGTTCAATTATAAATAAGAGAAAGGTATGTGATTTAGTAGGACATCCGTGTATCTGTTTTTGAATTTAGACTTGTTGTATTCCCTGAATAGCTCGTCTATTCTGAAATAACAATACTGTCCGGATGTTTTTCTTTTTTCCTTGAAGAAGTACCACTTTCTTGATAATACAATTATTTCCATAAAACGTAGAAGTCAGCCCATTCTGGCTGTATGTTTGATACTCTATACCATTATGACTGCTCTTTTTATTAGCCGAGTAAAATATTCTATATTCTTTGCTGTTCAACATCTCATTACTTTCCATCTAACTTCACAAACTCCTACCAATTGGAGATTATTTTGTTTGATTTTTTCTTTAGATTATCTAGCTTTCATCCCTGTAACATAGTTCCACGTTCTTATCCTAAACCTTTTGATCTAACTTGTCTTCCTTTTTCTATATATTTTTCTCACATTGTTGCTCTCTCATCCAACATTCCTTCTCAAAATGTACTCCTCCCGGAGATCCGAATGGGGCAGTATTTAACCTCCGGAACTAGTGTATTTCGACTTCCGAAAGACTTATACATATGTTCTCTTTCTCCTGTCAACAAACTATGGAGAAATAGAATGGTGATTACCTGTTGCCTTCCACCCCGTAATATCCCAGCCGTTAAAGTCACTCTGATCACGCCTTGGGCTAATGTCCAAGTTGCCGTACCAATCATAATGATTCGACAACTTGGCTACTCTAGAATAGCTGCCTTCTCCCAGAACACTCTTCGTCTGGCTACTCCATTTAGACCCTTAAGCGGGAAAAGGATGTGTATTTCTATAATATCTGAAGTTCCCTTTTATTATTCAAAAACTGCCGAATGTGAGAATGTATATTATTATTGTTGCTACTACTCCATTTAGACAACTCATTATTATTATTATTTCTTGCAGCTTGTTATATTGATTGTGACGAAAATCCTGGTGGTAGTGAAGACAAGAATGAGTATAGCCGATGGTCTGACTTACCAGATCTCATCCTGGAAAAGGTATTTTCGTATCTCACGATCCGAGAACGCTACTATGCTTCAATGGTGTGCAGAAGGTGGAATGCAGCCTTTTATTTGCCCTACGTGTGGTCGACATTCGTACTAGAAGATTTAACATTAACTCGAAGGAAGTTCAATTATTATATGGGTTGGCAGGTACGTTATTACAAATAATTCGTATTCATTGTAAATAAGGTAAATGTTTTAAATTATTTATGCTGAAAATGCTTCCCGTTGTAAGTTAAAGTATATTTCGCAAACGATAAATTTCCTGTTAAGCTAAGCTCTTAAAGAATGACAAAGAAGTTGTTTTGAACGTCTAGAATGAAGAGAACCTAGTTTAAGATCCATTTCTCTTTAGACTAGTCTTCTGTTATAAGTATTTCTTAACTTAATTTGCATATTATAAATGTGCATTATATAGCCATATTTTTTATGAAATTGAAATCAAAATTAGACCTATACGTAATGCGCTTTCACCATTCACCGCAATGACGCGCCATTTATTATTCAAGCTGATTCCTTTCTGGTGCGTTAGGCCTGCTATACACTATAGGATAGATCCTAGGAAATCTCTTACGATTTGTCCTAGAGTCAAAATCTCAATGTGTGTGGTATCAGATTGCATGTCATTTCCTGTGTTCTGAACGATCCTATGAGATTTCTCTTGTTTAGAGCACGCTCTATTTTGGGAAGAAAATTGGTAAGATTTCGATTTAAGCGACATCAGGTGAGAGAAAGTGAAAAGAAAATAAATGATAATAAACAACTGATGAGGTATATTGTGCTAATTTACCTTCTGATCGTACAGGTTTACTTTTGGCGCACCACTCGAAATGTGCCACACTTTGTCTACGCTGTCTTGGCATGCTTCCAAAGTTCGCAGTCAATTTAACGCACGGCACGGTGCAAGAAATACTTCATAACTTCTTTAACAAGGCAACAACTGCTGCTGCGGGCTTAGAGTTTTCTCGTTTTCTACAAATCCGTAGCGCGGCGCTGTTGATTAGCTCTTTATCTGAAAAACCCTCTGAATACTGGGTTTTTGTCAGCTTCTTCTGAATATTCATTTTCTACCGGTGTGTATATATTGTGTAAGAATAACTAATTCACATAATCGTAACTAGCATGAGAGTCTTCCAGAGGGTTGAGCCATCCTGTCCAAAACGTATTATACTAGATGAAAGACTCATTCTTCGCCCGGTAAAGAGATAAAATTGATGGAAAGTAGTGTTACAGCTCTTATATTTCTGACTGAAATCTTTTCAAGATACAGAATTCAGCTTACTTAATAAACTGATAAATGCATATTAAATTATATATATACAGGGTGGGCCATTTTAATTAATCCACGGAAATATCTAAAAAATGATAAAACATAGAAGAAATGTTTGAAGTACACGTTATATATTGCTAAGGGGGAAAACCATTTCCGCCAAAAGTACCCCTCCCCACCCCCCGGAAATGGGGGAAACGGGGGGTAACCTTGAAATGTCAAATGGGAACATGGGTCGAGTAATACATCGTTCGAAAGGTCTTGGAAAACTAAGTAACGCTGTACCAAAATTTGTTTCATATGGAGCACCAGTTTCAAAATGGCCGCCATGATATAGTTCGGAAACTCCAGTAGCCGTAGTATGAAAACCATGGGAGGTAAATGAATGGAACAAAATTGAAATACGTAAATATCATAGGGCATATCGAATGATGGGACCGCTGCGATCCCAGCGTCTTTCCTGAAGGGATCTTGTGCGCTAACTTCAAAATTTCAATGTCCGACCGGACAACGGTTCGGGCGTACGCTTGACCTACCCAATGCTGTTTGGAAGGCAGACTTCAGGGATAGAGAATTAGTGCACTCAGTTAATGCGGATTGCCACAGTCAAGGGCGCCCATAAGGGGGGCAAGGGGGGCTCTCGCCCCCCTAGAGGAAATTGTGCTTCGGAATATCGAAAACTCAATAGAATTTTTAGAATAGCTACGGCAAAATTTGAAACTATATTTGAAATGTCGCTTTTTCTTGCCTCCCTTGGAAACCACAACATGGGCGCCCTTGGCCACAGTTACATTTTGATTAACTATTAGCACTCATGTTATATTGTGAGCTTGAGGGACGAAACAGTGTGTACGTATATCCCCGAAATGCTTTCCGAATAACCAGCACGCATTGCATAAAAGTTTCTGTGGCGACGGAGATTAGCAAATTCACACGTTTGTAAGTTCCAGCAACAGCATTATTCGACAACTTCTTTCGTATAACGTTCTTTCTGTTTTCGCATCAAATCATACTTACCCATACAGATATGCGTTACCATTCAAATAAAATTTCACCTTTTTATAGTCACTACAGCGTCATCCTTACAAACAAATGTTTCAACCATACCATACCTATTTGTAAGGTAGCCTTAATTTGCGAATTAAAGTAGAGTTCTCATTTGAACTTTCACTGTTACTTTCCACCCCGCTCACATACAGAGCACAGGAAAAGATTATTTTGCAGGACTTGGATATCTCTCTATACATTATGGCAATTTTACTCTAACATTTTTATCTCTGTTGTATCATTCTTGAGCCTTGGAACGCTTCCGTGGTTTTCCTATTTAATTTTCGTTATTTTCATTTATCTCTACCCGTATTCATACTATGGGCACTAGACGTTTTCTTAGACACATTCACCATGTCTTGGCGATCATTTTGAAAACGGTGTCTCATGTCGAAGATATTCTTACAGAGGCTGTTTGATATTCATTTGTCTATGTAACATGATGTTACTCGCTTCAAGTTGCTATTTGAAATTTTCAAGTTGGCCCCGGATACCTTTCAGTGGAGTCGCCCCGACAACACCTCTCGATGTGCCTTACGTCAGTTACCTACTCCAGTTTTTCTTCTGTTGATTTATCTCCAATCGCTTTCATACTACGGATACTAAACCTTTTCTCTGACACTGATACTATGTTTCGGCGGCCTTTTGAGAACACTGCCATTTCACCTCAATCGTTTCCTCCTACAAGATGTTTGATTTTGCAAGATTTATCGAACGAGGTACCACTCGACTCATGTTACTATTTGAAATCTTGAAGTTAGCCCCCAAGACCCCTTCAGGGAGGCCACTGGGATCACAGGGACCACACTATTCGATATGCCCTATGATATTTACGTATTTCAATTTTGTTCCATTCATTTACCTCCCATGGTTTTCATACTACGGCTACTGGAGTTTCCGAACTATATCATGGCGGCCATTTTGAAACTGGTGCTCCATATGAAACAAATTTTGGTACAGCGTTACTTAGTTTTCCAAGACCTTTCGAACGAGGTATTACTCGACCCATGTTCCCATTTGACATTTCAAAGTTAACCCCCGTTACCCCCATTTCCGGGGGGTGGGGAGGGGTACTTTTGGCGGAAATGGTTTTCCCCCTTAGCAATATATAACGTGTACTTCAAACATTTCTTCTATGTTTTATCATTTTTTAGATATTTCCGTGGATTAATTAAAATGGCCCACCCTGTATATATATATATATATATATATATATATATATCTCAAACTATGTTTGTGACTTCGCACCGCTTGAACCACACAACCAATTTTGATCAAATTTTCAACATAGATGAGGTCCAAGCATGGGATTTTTTTTATTATTATTTCACTTTGACTGTGCTACTTAGTGAAGGGGGGATATTTAAAAATGATCGATATTAGTGTCGAATTCATAGTTTTCAGGGTCGCTGAGATGAACAGTGACACTTCCGATGTCGTTTAAATCCAAATTCACCCTTTGTGTGCAAAATCAAACGTATTCTCCCCGTGCGAAGAACGGGTGTTCCGCTAATAAAATATAATTTTGAAAGCGTCCGTGTTCTTATCTTGTCCATATACGTTTCAAGGAACGATTGTCATGGAATTTTTATATTGTTTATGGACTCACATTACAAATAACATTCCTGTGCCGTAGAAAACTTATTATTATTCTTTGACATTAAACACGAAATTGGAATTGCTTTAAGAGAAATCACTTGAAGGGTTACTGTACTGGATAAACCAAAATGATGTTCCCCACTTCAATTACCAAGTATTCCGTCTTAATGAGACGTTAATAAGCTGAACAGCTTTAAAAGTTTCTTTTTCTAACATATACATGTTCAATGTGCGATCCACATACGTGGTACACGACACACATCTAATCTGCTTATACGACGTACATCTAATCTACTTATACGACACATATCTGTGTACAAGTACAATCTACTTATACGACACATATCTGTGTACAAGTACAATCAAGTTCCTGCCAGACTCTTTCTGTGACATGTGAGGATCAACTTCGGCCACTGCTCTAGTCATGCGGTCACGCAATTTGATCAATGTCGTAGGAAGTGTTGGCACAAAGTGTCGATCCTCTTATTAAATCCTAGGGCCGCAATGGCTCAGTGGTAGAGCGTTCACCTCTGGTGCTTGGGGTCCCGGGTTCAAACCCTGCTCCCGCTAAGTGAACTTTGTGGTGGACAAACACCGTGTGCGTGGGTTTTCTCGGGGTTCTCCCGTTTCCTCCCACTTTCTTCATTCCACCATTTCATTCATCTCTCATCATCACCGTCTCCTTTAGCCTAACCGGCATAACCGCGGGACGTAAAACTCAAAAATTTAATTTCATTTTTTTTTCCTATTAAATCCTATAGGAAGAAATCACACAAAGTGGGGTCTGAAGTTCGTGGTGGTCATTTCATCAATTCTTAATTCGTTTGCACGACCAGTTCGTCGTTTAAGAAGTCGCTTATTGAGATAATCACAAACTTGGCGATGGTAATGTAGTGGCGCACTATCCTGTAAAATGAAGATAAGCACTGTCTTCCTTAAACTATGGTAGGAACCATTGTTGTATCACGTCCAAAGACTTAGCACCTCTCATGGTACCTTCTCCAAAGAAGAAAGATCCAGAAACATTCTGTTAGGAAATTGAATGAAAGACATTCGATTTCAGAGAATCACATTGATGTTGCAAGATAGCATGTTGTTTCTCATGCCCCGGGCCGTATTTTATGTCTGTTAATTTTGTGTGAAATATTGACTGTTGACTCGTCACAGAAGATTAACTTTCCTGAGAAACCATCCTCTTGCAAACATTGTTGTAATCTTTCACTGGAAGACGTCCGTTAAACTAGGTCTGTTGGTTTCAGAGCTGACACCACCTACAGACGATACGACTTCATGACTAGATGTTTCTGCAACATTCAGACAGTTTTCTGTGGAATACCGAGCTCTCGGATTGCCCTTACTTAAGGGAAGAAATTGGAGAACCCATGAATACATTGTTTTCGACCACAAACTCATATTGCTCGAGATAGAAACAGAAACCCCCTAGTACCAGAGGTCGGCGCTTGGAACCCCCTAGCACCAGAGGTCAGCGCTTTACCAGTGAGCCACTGTGCCCCCGTAACCAAATAGAGTTCTCTTACAGTTAAGTGATTGCCCCACTGTCTACTTTGGAGAATATGCAGGGGAAGTACACGTGGTTCGAATTCCATGTTGGTCTGTAAGTCAATGGTTCATGTAGCCTTGGTGCTGAAAAAAAAGACTCTCCCAAAAGAAACCTCCGATCAGGCGACCGTGGTGGCCAGATTTCATAAGATTTTTTCTAGTAGATAGAGTGAAAATGTACGACTGGGCTAGAGATCGAACCTGAGTTCTGACTTAATTGTGCCTGTATATTAGCCACTATGGTGTCCATCAAATGAGCCACATACATCCATTATAATACGATAACTTACAATCTCAATTGGTGAAAAGTGCTGTGTATTATGCACTAGCCGAGAAGATTAAAGAAAGAAGCAAATGATTCAGTGTAATGTTAATCACACGTGAGGTTAGCCTCATTATTGAGAATGTATGACTGGTCAGAGAAAAACCTGGGTTTGATTCCGAGGCTGGATTAACTCACCGGCACAATAAGTCGGAGATCTGTGTCCTCAATTTTGGGCCGTCTAGAAATGTCAACATTTTCACTCTTGAATTTAGATATCCAGTACTTTTTGTAGTATAATGCTTTCAGTATTAAGATAAATAAATAAATGATAAATTAACTTTATTTTTTTCTTTCTTCGAATATCAACAATGTTTAGCTGCTGCTGTAAAAGAATCATGTTTGCTCATATTTTCAACTATAATGAATACAATATAGTATATGTAGAAAAAGTAGTAAGAAGGTTATTTCTTTTTTAATTCAAATGCCATTTCTTGTTCTTCTTCAGCACGTCTTGGATCACTTCCGCACACAGTTGTGTCTACAGAATGTAGGGCAAAACTTCAAGAAACTTGTGTTCGAACCTATGTACAATTTTTATAACTTATACGAGTTTATGACAATGTTATCATACTTCGTTGAGAGAGAAACTGGTACTGGGAAGAAGGTGCACACATTGAGATTTACCTTCTCTTGTAATATGGCCAGTAGGGAAGAAGAATCCATATATGGCACAGGTGGAACTCTCCTTCAAGCATTGAAGAGGCTGATGGGTAATTTAAGTACACTTCGACGACTGGAGTTGATAGATTTGTTACTTGATTCTCGAGAAGCTCAGTACTTGTTGGATGAAGTCTGTAATATTTGTTGCCAAACTCTGCATACGTTAGTGGTTATTAATACTACCAAGATACAGTACCAGTTGCTTCATGCAGGAGTATTTTTGAATTTAAAGGTAATTTATCTGTGGGTTTGTTCTAGTTTATTAACTTTATATGTATTTGATAAGAATACACTATATAAAGAAAATACCTGTTGTAGCCGAAATTGGAAGTTCTGTAAAATTACTTTTATGTGATTGTGGAACTTGGTTTAACATTTTTGTTTATTTTGATTTACGATAAGATTATTGTCAAGTGACATGCGACGAATTTAACTAAACAGTGTTCGTTAGTTGTGTTGTAACACAGATACAGTCTGACACGTTTTGCTAAAATTAAGTAATACTCATCTATTATATGTCGTGGGAATCCTGGGAATCAGATTGATTTCTGCAACTAATCATGTTGTCTTTAGACGGTTGGACTGTAATGAAGAATTTCAGTTTCACAAATATTTTTACATTTTAATCGTAGATAATAACATCTTGATTATTTTTATATCGATACTGATAACCTACGATTTTAGTATGTACAGTCACAAACTTATTTTCGATTTTCGTTTTGGGAAGGGGGGGGGTGAAACTTACAAGGATTCAAAATATATATGTACGTTTCTATGTTAAGAATACCTTTTATATATGCAGCCAGCGTTAAATATTGGTTATGGAGCTTACATAACAGCATAGGATGCTTACCCGTGCAGTGGAATAAGGACATTCTTCTTTCTCTACTTTTTATCTAGTTCTAAATTAATACCCGGCAATGATGGGTGCTTACAGCTAGAACTAGGAATATAAACCCTATTAAAATTCTCAGGGCACATAATAGATGAGTGTCAGTTAGTAATTGTTCATGTAACTGAAAGTAGTTATTAGGAAATTTATGAGAAAATGAATTAAACATTTGGTTTTAGTAAATGTACTTGCTTGTTAATAACACTTGCCGAGGTGCACTTTTCCAACTCGTCTTTTATTTACATTTTGAAGATGAAAGTAGCTCAGATTTTCAGAGTGATATCCTTCAGAAGTTAAAAGAGAAGAGTGATTATCAAAAAATTAGTAGAATGATAACGTGGGAAGAAACGGAATAGTAACCCCGAGAATATCACGGACACGATATTGTCCACCACAGATTTACGTGTCCTGGGATCGAAACAGGGGCCCTTCGTTCGCGATAACCGCACTGGTACTGAGCCTTCGTGGTTCCTCATTTCAGGGCTCATAGTGAGTCACTTTTTTTTTTTTTAACTAAAAGTTACTTTTTTTCAAGTTGGTCACTAAAAGTTACTTTTTTTTTTTTTTTTTTTTTCAAATTTGTCACTAAAAGTTACTTTTTTGGGACGTAAAGTGACATTTTCGTGTGATTTATGTTTTGCATTGGCAGTTTCTAAGAAAAATATAAAAATAGATGCAAAAAGGCAGAAACTTGTTACTCATTACTCATCTGAAAGCTTCAGTACTTGCTGCCACATGTGAAACAGTCAGCTTTATTCTCACTTCAGCTTTTATTCTTTCTAAAGCACAGTGGATGGTTGGTGGATGCTTAAGCTCTCAAGGTGGAGTTGAGAACCCTTTTGTGTCTATTCTTTCTTCTTTCATAATAGTCTTTTAGTTTTCTCTCGTAATAGTTAACGCTTCGCTCAACGCTGTGTGTGTGTATTTGTGAGGTTCATCATGTTCGTCTTGTGTTATGCTTCTAGTATGTTCTTCTTAGGTGATGCATTTGTATATTTCATGGCTCTGAGAACTCTCAATGCTAAGTTAAATATGTCTGGGATGAAGAAATTCGGAAATAGGCTAGAACTGATTCCACTTACTGAGAAGCTTCTTACAGCTGCTAAGTCTGCTTACCGTAACCTACAAAGCATATTTAGTAAACCTAAGAAAGGAGGAAGCTCAAAAAGAAGAAGTAAAAAAGAAAATATGAAACAAAACAACAAACAAACAGAGAGATGATGGAGAAATTCACAAAGGAAAAAAGGGACATGAGGAGATTTTGGTCACTTTTTCGTGTGCTCTTAGTCACTTTTTAATTATTTACAGGAGACCAGACCACTATGAGCCCTGTCATTTTCTTTTACAATAATAAATTCAGTCAACTTATAATTTTGTAAAATGTTTGAAAGAAGTCTGCTGCCATGAATAATGAGTTAGGTGTATTTTAAAGAAGACAATTTCTTTTTGTAATTCTTTTTTAGGTATTGGTTATTAGTCCCCAGAACCTAGGTGATGATCTTGTGCAGTTGTTGGGCTACACAGCTTTGCGAGATCTCCACATATTTCAGAATCGCTATACAACGCAAGCTCGTGCAGTGTCAGGTAAAGCATGGAAGCAGTGTCGACTGGATAACCCTCGTCTAAGAGTTCACTTAGAGGCAGAAGGAGTTAAAATTCAGGATGTACTGTGGCAAGAAAAAGCACCTGTCAAATCGATTGTCTATGATTCTCCTTATTCGCAGGTAAGTCCTACGTATTATGTGCAGAGTGCTTCTAAATAATAGGATCTAGTTTCGGGTGGTGGGTCGTTACATGAAATGAAACAGACAAAGTTTGTAACAGCTTGGCCAGTGAGAAGCGAATGTCAGGTTAATCGCTTACCCAACAGACCTTTTAAGGACGAAATAGATGAATCAACAGAAAACAGCGCAATGTATAGGTTAACAAGAAAGGATAGAAAAAATCATCTCTTTCTACTTTCTTTTTTTTTAAGTTTGACGTCCCACGAATATCTCCATGGCTGAGGGAAGCAGTGATGATGATATGATGGTAATGAATGAATTGGTGTAATGAAAAAAGTGAGAGGAAACTGTAGAATCCCGATAAAACACTCACGCACGGTGTTTGTCCACAACAAAGCCCTCTTGGTGGTGTCGGGATCGAACCTGGATCTCAAGCACGATAGGTGATAGCTCTACCACTGAGCTAAATCGCCCGATATCATTGTGAGCTTTATGATAGTGATATAAATTGAAGGGAAGTAAAATGGAGATTAATAATAATAATAAAGATCTTTTAAGCTAATCTACTATTTTACTGGCTTTGCTCACCTCTATGTTCTATAATAGCCAAATGAATAGAATATACTAAATATTTAAAATATTATTCATCAGTATTACTAAGCTTTTATTCCGTTTTGTGAAGAGAAGTTGCCACCTTTTAAGTAGCTTTAACTTCCATTGGTGTTTAAATTGTAAGATACTGCTGTGTCCATTGCTTAAGTATGGTAACGAAATCACGTAATATAAGGAAGAAAGATAACTGACCAACACACAAAAATAAATAATATATTTGTTTGCTCCAAGACCTCCAAGAAATTATAACCAGCGTATAGTTTTCTTATATATGTTCCTTTCTCTCTCTCTCTTTCTTTCTTGATAACCATAATCACTCAATCCTACAGTCTGGCGAAAACCAATGGCCTGCACCTGCGACGTTATTTGATTTCACTTCTTATCGTGTACAAGTATAACGTGAACCATTAATTAACGCGAGAAATTAAGACATTGAAAAACAATCTCGTTCTTACAAATTTATAACCATACATAGTGATATAGTGATTACTTTTAAATTTTCTTTCTCCTAATTAAAATTGCATTTTGTGCTTTCTTCAAACGGTACTTGCTTAAAAAAAAAAAAAAAAAAGAATGCCTGTACACTAAACACATTCTTGTCACTTTACTACTGTATCCATTCAATGACCACTATCATTTGTACTGGGCTTACTAAGCGACATTTTGTAGAAAATACCGGTAGAACATACACACAAAGATTAGACCAAACAATCCCTGGAACTGAAGAAAAAATAGAGCTATATCTTAAGTAATTTCCTGTTTTACTTTCGAGCGATGATAAGAGAACAGAAAGTATGGTGACCGTTAAAAAAAATCAACGTATTTACACGTTACATGTCCCTTACCTACTGAAAAACTATCTGTCCGTTCGTCCCGATGTAAAGATTTTCACTCGCCTAAAGACCATACTGTTCAGCGTATCGAAACTAAATTTTAGACGATTTTCTTCGTATTTCATAAATGTTTCATTAATAACCGTAAATACGGGTTAAGACATCTCTCGTGAATAAACCCACAAGGCGCAGTTTTGTGTTGGAGGCGAGTTTATTTTTTTGGGATAATTTTCTCAGATGACTCAGGCTATTTTGATTATATTTAATCAAGAATTCTTTGTTGTTGTGTAAATCACTTCTCATAAAAATATCCACAAGGGTAGTGTACTTTTGTTGTAAATACAATTTCCTCAAGTACGACTCATGCAGGGCTCCCAGTGTCCTATTTTTTCCTATATTTTGGAAATTTGTGTATATTTGTCCTATATACGTCCTATATTTTTATCGTGTCCTTTATTTCCTATATTTTTCAGGATTCAATTATTAAAAATATAGGCCAAGGGCTAAATTGCTACATATTAGCAATATGCTAAATGTATCTTAGCTTTTTTTTTCTGAGGGAATATGAACTTTTTTTTTCTTTCTTATTCTTCCACAATGAATGTTTAGCTGAGAAACCGTGCCATGCTCCAGTTTCTTATAACGCAAGCTGTGTTAGCATTTTCTTTTAGCAGTGTGTGCAACAATATTAGCTAGGCATGGAGGTGTGTTGGTATTTACCAACATATCCCAACCCTTCCAATATTGCTGTACATAATATGCAGGGTTCTCATAGTCGTCCTGGAAAACCTGGAAATAAAAGTGTATCGTGGAAACGCCCTGGAAAAGTTACGAAAAGCAGAAAAATGGTGAAAATCCTGGAAATTATTTATGAACTGGAAATGTCCTGAAATTTATAGAAGTGTATATATAATTTGCAGGGCTATGATGAATGAAACGCTGTTACGTTATTTATTTCAGAAGGAAATACGTTGATCAAATAATTCAATATTTAATTAGATTCAAATATTTCATTACAGAGAAATAAGTTATCAGTCTTCTGTTTTCATTAAAAAGATACGAAGTAATGAAAAATAATGTCAAAATAAAGTTCATCTGTAAATAAAAGAACTAGAAAAATAGTAGGAAGGTAGAGAAATACTTAATATTTTTGCGTATATTCAAAATTATATATAAATAACGACTTGTAAAAAGTGTTAAATGCCATGGTAATCCTATAAATAAGAGTTAATTATTTCTTTTTCTTCTGAGGTAGAGTGAATATGTTCTAAATTCTAACAATATTGAAGCTGCATTTTTTAGTGTTTTTACTATATTCAGTGCCTTGTTGAAATTCTATTGTTTGCACAAAATCATAAAAATAAAAGAAAAAGTAACGTGAAAAGTATAATTCAGAATGTATGGAGAGGTGGTATCCTTAAAGGAATAATACTTTTAGTTGCATTACTAATTTGTTTCTGAATTGTAATCAAAGTAGTTCGTAAAAGAAATAATACTTTTAGTTGCATTACTAATTTGTGTTTGTGAATTGTCAGTCAAAGTTGTTCGTAAAAGAAATAATACTTTTAGTTGCATTACTAATTTGTGTTTCTGAATTGTAGTCAAAATTGTTCGTAAAAGAAATAATACTTTTAGTTGCATTACTAATTTGTTTCTGAATTGTAATCAAAGTAGTTCGTAAAAGAAATAATACTTTTAGTTGCATTACTAATTTGTGTTTGTGAATTGTCAGTCAAAGTTGTTCGTAAAAGAAATAATACTTTTAGTTGCATTACTAATTTGTGTTTCTGAATTGTAGTCAAAATTGTTCGTAAAAGAAATAATACTTTTAGTTGCATTACTAATTTGTTTCTGAATTGTAATCAAAGTAGTTCGTAAAAGAAATAATACTTTTAGTTGCATTACTAATTTGTGTTTGTGAATTGTCAGTCAAAGTTGTTCGTAAAAGGAATAATACTTTTAGTTGCATTACTAATTTGTTTCTGAATTGTAATCAAAGTAGTTCGTAAAAGAAATAATACTTTTAGTTGCATTACTAATTTGTGTTTGTGAATTGTCAGTCAAAGTTGTTCGTAAAAGAAATAATACTTTTAGTTGCATTACTAATTTGTGTTTCTGAATTGTAGTCAAAATTGTTCGTAAAAGAAATAATACTTTTAGTTGCATTACTAATTTGTTTCTGAATTGTAATCAAAGTAGTTCGTAAAAGAAATAATACTTTTAGTTGCATTACTAATTTGTGTTTGTGAATTGTCAGTCAAAGTTGTTCGTAAAAGAAATAATACTTTTAGTTGCATTACTAATTTGTGTTTCTGAATTGTAGTCAAAATTGTTCGTAAAAGGAATAATACTTTTAGTTGCATTACTAATTTGTTTCTGAATTGTAATCAAAGTAGTTCGTAAAAGAAATAATACTTTTAGTTGCATTACTAATTTGTGTTTGTGAATTGTCAGTCAAAGTTGTTCGTAAAAGGAATAATACTTTTAGTTGCATTACTAATTTGTTTCTGAATTGTAATCAAAGTAGTTCGTAAAAGAAATAATACTTTTAGTTGCATTACTAATTTGTGTTTGTGAATTGTCAGTCAAAGTTGTTCGTAAAAGAAATAATACTTTTAGTTGCATTACTAATTTGTGTTTCTGAATTGTAATCAAAGTAGTTCGTAAAAGAAATAATACTTTTAGTTGCATTACTAATTTGTGTTTGTGAATTGTAAGTCAAAGTTGTTCGTAAAAGAAATAATACTTTTAGTTGCATTACTAATTTGTGTTTCTGAATTGTAGTCAAAATTGTTCGTAAAAGAAATAATACTTTTAGTTGCATTACTAATTTGTGTTTGTGAATTGTAGTTAAAATTGTTTGTAAAAGAAATAATACTTTTAGTTGCATTATTAATTTGTGTTTGTGAATTGTAGTCAAAATTGGTCGTAAAAGAAATAATACTTTTAGTTGCATTACTAATTTGTGTTTGTGAATTGTAGTCAAAGTTGTTTGTACTCCGGAAAATCTGCAGGGAGTCTTGGAAGGTTGGCGGGTGAAAGGCGGCGTTTTCTTACAATATATTTATATTTTTTCTGTGCTTCAGAGCGTAATATTTTATTGTAAAAGCCAAACTGTCCTATTTTATAAACCGAACTTCTACATGTCCTGCTGGGAGGTCTGCTCATGCGATGTTGTTTATTTCATAATATTTGCATAAACAAATATTTCATTAATACTCTGTCTCCTAAAACTTGTCTACAGCCACTTGATTCAGGATTTGCAGTTCAAAGGAAACATCCAATAATAGTAAAATGTTATATACACAGGATGTCCACAAAGTCTAACCCCGGGCCATTTTCTCAGAAACGGTTCGCTGTTGGAGATTTTTGTTAACACATAGTGCGTGTACAATGAGGCCCATTACATGAAGTGCTCGTGATAAGTAGAAGACATTTTGGGCAAGAGGCAACTCAAAAATTTTAAGTGGAAAGTTAATGTCAAATTGGATAGCATTGGAAAGCTTGTAAGAAACAACGACTGGTAACGTTCATCCGATATCGATGATAGAGGTTGAAATTGTAGTTTGTCCTGTACCATTCGTGACCACTTCGATGTATCGATATCGGATGAACGTTACGAGTCGTTTCTTATAAAATTTTCGAATGCCATTCAATTTGATAACTTCTCATTTGAAATTTTTGAGTTAACCCCGACCCCGGGAGTCATCCACTTATCTCAAGCACTTCAAATAGTGGGCCCTCACCGTACATGCACTATATGTTAAATTTGTTCCGTATAATGGTAGAATTTATTGCACATCTCATTGCAGATATCAGTGGTGGAATATCGCGTAACATCTAACCTTGCATTAGCTGGCTCGGTTGCCATCCCGGTAGGAAGTAAGGCAAGTATAAAGGTGCTGGCGAAGTGTGAAAGGACCTCGTCCCTCAGTAGATGCAGAGACTATAAGGACTTGCCATTCGAAGCTAATGGGCACAGATTCTCTATCCGATATTAGGGCACGCGATTGCTCCTCAACATCCAGAACGGAGAAAATGTGCAAGTGGTTCAGGAAATGTTCACTCGAAGTCTTCAGAAATCACAAAGACAGGCATCTCGCGAATGTGGTTTAATCCGACGCACAATCCGAACAGTTGTGAAGGAAGAGTTGAATTTTCGTCCATGAAAAGCACATTACTGCCAGGAATTATCGATAGAAGACAGTGATCATCGGTTGGAGCAGAGACGCACCCGAATTGGGGTTTGCCGTATCTGGGCTACCCGACTCCAGAAAGAAAAAAAAAAAAAATTCGTAACTCGACATAGATCTGCACACTTTCTTAATAAAGCGATACTCGTTTAGCAATGATTGATGTAGTATAAAGATTTGTTTTTACACTTCATTTGTACTCTTTGTTTTCTTATAAAACACAATCTTATAGGTGGCAGTATTAACAATTACTTATAGTCTTTTGGATATAGAATAACATTGAATGAATACTACATAAATGTAGTGTTGTGTAGTATTGGACCCTCCCCAACAAAAATTTCTGGGTACGCGCCTGGATTGGAGTATGGGGAGATAATGCTTGCTTGGTTTGAAGACTGATCCAATCTCTTCTGTAATATCATGTAGACAGATGGAGCGGTGCTTCATGTCATGTCATGTTTGTTTATCGCACAAAACCAGACTCTTGATGAACTGGATAAGCGAATTTATCAAGTTCTTGCAAATGTACCTCTGTTGTATTTGCAGAGGTTTGTCGCAAGTATCCCAACCAGTTTACGAAAATTGGTGGTGCTTATGTGGAATTTTACTAGTGCATAACAATTTTACCATTGTAAGGAACAAAATGTTTTTTGATTCATGGAAATTGGTTAAGTATTCAAGAAATTATAAACAATTTTCAGCAGGGAGTTAATTCTCTCCCACTCTGTAGTTAGACTTATTTAACGACAGAAATTGATGCATGTTGATACTCATAATGGTAATAAATATTTGAATTTGCTCCTTATTTTGTCCTGTTATGATAATTTTTTGTCATCAAGAATTGTGTTAAAGTGAAATTGCAGGCAACAAGTCTATATTGCATTTGGAATTGTGTTCCATTTTATAAATCTTACAAAAGAGTATCTCGTTTTTTAAGTTTTCACAGAAAGAATTTTACTCAGAGATTTTTTTTAAGAACAAGAAACTTAATTATTAAGATTTGCAACTTAAGTCTTCTTATTCTGGAGGTCACAGTGGCTCAGTGATAAAGCCTCACATCCTGTGCGAGGGGTTCCTAGTTCGATATCAAATCATGTGAATTCCTAGTAGTGGCGAAGGGTCGTAAGAGGTCCTGAGGCCCGACCTACCCATTTACTTTCAGAAATTATAATTTATAATTAATTCATTTTCCTTGCACAGAATGTATGATAGTTTTCTAAGTTGAAAAAAAAAATATTGTTTGATAAAGAAATCGTGGTTAGCACCACTGCTGGGAGGCTCACCGGGCAGTGTCTCAGGCGACAATAGAACTACCGCCAAGCTACTCAGAATATCCCGCGTGAGAACGCATTGGTAATAACCTGCGAAAGAGACCGGTCTCAGTGCTTATCGACTTTCGTTTCTACATAAAGCTTTTCTCTCGAGACGTTCGATTTCAATTTGATACATCAACCAAATAAAGAGCAAGAGAACGTGGGCCCCATTCCCTTCCAACTTTGCTTAATTTTGCGGACTTTAACGCAACGCAAAAGCTGGAAAAAGAAGTTGTAAAGGTGCTACGTCTATTATCGCAAACTAATGCCCCTTTATTCCGTTACGTTGGCGCAAACCTGTACAAAATCAGACTCGCTGAGTTCACTAGAATTGAGTAGAGAGTGTGTGTTTTTGAGATATTGTGAGTGACATTTTTTCTTACATTTGCAAAAGTGAACGAGACAAAATGTCAGTAAGTGGAGAATATGAACATAATATAATTCTTATTAAAGAATCTTCTATGTCAGTGGTTTTTGGAAAATTAATGTGTTATTAAAGAACGAAAACCAACGTCTGTGTTGGGAATAGAACAAACAGAGGGCAAGAGAGTTCTTCTGCACGCATTGGTACAAAAATTATTTGGGGTTGTTGACATATAAAGAGCAGCGTTTGAAAAAATATTTTAAGTATGATTCTGCTTTTAATGGGGAATTAAGTGACACACAAAATGACTTGATTGAATGCTTGTCATGTGTTTTGAACAATACAGGGTGGACCATAAGTCCCTTACCACCCCTTTTAAAATCCGTGTTCGTGGAAAATAGTGAACAACAACCATGTAGTAACATAGTAGGAAGTCGGATGAAGTCGGATTGTGATGGTGACCAAGATGGCGGCCATCTTGAATTCACGTCAAGATTTTTAAATGGGAACATGGTCATACGGCACGTCATTTTAGGGTAGAATTTAAAGACAAACACAATGGTGGAATCGGTTTGTTGATATCTTAATGTGTTCAAGTTACAGGCATTTCAAATTGCTAATTTTACCTGTCACGCATGGTGGAGTACGTGCTCTACGTGGCCCCCATCCCGAGTTATGCGCAAGGTAATTCGTTCAACCCAATTGTCCATGACCCTCAAAAGAGCTTCTGGTGAAATATCGGCACAGGCTGCAAATATGCGTACTTCCGGGTGTTCAAGATCCCGGATCTTTTCGGCGTATACCTTTGCCTTCAGAGACCCCACAGATAAAAATCCAAGGGCGTCAGATCTGCTGATCGTGCTGGCCATTCAATGGGACGACGGCGCCCAATCCAACGTCCAGGAAATTGTTCATCCAGATAGGTACGGACCTGTAATCCGTAATGCGGAGGGGCACCATCCCGCTGGAAAAAGAGTGGAAATGTGCCGTCCTCGGACAATATGGAAGGGAGGATGAGATCCCGCAACATATCCAAATACTGTTCAGCAGTGAGGGTACCAGGAATGATGAATGGACCAATTAATTTGGTGCCCCATAGACCACACCACACCATTAATTTGCCTGTACCTACCATTTTGCAAGGGTCAACCCACTGAGGATTTGTCGGGGACCAATAGCGACATTTTGCTTATTCACTTCCCCAGTGACATTAAAATTGGCCTCATCGGAAAATAAAATTTGTGTGTTGAATGTGGGTTCCGTTTGCAACGGCCCAGTCGCAAAATTCCACACGACGATCAGGGTCATCTTCAGATAGATGATCTTGAAGTTGCAATTTGTACAGATGCCACTTGTTTTTCTGTAAGATACGTCTGATGGGTGTACGACTGACACCACATTCCATGGACAGACGACGGGCACTGGGGTGTGGTGATGTAGCAAATAATACCAGCACTGCTACTGATGTGGCTTCATCTGTTTCGGTCGTGGGTCTTTCACACCTGGGTTTATCTGTTATGGAACCAGTATCCATGACCTTCTGGAAAAGTTGGGCGACACTGATTCCTAGTGGATAACATTGTGTCCTTGGGTTTTCTCTGGGAATTCTTCCATTTCCCCACGTTTTCATCCCACCAATTATTTCAAAACAATCCATTTCCATTAATCATCCGCCTCCTTTAGCCTATAGAGCATAGCCGTGGGCATATAATATTCTTCAACACCATGCTCATAAAAGTACTAGATGATATCTTGAGATGTGAAATGATTTTCTAGTAAGTATCTCCGATTCCCTGATGATGGTAGGCAAAACTGCTGAAACTATTCGGAAAAATTATAACAGGACACAATAAGAGGTAAGTTCAATCACTTACTAGTGCAGATATAAATGTATTGTGGTAACAGTTCTATTTTGTTTACTTTCAGATTACTACCGACTCTATTCTGACAGCTATAGATTTGTATAAGGGCGACCTAGAAGTGTATGGGCATAAAGGATTGCCGAGGTTCTACAGATCTAAGTCATTCCATGAGCGAGCGGATTCTCTGTTGCTTCTGCTCTGTCGGCAGTGCCCATACATTCATACCTTGGTACTTGGCTTGTCACACGGTGCATGTTTCTCACCTGGATGAATGGCGTGATGTACCTCATAACTTCCTACGTGATTAATCGTTCATGTTGTGAAGCCATCCGTCAACTTTGGCACACACAGGACAATGCCTAGGATCCTGTGACTGTTAACAAGAATAATCGGATTGTTACATGTTGCATGTGCATGCAGACAAATAATTACAGGTATGTTTGATTAACAATTATTATTTTGCCTAATTAAAATTATGTATGTTGTTTACTGGACAAGAAAAAACCTCTTATACATTATAACACTTATTAATGAACAGATGATTCAGAAGGTTGATGACAATTTCTGACGCAAAACGGAACACAAATATTCTAGTGAGTATGAGTTTCTTTTTAATAAAAGAAAAAAGGTTTGTTTACGTGTTAGAGATAGAGGAAATGCTATATGACAACAATCCCAACTCGAACAAAACTTGGCATTGATTGAAGAACACTGTTTAAAAGGGTGGGGTAAGATGTCAGTAATAATTTGAAAATGGAATGTATCTTCGACTTGAATGACAGATAAAGAAAGTCGTATTCATATTGTTAATTCTTGCCAAAATAAATGATGATGGGGCATTGCACAAATCATTAGACACTTTTCTTTCGCGAATGGTAGACCTTCTGATAGCGTGGATTCAGCGAATACGTTGGCGTGAATTGATCTTATGGATACGATCATTTCGTTTATTTAAGTGCCACTGTTACATCAATTCATTTCAGTTTACAGCTTTTGGTTAATTATGTTTTCTATGTTGTATCAGGAGTTATCTTCTGAAATTTATTGTCAGCCTTTTCAACTATTCGAAGTAAGTAAGTTTGTAAATATAATTTATGTAAAGCGTAATATCTTATACCAGATCTCCCGTTATCCATGTACATAGATATACATGGATATGTATAATGAGGAGTTCATTAACGTTTTCAATTATCGAATAGGTACAAAAATGCCTAGTAAAATGGAATTAATACTAATTCAAAATGTCAATAGTCTGATTTTTTTAAATATATATATTTTAAGTTAAATCGGTATATTTAAAATTGTTACTATTTTTTAGACTGCTTCTAAGCAGGGAACTAGGATTACACAGGTACCTATGCTAAAATGCACAAATACATGTATATTTCAAAACGTACGTGTACACAGAAACAAATGTTCTGTAGTACAAGTTCGATCATTTTATCATTTTGTTTGGTTTTACAAGATAAAAAAAAGTTCTTGCCGTATATGGTTGTCAGAAACAGCGAGACATACAGCGCATGGTACAGTATTATGTCTCGAAGGGATTTCCAATAGCATCCAGCCGCCTTCACTAACGTTCTTGCAACTGCGCAATTCTCTGACGATAAAAACTTGGGAGTCTTTGACGCAGAGAGGTCCATGAGTACGAGCCGCAAGTCTGCTTCATTGTTGAAGGATTTCTCACGAAGTGTTTGTCTAAACAATAGAACAGGTAGTAATCGGTGGGCAAGGTCCGGCGAGTATGATGGATGGCAGTGTCTCCTACTCAAGTTGGTGAATGATATCTCTGGTCTTCCTTGCTCCATCTCGCATTGTATAGCACACTCTTGCAATTAACCAACGATGGTTCCTGCTGCAGTACTGCAGTGTGGCCTGGTGGTAGGACCACGTAATCTACCATTTGGCGACCAGTCCACCAGACACGAAACATGATCTTAGGTGGTTGCAGAGGTGGTCTTGAGATGTGAAGCATACAATCACGTGGTGCCAACCAATGTCTCGTACGCTTTTCATCATTCGTGAATACTCGACTAAATGTGGATATTTTACGGTGCCGAGACAGCAACGACAAACAGGCTGTCACTTGCTGTGTGTTGGCTGCTGACATTGTGTGGGGTGCCCGCTTATACACCTTCCCTACGCATTGCAAATGAAGTGTTTCCTCGGAGACGTGGAAGCGTTTGAGAAATTCACCACACATTTGATGGCTGTCGTCTTGTATGGCTACCTTCAGGACCTCGTCATCCAGCATCTGTTGTGCGGAGTTCATTATAAAGGCTCAGATCTCTTAATTTCTCCTTCACACTCGACTAGCTGTGATTGCATTGTGTGCAGAACGTTCCTGTGTTGACGCAGGTCAACAGTCACACTAATTTCTTATTGCTTTTCCAGCGCCTAAGTCATTTCGTTTCCTCTCTGTGAGTGCTTCGTCAAATAGGACATCAAAAATGGCAAGAACTTCTTTGATTTCCTTAAATGAGTCATCTAAGAACACGGTGGCCCAGTAGTAGAGTTCCTGGTTCGATCTCAAGATATGAGAGTTTGTGATGGGTAACACTCGTATCAATGGGTTTTCTCGGAGTTCACGTATTTTCTCCCACACTCTCATTCTATCAGTTCTTTCATTCTCATTCACTTCCATTAATGATCCGTCTTTTTTGGCGTAAAGGTGCATATTTGTGAAACATTACATTAGAAATTTCATTTTATCACCCCTTTGTTACAGCAGATAAATATTAGCTTTGCTTGCTTATTGATAATGGAAAAATAACTTTCGTATTAACGTAGAAAAGTGTTAAGGATAATTAAAAAGTTCTTATGTTTTATCATCAATAAGCCAAATAAGTAAAATTCTTATTTAAATTATAATGCTTTAAAACGTAATGCTTACTTTGTTTTATTAATAACACAAAGTAATACGTTTTACTAATAACACAGAAGTTTCTTCTTACATGTATTGATGTAGCTTTATATTTTCTGAGATATTAACACTATGATTACGCTTATCTTTAGGAAATAGCAAGTGTACTGTATTATATTATATACTTGCATTGAATAAATAATCGTTCACGTAATAACTCTACCCAGTTTTCGATCTCTTGCCATGCGAAATTATGGTGGACAATTTTTTCCGTAGGTTATCTCGTTTCCTCCTATATTCTCATTTCACCAATTATTGCACAATCAATCTCTTTTATTAATCACCCGTCTCTTTTAGCCTAATGAGCATTAACTGTGGAACGTAAAATTACAAATTTTCAACTCTACCCAATTTGGTGTGGTTTAGTAATTGATGCAAATCAATCAACACAAATAGGCTCGATTCATACTTAGAACGATCAAATTCATCGTTGTTTCATTTCTCTCACTTTTAAATGTAGACCCGGACGTTACTTGTACAAATCCGCGTAATTTTGTGTAGTTTCGACAGGAAGAAACTATTTATTGCAAGGACTGAAACATACCGAGGACAGAATTTAATATTTTAATATTTCAGAATTGAATCCTTCAGTCACATAGGAACCTCGTAAAGTGAACACAAGGTTGTGGAGTTTTTATGGCTTAATCAGTTACAACTTCATACTGATTATCCATGAAATTTGTGTATATGTGTCTTTTAATGTGTTTTCGTTCAAAGTAATTATTATTCCATTAGCTCATTAGTGTGTGTTCATCCGTCCGGGAGACACAAAACCTCGAGAACTACTTGATGGATCGCTTGGCCAGAATGTAGGTTAAAAGTTTGAGTTCGTTAATGGAAGTGATATTCAAAGGAAATAAACGGTTTTCGGTCTTAACGTTGAGCATTATAGAGTAAAATCGGTAATAGATATCTAAAAGTAATTTCATGTAATCGATTAAACGATTAAATATCCCAGGAATATATTCCGTTTCCACCCTAATCTCTCTATTGAAACCAAAAGTACTAGAAATCTACTACCATTTTCGGTTTCAGTGGTAATTGAAAAATATCATGCCATACAAATCAAATTATGGCGACCAAAGTACGTGCAGTGCCATATTTAGATCGTACAGATCTATTTTAAGTACGTGATACTCGGGGCTTTTTTTCTAACGGTACGCCACTGTACGCAATATCGGCACCTTTTTTTCTAAAAATGCTTTCTGTACCAGTTTTTTTTTTTTTTTTTTTCAAATTTTGTATTTACGAAATACACAAGGTACTCAAATAGTTTTGCACTATGAGCCATTTTTTTTAATAGTACCAGTAGGACCGTAAAATATTATACGCACGCTACTCAATATATATTCCATCCGCTGTGATACATTTAGCCCACCGTTCTTTGCATGCCATAAATGCACTTTGGTAAAACCTCGGATGCTGACTATTACAGCACTGTTTCACACGTGCAATGAGTCCTTGGTCATTGTGACAAACTCCTTCCACGAAAGTGGGCCTTCAGATGACCAAGTCAGAGAAATCGAACAAGGCCAGGTCCGGACTACAGGGAGGTTGAAGAACCACTTCGTATCCCACACGGCTGAGTTTGTGCTGTGTATGATTGGCAGAGTGTAGCCTCGCATTCTCTTGTTTATATATATATATATAAAGGGGAGTTCAAGTCTCTTTTTCTTTAGAGCAGGTTTCCAGTATTAATGTTAGAACACTACTCACAGATAACCCAGTCGCTTCAGTGTATAACAACTGCTACAATCTAAAAGCCTAGTTCAAGGGAAGTTTTGATTCTTTCCAATACGTAACGACCACCTCCCTTGAACTCACTTCTTGATCCCTAATTCGAAGTCCTAGCAACCTCGAAAGGAATCGAGAAGGGAATCTATCGCGCAACGGAAAAAATAATAATAAACGAAAACGGAAACAAAAAGAATGAAGAACCAGAAACTTACCTCCGGTGGATGCAGATTAGAAGGGAGAGTAATAGCTCCACTCAACTCCCTTTAATAAAGCTCAGCTTAAACATGTACGTATATATGAATATTTTACCTTAGTTATATTAAGTACTTTGAAAAAGAAAATTCATTTCAGATACGATTTATTAACAATGCTTCAACTCAGACTGGTGTGGTAGTTAACCACACTTCTACAATTAACGTAAGGTGCCAGTATATTCATTATAGTACCATAACATTGTGAGAAAGAAAGAAAAAAAACTTCAATAGAACATATTTAGAATTCTGTCTGTCAATCTCATATCCAATTTGTTTACAATATCAACCATTATTAGATTTTATTGTTAACTTCTTCTTTTCTTACCAGAGAACTGTCCATAGACCAATAGTCGAAGTAGATTGTATTGTAACTGTTAGAAACTATTACCTGACACTTCGTCACACCACTTAAGAGAAACAACCATATTGCAGTCGCAGACAACTAAATAAAGTTAAGAGTTTCACATCACTCGTCATAGGTACGACATGATAACAGAACAGAGTGATTCTCGCTTGAGCGAGCGTCAGCTGAAAGAAGTGTTACCGCTTCCGGTTCAGTTCAAGTGCTAAATACAATCAATAAAGGAACGGAGGTAATATTTACTGACATCCCCGTTCGGCAGCTCCAACCATGGGCGCATTCTACTATCGATTATAATGTAATGCAATTTATACGAAGTCAAATATAGTACACTTGACGTCTTAATCACCACTTCAGCATGATAGAATTTCCGTTCACACATTTCGCATAACTCAATATGCCGTAGCCACTCAAATAGTAATGTGTACAGCCGAACATCCACTGGGCAGACACAGCAACTAATGACTCGGACGTTTAGTAATAATAATATTCCCTTTCGGGCGGACAAGTTAGGTGGACAGTAATAATAGACAATACTAGACAATCTGGATTAGGTAGACAATGGACACGATAGTATATAATACACTTCATACAGGACAATTGGATGAGACTTTGTATATATATCTATTAACTAGACAACATTGGACGAATGGACGAGATATACATATATGTCTTTTTATAGACAGACAGTTACTGAACAAACAGCAATTTGACATAACGTAGTTAGAAACACCAGCAATCTAAGCAGAGCGACAACGTTCAACTTATTACTGTAACATACGATAACCGAAGGTGGACAAACTTTGGAGAACTATAGATGCTATTCAGACAATCTTCGTAAAATGGCAACCTTACCCATAAAATCACTTGAACTTTAAACACATATAGCAAGAAGCACTGATAAATACCATCAATATATATATTATTATACTCAAATTTACTCAAATTGGAGCTCTAATAGAAAATATTCCCATACATTTCTAATACGGTTAACTCAATACTTAATGAACTTCACAACAGAGAGAGAGAGAGAGAGAGAGAGAGATTTACGCTACGTACGACTTACATAATGAGAGGGCTGGCTAAGACTATTCGAGGCCGCGCACAGGCTGGGCCCCCATGGGAGAAGGTTTCCCCCATAGGAACTCTTTACTCGGACATTGTGCCGTGTATAAGATACACTCGTGAACTATACATTTTCGTACTCACAAATATTAATTTATACTTCTGAAGAACACCAGTGCTTTCGTTATCTTAACTCTAATAAACAACTGTAGATTTTATTCTAACTCTGATAAACCACTATAGCTAATACGAAGAAAGAATAGTTTTATTCAGTAGGTTCGTGTTCCAAAATAATTCAACTGAACTAAATATAGATATATCCGTTGACTTTTGGCAGTTCGAGTTTTACTACTGAAGTTTCCCAGAAAACAAGATTAAGTTCACTTTACTTCAAGGCTCACATGCAGAATAGTCATTGTAGATAGACTTAAAGTTAGTCACGTTACCTGAAGTGCTGCTACTAGAAGAAGTAATTAGGTTTTACGCCATTGTTCAGCTTACACAAGAATCACCATGTGCGGGATCAACTTCCACCTTTTATATGTTAGAATTATCTCCCTTCCATCCAAAACCTCGGGAGAATAACGTTCTCACTATAATTTCACTCCTTGGAGATTATTATTATGCAGAGTAAAACGACGAACACGCTCTCAGTTCATCACAAAATAAAATTTCTTCTAACAGAAGAAAGAAAATTACGACGCCACTCTTGTTCGGCTTTTGGTGAAGTACACAGAATATATAAAGACAGTCGTTTCACCGCTTCGCTTCTCTCTCATTCCCACTGTTGGAAATTTTGGTGAAACTTTTATTACAGCTTTATTAAACAAAATAAAGATAATTCGCATAGAATATAGATATTCATGAACAAAATATATAGTAAGAAAGAATACTACAACCTTAATTTGAACTATAAATCAACGTTATAAACTGGCCTCATTCCGTAATGCTCCTAGCCTGTATATTCTCCTACTATGGGCGACTCAATAGAAGAAGAAGAAGAAGAAGAAGAACATTGATGACAATCTCGAGAGCAGTTTACTAAGAGAACCAACGTCTAAACACAACAAAATCTGCATTTCAACGCAATGTTTGCGAAAGTATAATAAACATAAGGATACTTTAAATTGCCCTATTATAAAATTACGATAATAATGAGTAATATAATTCAAAATTCACATTGAGCCTATTAACTTGTCTGTAACAAACAAGGTATGTTACAGTTCTCACCGAGCCTTGGAAAAGAAAAAAAACTTTTTTTCTTTTGAATTTATGACTCGATACTTAAGAAATGAAGACTATATAAATATAATTACAAACAATATTTGTTTAAACTAAATCTTGATTAGGATGTTTAGATAATAATTCCCTCCGCTTATCCGGAGAACAATCAAATATCTTTAAGTTTTGAAAATTTTGAGTACCTACTGACTCACCAGACAAGTTATGCAAAACTGCACAATTCTTTAGGAGCTTATGAACCAAAAAGGGTCCAATAAAACAATTAAGATACTTAGAAGTTTCTTTCTTAATAGCTGAAGAAAGATAGTGTGTTTTAACCATCACTAAATCTCCTTCTTTTAATTTTACTTCCCTTCCAGTTCTCTTCATTTTCTGGCATTCTTTCTTAGGGTTACATATAGAAGTTACTATATGCTTCCGGGCTTCTGATTCCTTTTGTAGTTCAGGAGGCCACGGGAATGATCTTTTAAATGCTTCTGTAGCAGAATATGAGAGGAATAACTCCGCAGGAGTTTTCCCAGTACTACTGCAAATGGAATGGTTCAGAAGATCTTGAGCCACTTTGATGACCTTACTCCAATTGGTTTGTAAGGAAATCTGAGTCCCAGACGAAGTTTGGAGTCTAACTTCATTTTTACCTCGATCAATAATACCATTGAATTTATCCAGGAAGGGACATCCTAAGATGATATCAGGTCGTAAGTATTTCATTACAAATATAGGAGTTTCAAAAAGGTGACCTTGAAAATTTAAATTAAAAGTTTGTAATCCCTGTACTTGGAATTTTTCTTTTCCCGCAAAGGCTCCTAGAGTGAGTCTAGTATACGGATGTAGCTTGGCCGCTGGGAAAGTTAATTTTAGACGTTTCCATACTTCCCAATCCATTAAATTCAGCTCAGCGCCGCTATCCACCGTACACCGCAGATCTATGCCCGCTATGTTCCCTTTTATCATGGGTGAAGGGGAAAAATAGTACTCAGACGAGGAACAGACATAATCGTCTTCGACTACAAAATTAACATGGAATTCTAGAAACGGATTTGTAGAATCAGAAGAGTTTGACGAGGTCACTGTGCAAATACTTCGAAAGGGGTCTTGTCCTTCGCAGCTTGCCTGCCCCTTTCTCATTGGCAGCTGCGAGTCATGTTTTCCGAACTGGTTACCTGTTCTCTCGAATTCGGAGACCCTTCACTGTTACTGTTAGACATCTGTCTAGATCCATCATTTTCTTCTACTCGATCGTTATTATAACTATTATTGTTATTGTAGTATCGATTTCCATTATTTCGATACCGATTTCCTCTTCCTCTAAATCGTCGATTGCGATTATTACCTCGAAACGAGTTCTGATGGTAATTATTATTATTATAATTATTAAAGTTCTGAGCATACTCCGGGTTCCTCTTTTCAGTTTGACAACTGCTATCAACCGTCTTATTCTGATTAAAGTTTTGGTTAGTTTTGATAACCTTCGCCTGTTTAATAAATGATCTCTTCCTAGAAGGAGGTTCAAACTCGGTACGCGGACCGGTAATCGAAGACAAATTCCCAATCTGAATCATCAGATCGACTAAGTTCTGACTTGGATTAACAGATAATAATCTTACATCACCGTAAGGTAAGCTTCCCAAAATTAATCCTGAAAGTTCCTGAAAGTTAGGATTTTCGGTAATGTTATAGTACATTTCAACCAAGAACCAAGAAAATTCTAGCAACGAGGAATATTTATTTTTGTCATACTTTAAAGATTGGAGATACCTTTTCTGCATCAGCTCGGTCTTTTCATTACAATATTGACTTTTGAATAGCCGGATACAATCATCAAATGAACGGATTTCATGTAGGACAGACTGAATCCAGACTTCAGCTCCATCTCTCAAGCAACTTTGAAAAGCTCTAATCTTTTCAAAATCCGAAACGGAATATCGATCTATACAACGTTTGAAATTTCTGAGGAAAGCTCTAGATGCACCCGGACGAATTTCTCCACCAAAAGTAGGAAAATAAGTAAGATCCTTTAGTGAGATCTGTTTAGATTCATAATTATATTGCTGACCAGGAATCCTAGACCATATAGGACCATTGTCAAAAGGACTTAAGTTAGACACATTATAGAAAGGTGTAGAACACTGACTTAAAGGGTTGATTGGATTACTAATGGAACTACCCCAACTGGGTTGACTGAATGATGAGTATTTCGGAGTCGAGTGACTCGAATTCCAATTAGACATAGTATAGACCGGAGAACTACTATTGCCAAAGATAGGCACGGTATTTCTACCAGTACTTGCAAAAGTATCTAAATTAAACGGGGCCTTCATCGTCGGAACACTAGGGATAGGTTTAGAAAACCAGGAAGTATTAGTTGCTGTAGTAGTACCATTAAATAACATTCCATCCGAATGTGGAATCGGCTGATCACTATAATCAAACCTACTCTTTTCAGCAGACGTCCTATCCTTTCTGACATCTGTGAAACAAACTCTTTTAGGGGCAACACTATCGTCTCCCCCTTCAGTCTCACTATTTATTTCTTTCGAAACCGAAAACTTCGCTCTAACTTCCTTAATTTCCTTCTGAAGCTGCTCATAACGAAGCTCAAGTTTTTGTTGCAAAACAGAGACTCTTTTGGTTAAGCTTCTCTGTTCATCACAAACCGATTCGAGAATAGTGGCAGTAGTTTCATATCCTTCTTTAATCGAAGTTATCTCCTTGCTATTAGTATCAACTAATTCAGGCAAATTTCGCAATTCACCTTGCAATTCTTCCGCTTTTTGATTTACTTTCAAGAGGTCACTCTCGACAATTTGCAGTCGAGCCTCTTGTTCTAACTGGGATCCAGTTATCACATTTATTTGTTCGCGTAGTTTGTTCGATTCCTCGACTATTTCTTTGTGTGCTTCTAATTTGACTTCGTTAATTTTCTCAGCTAAGATCAAAATTTCATCATGCTGCCTATCAAACTTTTCATTAAGCTTTTCGTTTTGTCTGTCCAGTTTCTCGTTCTGCTTTTGTAACTCTTCGCGTTGTTCACCGAACTTTTCTTGTAAGAACGCAAACAAACGCATTTCCATTGAACTCTCTGACCCACCAATAGGGGACGAAGTAACTACAGAAAATTTTAGAACATCTTGTTCTTCATTTTGGTTGGACTTAACCAAGCCACCATTTTCAAAAGATTTTTCGATTTTCCCATTTCCATTTGAGGGTTGGCAACCCTGACAAATCCATTGGTACGAATCCCGACTTATTAATTCAAACATACTATCGGATTCTTTTATCCCGACACAACGGAAGTGATACCATCGGGTACACTTTTCACACATGACTGAATCTTCCCGTTCAGCAGTTTCTGATATTACAGACTTAAAACTTTGATTACAGCACGCGTATTCTCTATCAGAATCGGAGCTAGCAACACTGCCCCCAACTGAAATTCGCTCAGACGTTGACATATTAACAAGTACACAACAACACTATCACAAAATATATCACACAATATATAATATATCAATACAATAGAATACTTCCCTTGGGAGAAACCAACACCAGTAACCCCACCAGTGCACGTCACTGAACAGTCTGCCTCACTCTCATTTTCTTTCTCCTCTCTCTCTGTTTTTTTTTTTTTTTTTTTTTTTTTTTTTTTTTTTTTTTTTTTTTTTTTACTCTCCTTCCATCCACAATCCTACCGTCAGAAAAATCCTTGGCTGGTTCGCCAAAAATTGTATAACAACTGCTACAATCTAAAAGCCTAGTTCAAGGGAAGTTTTGATTCTTTCCAATACGTAACGACCACCTCCCTTGAACTCACTTCTTGATCCCTAATTCGAAGTCCTAGCAACCTCGAAAGGAATCGAGAAGGGAATCTATCGCGCAACGGAAAAAATAATAATAAACGAAAACGGAAACAAAAAGAATGAAGAACCAGAAACTTACCTCCGGTGGATGCAGATTAGAAGGGAGAGTAATAGCTCCACTCAACTCCCTTTAATAAAGCTCAGCTTAAACATGTACGTATATATGAATATTTTACCTTAGTTATATTAAGTACTTTGAAAAAGAAAATTCATTTCAGATACGATTTATTAACAATGCTTCAACTCAGACTGGTGTGGTAGTTAACCACACTTCTACAATTAACGTAAGGTGCCAGTATATTCATTATAGTACCATAACATTGTGAGAAAGAAAGAAAAAAAACTTCAATAGAACATATTTAGAATTCTGTCTGTCAATCTCATATCCAATTTGTTTACAATATCAACCATTATTAGATTTTATTGTTAACTTCTTCTTTTCTCACCAGAGAACTGTCCATAGACCAATAGTCGAAGTAGATTGTATTGTAACTGTTAGAAACTATTACCTGACACTTCGTCACACCACTTAAGAGAAACAACCATATTGCAGTCGCAGACAACTAAATAAAGTTAAGAGTTTCACATCACTCGTCATAGGTACGACATGATAACAGAACAGAGTGATTCTCGCTTGAGCGAGCGTCAGCTGAAAGAAGTGTTACCGCTTCCGGTTCAGTTCAAGTGCTAAATACAATCAATAAAGGAACGGAGGTAATATTTACTGACATCCCCGTTCGGCAGCTCCAACCATGGGCGCATTCTACTATCGATTATAATGTAATGCAATTTATACGAAGTCAAATATAGTACACTTGACGTCTTAATCACCACTTCAGCATGATAGAATTTCCGTTCACACATTTCGCATAACTCAATATGCCGTAGCCACTCAAATAGTAATGTGTACAGCCGAACATCCACTGGGCAGACACAGCAACTAATGACTCGGACGTTTAGTAATAATAATATTCCCTTTCGGGCGGACAAGTTAGGTGGACAGTAATAATAGACAATACTAGACAATCTGGATTAGGTAGACAATGGACACGATAGTATATAATACACTTCATACAGGACAATTGGATGAGACTTTGTATATATATCTATTAACTAGACAACATTGGACGAATGGACGAGATATACATATATGTCTTTTTATAGACAGACAGTTACTGAACAAACAGCAATTTGACATAACGTAGTTAGAAACACCAGCAATCTAAGCAGAGCGACAACGTTCAACTTATTACTGTAACATACGATAACCGAAGGTGGACAAACTTTGGAGAACTATAGATGCTATTCAGACAATCTTCGTAAAATGGCAACCTTACCCATAAAATCACTTGAACTTTAAACACATATAGCAAGAAGCACTGATAAATACCATCAATATATATATTATTATACTCAAATTTACTCAAATTGGAGCTCTAATAGAAAATATTCCCATACATTTCTAATACGGTTAACTCAATACTTAATGAACTTCACAACAGAGAGAGAGAGAGAGAGAGAGAGATTTACGCTACGTACGACTTACATAATGAGAGGGCTGGCTAAGACTATTCGAGGCCGCGCACAGGCTGGGCCCCCATGGGAGAAGGTTTCCCCCATAGGAACTCTTTACTCGGACATTGTGCCGTGTATAAGATACACTCGTGAACTATACATTTTCGTACTCACAAATATTAATTTATACTTCTGAAGAACACCAGTGCTTTCGTTATCTTAACTCTAATAAACAACTGTAGATTTTATTCTAACTCTGATAAACCACTATAGCTAATACGAAGAAAGAATAGTTTTATTCAGTAGGTTCGTGTTCCAAAATAATTCAACTGAACTAAATATAGATATATCCGTTGACTTTTGGCAGTTCGAGTTTTACTACTGAAGTTTCCCAGAAAACAAGATTAAGTTCACTTTACTTCAAGGCTCACATGCAGAATAGTCATTGTAGATAGACTTAAAGTTAGTCACGTTACCTGAAGTGCTGCTACTAGAAGAAGTAATTAGGTTTTACGCCATTGTTCAGCTTACACAAGAATCACCATGTGCGGGATCAACTTCCACCTTTTATATGTTAGAATTATCTCCCTTCCATCCAAAACCTCGGGAGAATAACGTTCTCACTATAATTTCACTCCTTGGAGATTATTATTATGCAGAGTAAAACGACGAACACGCTCTCAGTTCATCACAAAATAAAATTTCTTCTAACAGAAGAAAGAAAATTACGACGCCACTCTTGTTCGGCTTTTGGTGAAGTACACAGAATATATAAAGACAGTCGTTTCACCGCTTCGCTTCTCTCTCATTCCCACTGTTGGAAATTTTGGTGAAACTTTTATTACAGCTTTATTAAACAAAATAAAGATAATTCGCATAGAATATAGATATTCATGAACAAAATATATAGTAAGAAAGAATACTATAACCTTAATTTGAACTATAAATCAACGTTATAAACTGGCCTCATTCCGTAATGCTCCTAGCCTGTATATTCTCCTACTATGGGCGACTCAATAGAAGAAGAAGAAGAAGAACATTGATGACAATCTCGAGAGCAGTTTACTAAGAGAACCAACGTCTAAACACAACAAAATCTGCATTTCAACGCAATGTTTGCGAAAGTATAATAAACATAAGGATACTTTAAATTGCCCTATTATAAAATTACGATAATAATGAGTAATATAATTCAAAATTCACATTGAGCCTATTAACTTGTCTGTAACAAACAAGGTATGTTACATCAGCAAGCTGTCCTGTGATTATGCATCTATCATTCCAGAAGAGTTAAACAATGTAATCTTTGTTAATGTCATTCACAGCAGTTAATGGTCTACCAGACTGTGGTTAGTCCAGCAGACCGAAATCATCATTGTGGAACCTTCGTATCTATCGGTGAATATTGCTACGTTCCAATGTCTCGTCTACCGGAAGCAATTGCGTCAAATGGGTGTGGCTGAGTGATCGCCAGTCTTGTAGGAGGAATTCAGTGAGCGACCGTTGGCAAGTACGGCTGTCTACACATGTACTTCCTTATCCATTGTGGGCGTATCTATAAATAGAGAAACAAAATTTGCGATCAGCATAAAGGACACAAGTATATACACATGAAAATTTATGGTCCTAGTGTTAATCATAAACATAGTTACGGCTCATTGTGCAAAACTTTTTGAGCACCCTTTGTAAATATTTATCTTGATTCAAAGACTGTAACAAAAGTAATACCTGTATGTAAAGTAAAAAGGTAAGACGATCAATAGATGACAGCATATGCTTAATTCTTCTACTTGTTTGACTCTGCAGTCAATCAGAACGCGTAGAATATCGTATTCATTTAAGAATAAGATCATTGATAATACTTATTTCTAAGTCACAAAGTCTCATATATTTCAAGAAAATCTCACGAAGAAAGAAAAAAAAAATCTGTATGAAATTGAAATTCAGTCGCTTCCGAGTTGCTAGCCTCGCAGAGTGGGACAATAAAGCTTGAATTTACATAACACAAGCACTAATATTGTTACAGAAATCGGTAGTGTATAAAGTTTATTTTCTACTTATTGCAAGGCTTGTAACTCAGAAACGAAAGATATTTTTTTTTTTTTAAATACTGTCTTAAAAATTCTGAGATAATTAAATGACTACATAACAATAAAGTATAAATTTAGATTAATTGCAATGAAGAATGTTGATACTGTCGATGACATAAGGCACTTTCGGTGTGTTTCGATGCATGATTTGAAGATTAGAAATACTGGCTGTGACTTCATTGGTAAAATAGAAATGAATCAACCGTCTTTCCAATGTGACATCCTTTATGATCTCAGAATCATGGAAACTTTTGATAAGGTCATTGAAGTTTATTACTAAAGCGAAAATCTGTATTTTTATGTTTTCTTTTCTCTGAAAATGCTTTAATAATAATTATCCAGTCGATTTGTGACCTTGTATTTTCGCCTTGTTAAAATTGCAGGTCAACCAGTTTCTATACAAGGGTTATTTTTTAAGTAAAGGAAGTTTGAAATTACTCGTGTACTTGAAAATTAGTGTGTACTATTGGATGCCATTTGCATTCATGGCATTCCCGGCGGGAGCTCATGTGGTTCGGATTCCACGTTAATCAGTAGGTCCACGTCTCATATAGCCTCGCTGCTGAAAGGGACGCTAAACTAAAATCAACTCAACGCATTCATGGCATCAGTCTGTCCGCTTCGTAGTGTAAAGGTAATATGTTTATAAGAATATTGAGCGCCCCACTGACTTGAAATAAGGCCAGTCATCCGGTTCCTAACAGCAAGAAACATAAAACTGCAAATATTCATCGCCAGACATGTGTGGCTGAGTGATCGCCGGTCTTGTAAAGAAAGGAATTCAGTGAGCGACCGTTGGCAAGTGCGGCTGTCTACACATGTACTTCCTTATCCATTGTGAGCGTATCTGTAAATAGAGACAGAAAGTTTGCGATCAGCATAGAGGACACAAGGATATACACATGAAAACTTACGGTCCTAGTGTTAATCATAAAAAAGTTACGGTTCATTGTACAAAACCTTTTGAGCGCCCTTTGTAAATATTTAATTTTATCTTGATTCGAAGACTCGGGGGGTATATGCAGACAATGCAGTGGGCAACAATAAAGTGTGAAAATGGGTCAGATTGTTGAATGAAAGTTGGCTGGGAGGAATTCAATCATCCACCAGAGTTCAGACCTCGCTCTTAGCAAGTATCATCTCTTCCATCATCTCAAAACCTTTCTGGATGGCAAACGTTTAGATATTGATGGAGTGAAAACGATCGTGAATAATTGGCTACCGTCACAGACAGCTGGCTGAGGCTATCCATAAACTCGTTCGTTACAATAAATATTTAAATTAGCAATGAGATTACGTAGAAAAAATAGAGAATTGGATGTAAACTCATGAAATAAATTCCTTTTTTACAGAATGTTTACTTTTGCAGTAAACCACTTCTCACAATCTATTACAGTTTGTATTCTATAACGATCAAGGTTAAAATTGGAAGCGGTTGGTTTCTGAACTTCCGGTTTGAATAGAGATTTAAGAGTGGTATTTAGTGGTATCTATTCTGAGAACTCTAAATCTATTCTTTAAAAAACGCTGCTCACCATCTCTAATCTGTTTTGCTCTATGTAGATCAGTTTAATACTGGAAGTTTTGTAGTGGATTTCTGGCACTTCTGGATTTAGTATGGACTTACGGATGGAGATGGATTCTTGGAACGCTTAATCGATTGCAAGAAAGCACTGTCTGTTGCCGTTTCTGCTCTATAGTGATCAACGAACTCAATTCCGAAATTTTGATCTTCTACATTCTGGCAACATTGATTTTTGTTCTCCAGGATCGATGGACACACGGACAGACAGGGTAGACCAAACTCCTTAAAGGTGCCAAATTCATAATGCATGTCGTTAATTTGCTTGAACCTATTATTATTGTTTATTAGGATTTCTCTGAATATATATTGTATAGATATGATATGATATATGATATGATATATATATGATATGATATATGATATGATATGATATGATATGATATGATATGATATGATATGATATGATATGATATGATATGATATGATATAACTTGTATTATGTGCCGATTGATCGTACTGAGTTCTAAATTATAAGGGCGCCGTAACAGCTGCTAGTTCAGGGACTCTGAGGTTCGATCTTAGAGCATATATGAGCTTGTATTGGGCATTACCATGTCTACAAGTTTTTATTTTAATTATCCCGTTTTATCCCACGTTCTTATTATAGTAATTGTTTCATTGCCTACGTATCAAGTGTTCTTTTATTTTGCAACTCCGGAATTCTTAGAAAACGTACAATCTATCATGAAAACTGGGTAGTTTGGAGGAAAGGTAAACTTAGAAGTAAAGTCACTTCTTGCTCCCGCCTGATTGCGGTTGAAGTCGTGCAAAGATAAGACTGTAAAAATTTTAATAAAATATTTAAAAGTAATAAAGTAATTTATTATTTATCGATCTTCATGAACGTGCGTGTCTTTCCATTGAGACTTAATGAAAGATCATTCTCCGATAAGAATTAATTCCTCTTCAACATAAGGAAGAAGAAAAAAATACTTTTTCAATTTGAGGCAATAAATTGGTAATCTACACTAATATGTAGTTGAATCTGTAATCTTAACTTGAAAAAGGGCTAAATATGGATGAAATTGATGCATTTGCGAGAGGTATTCACTAAGTGGATCCCATTCAGTTTTGACTATCTTTACCAAACTCTTGTGATAACAAATCTAACTTATCTGAGGATGTAAATTGGATAGTTTTGTGTTATTTAAGGTATAATCAGGTAATTAGATATATTAGTGTGTTGTAATATATGCGTGACAACTTACATTGTTGTGAGTAGACAAATTAGTACTGATCTTTACCGTTGATATGAAGAGATCCTTGGATGGTTAGTAGCTCGCTGTCCTAGAAACTGCTTGTTCACTTAGACAGCTGATTAGCCCTTCTTGTTAACTGATAGTGTTTATACAGATAGCTTTCTCACGAACTTCAAGTACAAAAAGGGGAACATGACATGCTTTATCGATATAAGTTAATTAGCGTTATGATAAACTATATTTCTCCTACGAGTCTTTCTGTTATCATTTCTATACGTCTCTGTCTCAATACCTTTTCGTTGAAATTCCACGCTATTTTGTACAGTTAAATACTTATGAGCTAAAGCGATCTGACAGTGACGTCCGTCCGTATGGAATGATAAACTTCTTCAAAACTCCGGAGGATTTGTTGTTTGAAAATTTCATCTACAGATATAATACTTAAAAACATTAAATCTGTGTAATCTCTCTACTCAGTTCATATGTCATAAATTTTATGCAAAGCGTATTCAGATGTAATCAGTTCACTCAACAACTACGCAAATAGATTGGTACATCAAATGCTAAACATAATACTTGAACTCGCAGAGATAGGAATACAAAGTAGGAACTGGATCCAATTAGCTAAGGATAGAAGTCAGTGGAGAGCTTTTGTGAACGCGGCATTGAACCTCCGGGTTCCATAGGCCATAGAGTTAGTTTAGTTAGTTAATACTTGAACTTACAAATACGTTTTCTGAATTCTCTTCTAACTTAAAGAAACAAAATACAAAAGTAGTGAGTTTACCTATTCTCAAAAATAAGTAATGAAATGTGGTACCACTACACTAACAGTAATAATACATGAGGTGTAGTAACAATATTTGACGAAAGATTATATTAAATTTGGTAAGCGTAATTTGAAACTGCAAAACTTGTTACTATTTTTTCTCTTAATTTTTCCCAAAAATCCATTTGGTTTCATCTGGATTATTTCCGTCAGACTACTAAGAACGTTCTGTTTTAAAGTTCAGTGTATCATATTTGACAGGGAAAATAATTATTAAAAAGAATAAAATAAGAATTATTAAAAAGATAATGAAAAACATGTGTCTGAATTGCATTTTTCAACAGAACAGTTTATTATTATTATTTTTTCACAGGTTGTTCGCGAGAGAATATCTACAGCAACAGTGCTATTGATTGCTTGCACTGCTAAGAATCTTCGTTATTTTTACGTGCGAAGGAATGCCATAATTCTGCGTTCGGACTGGCCTCACAGCCCAGAGTGGTCTAATGAATTTTACAGATGGCTCACAACAGCCGCAAGGTCCTACGAGGCGATGGAGAAGGAGGTATCTCAGATACTGGGTTACAGATGGACTGCTTTGTCGGATAGGCAGTTTAAATTAACCCAATTAAATCTTCACAGGTCTCCATATTTGTATGATTAAAGTACGTATGGGTACAAGGTTAATTTTGACAACATGATAGCTATTCTGAAGATTTCAGAACAAGTAGATTGAATATGAGTCGTACTGCTCACTAAAGAAAAGACCTTAATATTTTAATACAAAGACAAATTTTCTACGTATTTTATTGAGAACCAGGTACAAAAAGGAGAAATACTTACGTAGATCATATAGTAAAATGCTTTAAAAAACAAAAATCTGAGTAACAAAAGTCAAGAAACATTTGCTTTGGTATGTTATGTTCATCAGGATATATATATGCAAAATAAAAATGCGATATGTAAGTTACTTGTTAAGAAAATGGAGTTAAAGATTTGTTAGACAGACAGGAGTGAATAACAGAAAACATTAAAAATTATCTTTGTTCGTTTTCTTTTAAATACAAAACTAGGAATAATTTTATTTTAAGTAGCATATTACAGACTTGTCTGGTGTAGGATGTTCTAATCGTTGAAAAATAAGTAAATAAAAAAGAAAATATTCATATTGCAGCAAATGCCAAAATAATGCACGATATGCGACTAATGTATTCTGCAGAGAATATCTATATAGAGCATGCTATTTTCCTTTGTAGCGTATTGTACATTATCATCAGATCTGCAATAATGAACTATTCGTTAGAGAAGTGTATGTATATATATATATATATATATATATATATATATATATATATATGTTTGTGAAAATCACATTTGATAATCATGTTTGTGTCATGTATCACAGGAAAATTAAGTTCGAATTACAAAATAAAACGAGGTACTTAAGAAAGGAGCATGAGTGTAATAAATAAAAGATTATGTGAATGTACAGTATATAGAAGATTTGCTGTTCAGAGCACTTCTAATGGTACCACTGACTCCAAGTGATTCCGGTTGAATAGCAAATACATCAGATCTAAAATTGGAACACAGTGCTTCACTCGTAATTCTCAGCAACAAAAAAATAATGGTTCTAAAATATTCGTAAAATTCCTATTATGTATAGACTCGCACTGAATGGTCTTATAATTTATGCGTGCTAAAAGTTAAGTTTCCAATGCTTAGGACCCTTGCATACTCGTTTAGATTCCACTATCCTACTATCAAGTGTGACCGTTTTAAACGTTGGATGTAATATGCTACTATATCGTGACTTTTTATCTTTTTGGTCAGGATCTATAAACAGCTACGTAGTATATCATATCGCATGAAAGGAACTAAATAACCGGATCGCATATCTATTCGATTAAAAATAAAAAATAAAAAATCGTGTCCGATTAGGAGCATTGGAAAGTTAAGTTGCCATTTTATCGTGAGGTACATCTCACAGAATCAAGAGTAAGAAAACCATACTACGAAAGAGGTGAAAGAAAGCTTGGAGGAACATAACTGGAAAATAAAGAGCTTAGGTGTGTATTCCGAAACTGATTCTTGTTTACAACATCGATTTATAATTGCTGAAAATAATTGACGAGCTATTTATAATTTAAAGTAACGAACTACGTGGGATATTCCTCGAAGTATTTCTCCTCATTGACTATCTCTTAGATACTGGGTCTTTCTTTGCTGAATTTTCAATATTCACGTAAATAGGATACACAGGGTACTTAACTACGTGTAAATGAAACATGTAAGCCTCATTAATACAACTAATACTTATATGTCTAGTGCTGATAGGTTTGTGTAATAATAAATGCACAGCTTGAGCGTGTCTTTATCTACATACAAATAATAAGGAAAGTTGATTAAAATTCAGCGTCTATATTCATAAAGTATTGGTACATATTTGTTGCAAGATTCCATTTATTAAAGACTTCAATCTATTCACCATATTATAAAAAATACAAATTTCCTTCAGTTGTTTCAATTATGGATCACATTACAGGAAATTATAACTTACTTTTGTAAGTAATATTTTGATGTCGTATATCAGTGTGCATGGTCGATTGAGACCTAATTTTAATTAGGTAATCATCTTGACTGAAAAATATTTATGAGTTAATCAGCCGAATGAGAGGATAGCATTTTAAATATTTGTTTATTCTGTGTCACTCAGTCTTCGGAATGCAATATCTGCCAAGCGTTATTCATCAGACCGATAATAAGTGGAAAACACAATGAAGTGAAATGTGTCAGTTTGGAATGGTTTTAGTTTGAACGCCCGTGTATCAAATCCAAGAAAAAAAATACCACATTCTTGAGATCCAACTATATTTTTAAATTTCAAATATAATATAATTTTTTTCAAGTTTGCTCAGTAAATTCTCTGATTCTCACCAAAATGTAAACTTAAGAGCGTTCATGTATCTAGCATGAAGGTAGATTTTTTTCCTGTATAATTAGACATCAGAGTTTGAATAGTAATATTGTAAACTATTTAATATGTTGTAGTTATTTTTATTCTTGTTATAGACACGCCTGCGAAATTTAGTGAAACTCTGTTCATTGTCAGAATAACTTTCTGTTAGCACAGTTATGGGCAGCTAGTATTTCATACTTATCATGGCTGTGGTAAATATTTGTTACACTTTTTTTTTTTTTTTTTTTTTTTTTTTTTTTTTTTTTTTTTTTTGTCACTTTCGTATTGCGCTTATACAATGAGACTTTGTGTATAATGTATTTGTAGGGAACAGAAGTGCATCGTTAAACAATACCTCAATTTCTGATGACTACACTTTTTTTAATCGTTCGTTGCTTGTAAGACATATATTTGAAAGATACTGAAAGCATTATTTTTCAAGGAAAAGAGCATTTTGAAAGCAATTTTTAAATATATAGACTGAACAAATATGTAGAAAGTTAATAAACGGTTTTCACGTGTTTACATATTTTGAGATGAATTTTAACACACACACACATACACAAAAAAGTCAGCTTGAAAAATCAACTTCTGATCTCTACTTTCAACTGATTTATTAAAAGCGAAGTATTGTTAACATAAGCCACTTACAGGTGTGCTTATAAATAAATTAAAAACAACTATCCTTGCTCTTCTTGGATGTTTTCTGAATTTAGTAAGCGATCATAAATAGTATGATTTTGGCCACTTTTATTAATAGCATCACTTAAGACTGTTGTTAAACATTCGAAGAAGAAAGTATCGTATGAATAACATAAAGAAAAAATTACCAGATTCTACTAGATTGAAACACTGATTAAAATGGCCTGTACCAAAACAAAGGTTGATTGATAGGCATGCCGTTATTTCCTCTTTCTCAAACGAATTACAAAAAGTTTCTGGAAGCAAAATTTAAACAATTAATTGTCCCGAGAAATGTGACAGTGTAAAAAAAAAAATTAAAAAATTTTAAAAACCGTTAAAAATGTCAGTATTTTGTTAAATTTTGAGAACCTTTATCAAGTTTATTTGAAATGCATGCCTTTATTACATAGGTATAAAGAAAGGAAACATACGTTAGCTTAAAAACTGTAACGCCAAATACAATGACAGTCCAGCAATAGATGTTTCAGATACAAAATAATCAAGTGCTGATCATAGAAAGACAGAAACGAGACATTTTCTTTTTTGGACAAAAGAATAAAAATTAAACCCTAATATGGGTACTGTAGACAGAAGTTGAAATAACATCATTGATCTAATACTGGTAGCTACAATATTATATATATATATATATATATCCATCCAGGGGGGCTATATCCCCCCCCTTGACGCTCAGGTATACACTGGATAAAATGGGCTTCAATCTTGCTTTACACTGTGGATGAAGCTGTAAACTATGGTTTAGCACCTCCCTTGATCATATCTTGGATTCACCACTATATATGTATATAACAAACTCATTCAGTTAATTTTAATTTATTCTGCCCTAACTTTTTTTTCTTACCTTAGTCCTGAAAAATGTTTCCAGGAACGGTAGCGAAATTTTAACTGTATATGATTGTTTAATAAATTCACAAACAGTTGGGAAGAGTAAGGTTAGAAATTTTAAGTTCACTTATAATTATTATAAGCTTTGTTTCATGTTTAGGATTGTACTTTGTCATGTTCTCTTGTCTTTAAAGAACAATGTTTCGTAGCATGAGAAATTTATAAATATGTAGTTATTAGGCAAGAAAAATGAGTTACACTGTTAGTTAGTTTTTCGGTGATTCTAGAGTTTTCAAAAAATAAAGTAAATTCCCTGAATAAAGTGTGGACAGTTAGAAGTTGTTCAGAGATTAAGAACTCTTATTACTAGTGATTTACTAATACTGTTTTTTTCTGAAATAAGTCCTATATACATCGATGTAACTACATAATAATAGTTGGATTTTCTTTTTGAAATATATATATACCTGCACAGTTGTATCAATAAATCCTTTCTTAATTTGCACTTTTGTTTTACAATGTAATGGAGATCACATGATGTTCATGGTGGTAGAATCGACATGACTTAAAGGATTAGAACATTATTGAGAGATAGGAAGTTCATATGGGTCTAAAAATACCAATGTCAGTCAGAAGAAGCAAAATTAAAAATAGCTGTCATTGAATCATGTTAGATTGATGTGTATATTCGACAGTAAAAGTGGATACTCGCCTCCTTTCTCAATAGCTTACTAGTGAGTGGATCATTTAGGTTCTGTTTCTAAGTAAGTCCTCACTCAAAGTCATCAAAATTGAGATGAGCGAAATTGCAGCACTCACAATCGTAGCTTAAGTGAATATATGCTAAAAGAATTATATTATTTATCAACATTTGTGAAGAGGTTAGGGCCCAATGAACCCATGCCAAGTAGTAGTAGAAAAAAAAAAAACTTCCTATTAATGTTGGTACATCTCTCCTTTTCAGTGTCTTTACTTGGAACTTAAAAGTTAGTTGTTTACTGGTGAACTTCAATTCGTTTTCTATTTCGCTAGATGCCAGTCGAGACAGGTCTTCCTACGATAGAGACGCTGTAAATGGAAGTTGTAATGCCAACTCTTCTCCAGTTCAGTATGAAATGGTCAATGAAGAACGCTGAAACAGACAATTAGTCAGTTAAAATGTCCGAAACAATTTCCAAATACCTCCAACTGTTACATTATTACTTATGCAACTTCCTTTACTCTGGTCGAGATATGCACTTGCGTCATCTAGCGTAATTAATTAGAACTTATGATTAATTGTTTACACTTGATTCTAATTTCACTAAAGCTCAATTCAGTTACTGAAAGAAACAGAAAACCTCCGGTGAGTATGCGATTTTGCTGCCAGCTATATGATACTTTATTATTGTGTATTGTTCTTGTTTTACGTTTTTTTGTTTGTTTGTTTCAAATGCAAGATAGTAACTTTATATTACGCTTATTTTCACAAGTCTTTGGTAATAGGAGGAGGAATAGTCAGTTAACAATGACTTCAGCAAATTTTTTTTCTAAAAAAATCAATAAAATTTATTGTTCTGTTTGCAGCATTTCTTTTATAAGTATCTTCTCGGAGAAAATGCAATGTGCTTTTGATGTAATACAACTTGATGGTAACCAATAATACCATTACATAAATAAGGGGAAAAATTACTACGTATGGTAGAAATTCAAAGTTAGACCGAATCAGGCATTTTCCAACTGAATCATATTTGATATAATTTTCTTCAAAAATGTTCTTGCAATAAGACTGCAAAACTTCGTGTGTGTGTTTTCTTTTTTTAAAAAAAAGGTACACATGACAAATTACACGTAAAACTACTTGTAATTATAAATGCTGTTGACTACAGTATTACTATTAATATTTTCAAATAGTAATATTACTAAACCTATTCTTGCACATAACGCATAGTTTTGTGGCGTATTATAATCAATATTATACCCGAGTTACTTTTTCCTGTTAGAAAATATAAATATTTCTGGGCTTTCGGCATTGGTGGCCATTTGAGCCTGTCACGTATGAAAAATGACGCTCCTCGCAATCACACTATTCAGAGAAGTGTGGGCGGGGGGAGGGAGGAAACAGGCTGAGACCTTTATGTGAGATATCATCCCAGCATTTGCCTGGTGGGAATAAGGAAAATTCAGGAGAAACCTCACTTAGGATGGATGGCTGAAAAGGTTTTTACACCTTTCCGACCGTGTCCTCTCTGGGAATTGAACCCGGGACTGCTAGCACCAAAGGCGAGAGTGTTGACGACTACGCTACGCGGAGCCATTCGTATTAAAAATAAATGAAATATTGCGCTTTGAGTCTAGTAGGTAATTTGCAAAAGGTGGGAACATGAAAAGTTAAAACTGAGACAGGAATGATGTGCTGTGTACCCTAAAGTAATAAAATGTACGCACTTTTGGTAAATATTTCATCAGATAAAAAGAGGTATTGTACAAAGGACTAAAATATTCTTTGTAGTAACAAGAAAATAGACTGACACATTTATTCACCCTAGACAATTAATGCCGCTACAGCGACAAATTCAGTTTCATATACGATAGAATGAAAAGTCATTATTTGTGGCTAATCCATTTATTTTGGTATATAAGAGGTAATATTTGCCCTTTATAGGAACTTATCAAATGATAGCCATCAGTGTAGGTCTGTTCAGGGAAGCCAACCAAGATTCACATGTAGATGTGACGGGTCAAGTTTTTGTGGATTGTCATTTTTCATGTCAGGGGTCTCATTCACATACGAAGGCCAACCAATCAAGAACAGCTTCTGTCTCGAGATTATGAAACTCCAGCCAGTGACCTGTGTCAAGCCATAATTAATAAGACTTCTCAACAGAACTGTAAAATTTTCGTGAAGTTTTTGTCCAAAATCAGGCAACTATCATCAGTCAGATTAGGCTCCAATGAAATACTTTTGTACAAGCCACAAGATATCATCAAAAAATTTCGAGATTATTTTTGTTTACAAGAAAGTACTTTATTTATCTACGTTTACACACTATCACCTTCGAAATAGTTACCTTGTAGAGTCCGCAGAAAAAACCTGCAACATGAGCATGTAAGCTTATTGTGAAACGACTAAGTCTTTTGCTACAAAATAAGTGTGCAGGGGAGGACGCCGAGGTTTCTCCTGCGTGATTCGTGCTACTTAGACGTTATATTTATTCCTTGGGCTGTTAGGTGTAGTTTTACAACAAACTTACATGCTCATGTTGCAAGTTTTGCTGCGGACTGTACAGCAATACAGCTCTCCCAGTGCTTCTGTCTGCTGGAATGTGTCTTGAAAGTCTTCTTTTCGAAGTGCGCAAACATCTTGTGTGATTCACGTGGATCTTCGCAATGGTGTTCAAAAGGTGACCTTTAAGCTTGATCTTCAGCTTTGGCAAGAGGGCGAAGTCGACAGGAGCCAAACCTGGCGAGTAGGGTGGGTACAGAAGTGCGATCAACGTGTTTCTGGTGAGAGTTGATTTAACATCCTTTTCAGCAGTGAGGTTATATGAGACGGGACCTACTGATTAACGTGGAATCCGAACCATATGAGCTCCCGCTGGAAACCGAACCCGGGACTCCCACGTCGAAAGCGCGTACGCTAACTGTTTAGCCAAGAAGGAGCTCCGTTTCTGGCGAGAAGAGCACGGTGACAGGATGTATTGTCGTCGTAGACCAGCCAGTTTTTCCTGCACCACAGATCCATCCGGTCGCTTTCGCCGAATGTCCTCCCTCAGACGCCTTAAAACCTGGCAATAGAACTCACTGTTGGCAATCTGGTCCCTGGGGATGAATTCGTGATGCATAGTGCCACGAATGTCAAGAAACAAACAAAAAAAAAAAAAATATGAGCATGCACTTGGTCGAGCTGCGGACCTGCCTCGCCTCTTTCGGTCGTGGAGATGATGGGCTTTCCTACTGTGAAGAATGTTGCTTTATCTCAGGGTCGTACTCATACAAGTTTCGTCACCGGTAATGATCGTCGACATGAAGAATGGGTCATCCATGGCACGCTGATGGAGTTCTTGACAGGCTTCGACGCGATGTTCCTTCTGCTGGTGGGTCAGCAGCTTTGGGACGAACTTGATAGCAATACGGCGCATGTTCAAATTACACGTGAGGATTCCCTGCACTGTTCCTTATGATACACCGACAATGGCAGCAACGTTGTGGATTGTTCGACGATCTTCATGCACAAGTTGCTGAATAGTTTCGACATTTTCGGGTGTTGTGCTCGTTGAAGATCGTCCTAATTTCTCGTCGTCTTCCAGTGTTCTTCTTCCGCCCTTGAAGCGCGCGTGCTACTCAAAAAATCTCCTCAATCATATCAGCATAGCCGTACACTTGCCGAATCATGTTAAGCGTTTTGTGTTGGATTTCCCCAGTCTCACACAGAATTTCACATTCGCTCGTTGTTTTAGCTTGCTGTTCATGATAAAATCGCAGACGTGGTAACGCACGAGGTTAGAATACCACCAGCGGCACAGCTCCCGATGTACACAGAACGAGGTCTCTTGGCACATTGACTTACGATGGTTGGTGCTCCCTGTGCCAATGCGTGCAGCCTTGCACTGCCATCTGTTGGCATGTAATAGAACTAGTCTAGAAACTTTTTGATACTACTTCATAAAACAACATATCAAGATAATAGTTGGAGGATATGGAGGACATCAAGACGACTGTAACAAAGAAACTAATAGGCATCTATGAAGACGACTTCTCTATCAGCTTGAAGTCGTGTACAAATTAGCGAAATTGTGCATCGACAGAGGAAGGTGACTGTGTACAAAACTGAAAAGACATCACTTCCAACAAGTAATATTTTTCACTTTGTGAAATCAGACCAGGAATTTCATTGTCACACTGTGAAATAATAATGCAAAGCTAAAAAATCATCAGTATTTCTAGAGATAACATTATATTCAGTATAGCTCAAGGTTTTGGTTTTATTTCTGTTCAAAATTTCTCATATACATGTACTTTAAAGAGCACTAGTAAGAGATCAAATTGCTGGTGCTATCTCGTACAAGTGGGTCTTGTGAGAAGATATTCTGTGCATGCCTTAAAGTGACAGGTACAAGAAATTTTAAAAAAAATACTTGCAATATACACATTTGCATTTGCTTGCATTGTTTGTCTACTAGTTAGTATAACAACATGGTACATAAATCTTGACTTGAGAAATTTAATACCTAAGTCTCAAATCCTACAATATTTTTTAGCGTTTAACGGAAAATAGTCTGTCCAAAGATGAGATAACGATAGATCTCGGAGCTGAACATGGATGAGTGTAAAGCCTCATGCGTAGTTTAAGAAAATCAAGAAAAACTCATCTTTTTGTAAAGCTAAAAATTGATGCATCACGATAACCGCGCCACTTCTTAAGGTGAAATTGATACTGAAATGTGCACTAATCAAGCTTCTCATTTTGACACTAGCAAGGCGATATTATACAGTTTGATTAATGAAATATAGTCCAAAAATTATGAGAAGTCTTGAGCTTAAATTCTTTTTTAATTCAAATATTGTTCAAAGTTAAGAGAGACAATGGATACGTCACATCGAGCTGAATTAAATGAGATATTTAAGGATAAATTCCGATGCGTAGTTTTCGAATAAATTGAGGAAAAGAATTTTTATGGCATTAAAAAAGATGCCCTTCGCTGCCAACTGGGGTAGTTTATCCTTTTTATTCTGTTGGACTAGATTGTTTACTTATTTATGTACTGTACAGGGCTATTCAAAATGATCTTCCCGATTACAAATTTTAATAAACTCACGTTTCTAAACACGTACATTCATCAAATGAAAAACTCAAAAAGTGTTAGTATCTGGTAAAGCGGATGTATTAGTTGCGCAGCGCGCCGCTACGGCGACAGTAACAAGATTACAGCAAATGAAGACAGGAAAACTTCTTGTGTGCTAAATTTTCATTTATTTTTATAGTGACCAGTCTGTTATTAGTGTCCAAAGTAGTAGTATAAAGTTTGGAGAACCCCTTAGCGGGCATAGTATTCGTCAATAGTACTTCGATTTTAAAGCAAGAGGATATAGCCCATCGGCAAGTGCAAAAACAGTACGGTAAAAGCAAGCAAAGGATTGCAGATAGCACAGCCTACTGTGTGGAGGATTATCCGTAAACAACTGAAATTTTGTCTATACCGGTTGACATTGTTGCAAGCCTTGAGACTGGTTACTATGAAAACTTAGCACACAAAAAGCTTTCGTCTTCATTGACTGCCATCTTGTGTTACTGTCGCCCTAGTGGCGAGCTGCGCAACTAATACATCACCTTTGCCAGATACTAAAACTTTTCGAGTATCTCTTTCATTTGATATCAGTTTCATATGTGTGTGTGTTAATAATAAACGTGAGTTATTAAAGTTTGTAATCGAGATAATTTTGAATAGGCCTGTATATGAACAATATACACTAGTAAGTAGCAGATGATGTTTGATTTTTCCGAACAGAAACAATACTCTAGGCCAGGGGTCTCCAAATTACGGTGCGCGAGGACCACGTGTATACTTCGACTAACCAAGGATAATTGACGTTTTGCATGATTCCGCCTCTCCCCAGAAGCTGATGATACAGTGTGTTAGTATTACGAGAATGAAGAAGTCAGTGTGCCCCTTGGGCTAAAATATTTGAAGACCCTTGCTCTAGGCAGTGATATACATAGTCCTAATTGTGAAATCAATTAGAAGTTCGCGTGTCAATCTCATATTTTCGTATATTTGATAGGATGATCAGGGCATAGACATGAGTAAAATGGAAAAAAATTAAATATTTCAGTTTTTACGTCTTACGATTATGCTGGTTAGGCTAAAACAGAAAGTGATGATGAGAAATGAATTCAATGGTGGAGTGAAGAAAGTGGGAGAAAATCCACGAACATGATGTTTGTCCACCACAAAGCCCACTTGGCACGATGCACATACGTGGACATATGTACGAAACCTTTTAACTCATTAATGTACTGTGTTACATTGCAGGATTGTTATCGTTGAAACTGAGGATATGCTGTTTTCATTCCAGTTGGATGCAAATTAAATTATTCTTTAAATATAAAGTTCTAAATCAATACGTGTAATTGTGTTCAAATTATTATTTGACAAACGAGAATAGGCTCAATAATTAATTGTTTACGTGATTATTGTATGTTAAGATATTGTATGCCGCGAAGATAGTTTGGAATTCTATTTGAGAGACTTAAACAATCATATATATATATATAACAAACAATATTTGTAATGCACTTACTGTAACTGTGAAACAACTAGCAACTAAAAACAAACGAATGTGTTCAGATTCCAAAACAGTTGTTTAAATAATCAAAATACAACAACATGAAAACGAATTTTATATATGTATCAAAAACAACAACTCTGCAAATAAAACAAAGTATATTTCAGTATGTAGTTTGAGACTTTAGCTGCGATGCGTGCGTGAAGACGTTTTGGCATAGAGTTAGGGATTTCCGACAAATGGTAGAATCAAATTCGGTCCATTGCTGTGCAACGTACAAGGGGCCATCCAGAACAAAATAAATAAAAGGTTATTTATTTATTATTTTTAATTTTTATATTTTTTTTAACAAAAACACCTTATTACCTTCAAGTACTCTCCATTACACTTAATACATTTGTCCAATCTGTAAGTCTATTCTTGGAAACATTTTCCAAACATCTGTTTCGGTGACATAGCTTCTTTTTTTCATCTCTCCGCCGTCGTCAAATCGCTGTCCTTTCATTTCCCTCTTCATTCACAGCAACAGAAAGGTCACACGGAGCGAGGTCAAGTGAGTAAGGGGTGTAAACAAAGGAGTCATACAGTCTTTTTTTTTAGCAGAAAACTGGCGCACTGAGAAGGCTGCGTGAGCAGTTGCACTATCGTGGTGAAAATCCAGTTCCCTGTCTGCCACAAATCGGCTTTTTTTGTCGCACACTGTTACACAATCTTTTCAGAACTTCTAAATAGAAAGCTTTATTAACAGTCTGACCTGATGGAACGAACTCTATCCCCTTCAAGTAAAAAAAAAAATAATAAATAAAACTAAAATAAATCATAGTCTTGATGTTTGATTTCACTTGCCGGGTTTTTTGGCGAGGTAATGATAGGTTTTTCACTGGCTTGATTGATGTTGGTTTCGGGATTGTAAGAACAGCATCATATCCTGCCACCAGTAATGACCTTGGAAAAAAAGAAAAGTCTGCATCACTTCGAAATTGTGCTCTCAAAGCTCGGCATGTTCTCACTCGACGGTCCTTTGGCTGATCAGTCAGAACCCCAAGGTCAAATTTTGCAGTGACCCTTCTGATTCCTAAATTCTCTGTTCCAAGATACTTCAGGTAACTTCATCTCTTCAGTGGTTTATTGCTGGTCTTTGACCAGAAGTCCACAAATATTGTCGACATATCGTCTGATCGAAAAGTTGGACGTCCAGAACGAGGTCAGTCGTCAATCGACATTTCAACTTTTCGAAACCAGAAAAACTCATACTTAAATTTTTCTTATAGCGCTGTCCTTGTAAACTGTGTTCATCACCACCATAGTTCCTGTGGCATATTTCCCGAGCAGGAAACAAAATTTCACAGATACACGCCATTCTCTTAAATCGGCCATCACAAAACGAGGTGCAAATAAAACTGCTTTTACGAAAGAAGTCATTTGTGACCAGACAGAATCCTTCCAGGCGACGCTATGGGTAGACTAAACGCAGAGCGAATTGTTCGACACTCGCCTAGTGGGAAAAATGCGTACTACGGAAACTGCCCAGAGTAGCGCTAATTTTTTTTATTATTATTATGAGTATCCCTCGTACTAAATCAACTCTTGTCTGTTAACAAGCTGATGGTGTATCCGTACATTTCTCTAAGTTCACGCCACCAAATTCACAATTGGATTTAAATCCGGAGGTTGAGGTGGAGTCACTAAGCAGTGATGAGTGCAATGGTTGATAGGTTCCCATACAGACAACCTGAAGTGTTCATTCACCAATGACAGTCCCACTTCCACCACCGGTTGTGGACCTGTGTGTGAAGACCAGCACACTTTTACTGAAGAAGACTTATTTTCAGGTGTACAAGGTACATTCTTTTCACTCCTATTGCGTCGCTCTTCAGCGCTTGTAAACCATGCGATCCTTAAAAGAAAAAAGGCAGGCAATATTTCAGAAGGCACAGATCATGACTGTTCACTAGGCTATCGGTAAAAAGGAATAGCACAAATCCTAGTCCTAAACTTTTAACCGTCTGTAGAATGCCAGCGAGGATTCGACTGTGATGGAATTCTACTCGGTTGATATTCGTTCCATACATGTGGGGATTTCGCTTTTGTAAACATCCGCCAAAACTTATTCCTGACAATGTGTACCATTGATCTTTTACCTAATGGCAACATGACGTAGTTTTAATTTTCCTCTGTAACAAAATCAGTCACAGCTATGAAACCACGTGCATAACTTTCGGTCCACCGACGAATTTTTTTCTTCGACTTTGTCCGGGACCAAAGATCTGTTGAGAAACAATGTTAATACTGCAGTTAATTATTGGATTTCCAATTAGTAGATGTTTGCTATTCAAATCAGTTGCTATTGGTGTGTTGAGAATGATTGCAAAATATGGAGGAGAGTTCTCGCAGATGGCAATTCCGCTTTACGAATTCAACGAAAGTATTTCCGAGTAAATTTTGTTACTCGGTCATTTATAAATATTATTATCTCGCTGTTTTTAGATTGAAATTATCAGCATTGATTTTTCTGCCATTCTCCTTTCTGATTTGTATTTCTCCAATTCTTCTTGATCTGATTGGGCATTGATCAGTATTTGATGATCCTTAAAAAAAAAAAAAAAAAAAAAAAAAAAAAAAAAAAAAAAATTCATTTAATGCAGCCGTCTTTTGTTAATATTCAGAACTTGAATTTTAATTTTAATAGACTTTTGTATTCTTCGTTTGCTGAAAACTTTCGAGAGGCATTTTGTCAAAACATTAATCCGCACGAAGAAGGAAAGCTACCTGCTGATCTGGTCACTGAGGTGTAAAGGGCCATGAATCAGGGTTGGTGAGAGAAGAACCAAATACAGCAGCGTTCCTCAAGCATTTTTTTAAAGTGCGGACCACTCTACTCGGGTCTCCTTCGAAAGCAGATTTATTATTTTTTCCTTGTGTTTTACATATATGTAAATAACATTACATTTATATTTTTAGAAGAGTATTAATTAAAATTCCCTTAATTTTATTCTATACAAGTTATTAGCATTTGAATACTGTTTGCCTTATTAAATTGTAAAATCTACTATGTATACAGTCTTATATAGAATCTGTATAATCTTGTTTGAGTTTTTGAACTATAGTGTGAAAATTTTATTTTTATTTTTTATTTATTTTTTTCACTAATGTTCACTTTACGAGGACTACGATTTGAAAAACGCTGAACTAGAGAAAGGGGGAAAAATAGTAAATAGTGATTGGCTACTTAGGACTACACAAGGAAAGAATACTGATTTATGCATTAGATAAAGAAGTCACCATACTCGTAGCGGTATGAAACTTATGCGACTAGAATTATTTTCATTACTTTTTCCAATATTATTCTATAGTAAAGAAATCACCTTACCATTTTTTTTTTTTTTTTCACATGATTGCGTAAACACTATAATTTTAAATCTTAGACCTTTGCTATACTTGAAACACTTTACCTCTCAAGTCTTTGCCCTAAGTTTTCAGTTGTCAGCTATAGCAATGAACAAAATATTCACATGTTTTATTGGAACCACTAACGGAAATAGTGTTTCTTCTGAGGTTTTCATCTATTGTCGAATTCCTCTGGCCTCGAGTAGTGTTTATATATGACTGCTTTGTGTAGATTAATATAGTATAGGATTGACCATTCGTCCCGGCAAATCTGGGACCGTCACGAAATCCAGATCTGTGTCCTGGCATCCCGAGAATATTTCTCGGGACGCTTAAGTGTCCCAAATTTCATCGAAGAAGACAGGAAGGGAATATTATAGTTTGCTTTTTTCACAGGATTAGGTATAAAATTATTCTCTTCAACTTCTGATTATGGCAATTCAAAAGTTGATAAAAAAAAAAAAAAAAAAAAATTGAATACATAAAACATGGAATTAATTAAATTCACGATTTAACTAGTTTGACATTGAACGAAACATTCGTTTCATTGGGCCACGAACAAAAGGGTTTACTCCTCAATCTTATTATCTTCAGTACTTTGTTTCAATCTGCATCTTGCTTCTGAAATATTTTAATCAATAATCGCTGACCAATATTTTTGGTCATTTTCCGCTGACCATTCAAGAAGAAAAGTATATTGTTTTAATTAATAGAACTGAACAGACAATGGAAAAATTTGAGTATTTTTTTTTAATTAGAAACCAATGAATTAACCGTTCAAACAAACAAAACAAAAAGTACAACATTCTGAATGAGCAAAAACAAACTCTGAAAGCCATGAAGCAACAGATCCTGAGAAATTAAAAAAAAAAAAAAAAAAAAAATCACCAGAAGGGTGAGGGTAAATCCTCTGCTTAATGTTTGCTTAACTAGGGAGAAAAAGTCTACTAAAATGACTAAAAATGTGATTACGTAATATTTAAACAGTTTTATCTAATGGAAGAAAGTAAATTAGTATATAACACTTCTTTTCATTTTAAGTATTTCAAAGATTGTCGTAAATTAATAGCGTCTCGGATTTTCATTTTTGAAATATGGCGACCCTCGTATAGTGTTATTCTTTTTTATTTGAAAAAGATTAAAAGGTTTATATGCACAAAGGTCTTAAGTTCATGGACAAAGAAGTTATATGATTCTTCACGTGTTTGTAAGCGTAGAAACACTGGCTATACTTGAGTGACAGAAAGAAGCAAGTGTTAAAAGTGAGACTAGTATAATACGGCTGGAGTATGTCAACGCAGCAAGGTATAGCAACCGCAAATTTAGTTCTTCCTTTGATCAGAAATTTCAAGGTGTATGTATTGCCTACTTGGCTTCATTTTCGCCCTTACCGTGGTCACCAAGAAGTCTTGATTTTGAAAAACTGGACAAGTTCCTGTGGAGATCAAGGAACAAGTACCGTGTGTCGCTACACCACGGGAATAACTGTATGAAGTTGTGGAAGCGTATTCTATACATTGTTATAACAGAAACACGCCATTCCATCTCATGAACAGCGTGTTCCCAGCAAAAATTGTTGGTCAGTGAAAGGACATGACATTACAGAAAAAGATGCAAAAATAACTTACCAACGATAATGTGAAATTCTCTTTCCCAGCATAAGTCCTACAGGTTGAGTCACAGTACAATTTCTGATGGGTCTACTTTGTTCTTTTGTTGTTACGCACAAATGTTCGAATTACTAATATTGAAGGATCTACATAGGCAAATGTTTGACTTTGCAATTCAACGATTATCCAATCGTCTGGTGATTACCGTATGTTGATCCAACATTCTTTTGCTACTAGGGTGGAAGCGCCTACTTATATCTGAAACATGATGGTGTACTTACAATCAGTGGCGTATGCAGAATTTCGTCAAGGAAGGATTCACGCTCCCAAGTTCATATGATTTCAAGTGTTTGTATACATATCCTAATATGGTAAATGTTTATTTTTGCATAATATCTTATTCAAGAGTGTTGAAACCCGGACTCCCTCCTACCCAAGGATGTTTTTATAACATCCTTGCTCCTACCTATGCTTACGCTTTTGTATACTGGACTAGAACTCTAAGGCGTAGTGCCTTCTTGCTCAGTTTTTACTAGCTCGACTTGAATAACCGTTGCAAAACAGTCTGTAATTTTTTTTTTTTTGGGGGGGGGGGGGATCACTGCTTCTTGTTTATGTGAAGTTACGAGGCTAAAAGTGTGTTGGGAGGGTAAATTTTGATAGTTTTCTGTATTATTTTACAGGATTGTTAGAATTTACGAGTAGTAGAGGTCAGTAGATGTGATCCATTTCTCGTTTTCTTTTGTTATTGTAAATGATTGCTGAGGTGATGGCTGTGATTTGAAGAGGAAATTAAAAAAGCCAAAAAAATTGACACAAAGTAATTTGGCTTGATACTAGAACAACTACATAAAGTAGTTAAGTTCTGGAAACAAGAAAACCCTTACACTGTGGACGTATAATTGTAATCGTTTTTGAAGTATTCTTCAGTTTAAAGTTCTTTTTTTCAATATAGGTCACTTAAGTTAGTAGTCATCTAAATGATTTAATGTTCGATTCTATGCTGAATAGTTTTTGTCATTCAATGCTGAAAAGTTATGCACACACATCTACCAACACTGCTATATGTCTCATGTCACTGTAAACAACGAAATTAGTTCGCAATGTTAGCGACTGAATAAATATATCAGGCGCGTAATAAGTTATTAGGGTTGCCGGAATGAATACTTAGTCGTCTAGGTGAGAGGCAAAAGAAAGAAAGAAAAAAAAGTAGTATTATTACATTTCACAAAATAGAGGAACAGCACTTGCTTAAACCCTCTTCCTTCTCTAACTGGTTCCGGTACCCCTGGTCGTCATATTCTAACGATATTTTCACTTCCTTGGGCTAACAACAGTAAATGTGGCAAAAATTAAGTATTTTTCTCCAGTTTCTTGGGAAATGACATTATGCTCATCATAAATTCGTTAATAATCAGATATGTTCATACATTCTTATTGCAATAAACAAAAAAAGTCTGTGGAAAATACATCCTGATTATTCTGAGCAAAGTCTTCTATAGTGAAAAAAAAATGTTTTTAAAGATGTCATACATATATTTACACCGTCAATTTACTACATTCTCAACGACCCTCCGCATAATTTGATGTACTTTTTGTATCTCCCCCATCCTAAATTTGTCTTTAGAGCTTTTTGCTTCTGTGTAAGAGTAAGTTCAGTTTTCTTTTTAAGCTAATTAGTTTCCTCATTATGTGAAAATTCTAGTTTCTCCATATAATCTCAAACGAGATTTGCTTACGGAGTACGCGTTTTAACACCTATGATGTTTAAAGCAAAATGTTAAAAATGTTCCATCACACAGCTTCCAAGCCTCCATAATAAGTTGTTGTTTAAGTTACAGATAACCCAAATGAAGAACGGCTTGTACAGCATTCAGAGCTAATAACTTGGATTATGTACTGAAAAATTTATTTATTCTTCAAACTTCAAGTGTCCCTAAGAGAGTGTTTACAAAATCCAAAATTATAAGTTTCTCAAAACTATACTACGAGGGTCGCTAGAAAAGTTTTGAGACGTGCAGCTCTGGGCACATTTATCTCTACTTAAACTATTATAACTTTTCGAAGTATTCTCCCGGACATTCCACTTAACGTCTCATTTTCCTAAACCAATCCTGGAAGCACTACTGCCACAGGAGTTTCAAGCACTGAACCTAACTGTTCTTTGTAGGCATTCACAGCATCTTCAAGGGTGGAAAACCATTAACAGGAAACACCCAAACAGATGACTGGCGCTTTGTCTCTAGGTCAAACTGGTAAATCCAGGTTTCCTCACCTGTCGCAATGTCTGAAACCCTCTTCGAGTCCTCACTTTGAAATTTCTGAAATGTGTCTTGACACCATTCACTCTTGTCCGCTTTTGATTTTCTGTCAAGTTGTGTGGCACCAACCGATATGAAACTTTTCTCACACGTTAAGTGTTTATGCAGGATGATTGAAACACGGCGCAGCAATGCCTTCAATGTCACTGTATGTCATTCGCGGATCGGCCCTAATCATCTGCTCCACGGCATCAATGTTTTCCTCAGCCACTGCTATTGATGGTCTTACATGCGGCCTTTGTGTTCTAATGAGGTCCATCCCCGTTTAAATTCTGAAAACAAACGAAACATTGTTGCACACTATGATGCACTCTTCCCAAAGGCTCATGTCAACCTTTCCAGCAACTTCGATTCATTCAAACCACATTTAAAGTCGTACAGAATCGTGGCTGGCAAATCCATTCTTTCCAACTCCATGGCTGTGGTGCAAACGGTGGCCACTCCGGCTACTTGGCAACAACACCGCTCACCAGGTCATATGGCATGATTGTCGCGAGACTGAGCGAGTGCATTTACAAAGGAGGGGTGCTACTCATGCACGCAAAATTTTATTCCTGCACTGTCCTGTTTGGCTGTATCTCAAAACTTCCCTAGTCATCCTTGTATTTGACAAATATAGAGAATTCCACGTGGCATACGCAAGGAAAGCTCGGGAATTTCCCCACCCACCCCTAAGCAAGATAGTAACGGGAAAATATACACTTACTATATGAAGATAAACAAAAATCACGCATGTACTAAAAGAATATGGGATTAACCGCTTGAAATTCGGCATACGCCACCGGTAGGAACTAATGTATTCGTATGTACTCCATGTAGACTAATGCCATCTGTAGGTCAATTCCATCAAATAATTTAAGCCTGCACACCACTCTCCTAGCAGCCATTTGCACAGGGGTTTGTCTGTGCTAAATAAAAAGGGATTTTTGTTTAAAACTTCACCGACTATTACGGTGTCAACTCTGAAGTTTACTTTACACATTAATTACTAAATCCTTATGGTTAGCCTGGTCCATTACCAGCATTTCTGCTTGATTAAATATGTACACTAAATATGCCTTTAATTTTGTAACAATGATATTTAATAACATTATGTTTTAAATCAGAAAGAAATACAATTTGAGATGTGTATTATATATATAAAAAAGGAAAGAAACATGAAAGCGAACTAAAAAAAAAAAAAGAAAGAAAGAAAAGTTCTGATCACTTTAGAAACAAGATTTTATCTAAGGGAAGCACAGATCAACAAAATAAAAATGAGTTCTAAACATGCGAGATGTTTAGCATGATATGCCTTCTTATTTGAGGTGATAAGTGGCACACAAAGTCATTGCTTTCATGTCAGGTACACAAACTTTGATTTTGAACAATGTTGAGAACATCAACACAATAAAATAGAATTTGATAGTATACATTTACAGAGACAATAGATATATCTCGAGATATAGATAACATAGGTCCCCCAGATATGGAAGGTGTAACTAATATACATATATATATAACATTTCATATGCATACATTTCTCTTGAAACGTTAACATCTTTTGAAACTAACAATCATGCATCACTATCACAGCCAAACTGTATCCTCACTGGATACTTACCTAAATTAAACTTCTAAAAAAACAAAAGTGAGCTTTTCAAAATGCACTTTTTACTTGGTTTGTTTCAACGGATTCATCGTATAATCCTGGTTTAAAAGCTACCATGCATTAACACTTTCAAACATATTTACATGTAAAATACTATAATTTATGCATGAGCTTTTTTTTTTTTCCTTTCTTTCAAATACACATTAAATTAAAAAAATAATTTGTGGCTAACTCACAGAATTACAACTTGACATCCAGGCTACAAAAAGAGAAAACGTTCTTCGGAATTTTCAAGTAACGAAGAATAAGGAAATCTAATTTTTAAAAATTTGAAAAGCATTTGAAGATTTAAGCATGGTGCTCATTTTGGTTCAATTTCAGATCCTTTTTGTAAACGTATATTTTAAGAAATGATTACTCACCGCAATGTTTATTATTATATGTTTTGACTTGCACAAAAATAGTTTTACCACAAATCTAGCTCTTCGTTAAGTAAAGTTTTATCATTTAAACTAGTTTCAGTTAACTGAAATTTTCAATAAATAAAAAAAAATGGAATAAAGTTGAGGGAGAAAATGCTGTAAAATTAAATTTGAAAGGGGTTTGATTATGGATTAGCCATTGCTTTTTAAAAGGAACGTAAATTTTTTCATAGCTTAAATCATGGGCCTTTCTTTCACATTACAAAATATTGATTCAGAGGAGGCTCTTTAGGGAAGTTACATCGGTGAATATTAATTCTTTACCTCTACAGACTAAGGAAAGAAAACTTACCTAATCTCTTACTTGTAGTATAGAAAATTAGGTAAACGTTCCTCTCTTAACGTGTAGCGATAAAAGTTAGTTTTTACCGATGACTTCCTTCAACAGCCGCCACTATTGTAATTTTAAGAAAATAGAGATTTATGAGAGTAAACAGGCATCAATTATGTCTCTCCCATGCTTATTTTCAAGTACTTAAAAGTCTTGCTATAATTCTAGCAAATTAGCCTGATTATGCATAATACACATAAGACACATAATATTCTAACATACAGTTTCACGTATGTCGTTGATTTTTCAAAGGGTGGGGAGGAAACATAATGACTTCACTTAGCACTTGTTACGTCTTATTTCTGGACAAGAAAATTGCAGCTTCTTTGTCTTAACCAAAAGTATATATTTTATCCCAATGGCACAACACAGCGTATTTGTGGTTTTTACGCATGTTCTGGGATACACACTGTCCACTTAGGCAAAGGCCCCGTTGGGGGTGGCAATGGGTGTGGAAGGAATCCAGGCTCATTGTCTCGTGAAGGGCAACTGTCACGCACAGGAGGCCATGGGCGGAAATCCATCGACACTGGCGCTAGGACACCTTGTTGTTGTTGCTGCGAATTGTGATGATTATGATGATGATGTTGATGAAACTGGCCACAAAAATTAACGGATATGGTGACGGGATGTAACACTGGCGCATGATCACTAAATGCTCCCATATACGGTGCAATTATACTGTGGTCTATTGTAAGTGGTATATAGAACGAACCTTTGGAGTGTAGAGCAAATATGGGGACACCATGAGGATGATACGGGAGTGGAGACGGTGACTGGGCTTTGACTTCAGGAACCATGTACTTGGGAGTGAAGGGGGCTACTGGGGGCGTTGTAGCCGGTGGAATGGGTGATGGTAACGAACAAGTCTCACTGTCCCGCCTTTCAACATCATCCTGTCGAGTCGCCGTTGATTCTAGCCTTCGTCGCTTTTCCTGGCAATGGTGTTCGAGATCCGCTGTGAACCGCTGTTTAATATTGTTTTTAAATTTATACAGTGCACTATTTTCTTCCGAACTACGATTCCCACTAGAGGAAGAACAGTGTCCATTATGTTGCCCGTTAAGTCCTGAAGACGTCGTTACACTCGATGGACAATGTCCATTTTGTTGATGGTTTGTCACCGATGTGGTGCTGCTGCTGGAATTTTTGCTCAGTCTTTCTGTGGGAAGTGCAGGGCTGGTTAACATTTCTCGGAGCTGACTCGAACCATCGCAGTCTAGTAACCTTACGGACGATGACTGGCTATCCTCCATCTCCGACGATGTCACGGCAACTGCCATTGGCTCTGGTCTGGTGGGTAAGGGAACTGTGATTGACTCCTCCCTGACGGAATCGGTTTCTGATATACCATTCACACCATTCTGCCTCCATTCTGAAGAATAAAAAGAAAAAGAAAAGGCGTTTAACGATTTAATATGTATTTAATAGTATATGTATAGTATAGTATAGTATAGTATAGTATAGTATAGTATAGTATAATATATGTATAGTATTTGTATATGTATAGTAAAACAAAATATGTTAAGAATTTAGAGCATCTATTATATGAAAATTAAAAAAAGAATCACGAAAATGTAATCTAGACTTCTTTTCTGAACTCCTTTACATTAACTTATAAGAGAAACACTGATTCGAACAGTAATAAATAAATAAATTAATTTAAAAAAAAAAAAAAGATTTGAAGGAAACATTTAAATGTTGTCATTCTACCGAAAGGTATGAAATACAAAACTTGTAAAATTTAAGTCTGAATTGCAATTGCTTTGAACGTAGATGTATAGCTAGTTACATTATTTGAAGGAAACATGTCATAATTACGTAAGTTATACAATGCACCTGGAAGTATTCCTGTGAAACTAAAATTATCTTCAAGAACATTGTATGAAGAAAGATGGTTTGGTAAATGTAATACTGCGCGATACTTCTCTATGAAATAAATCAATAAATATGTGCATTCTTAATTATCCTTGTATATGTATAGGCGCAGATCAACGGTTTCATCAAGCTATTATCCACGTGTAATTTTGTTCATCGTAAAGTATCTTCAAATACCGTAAGTTATCCAATGTAAAATTTGAAGCTCATAATAAAATTGGTCTGCTATATAATTATCGATTATAGTTCCCCCTATTATGAAAATCAGGGAGATTGATCAAAATATATTATCTGAATACTTGATTCCTGAACAAAAAGTATTTATTCTTGTTAATTTTATGATAGGATAATGGGTGAAAATATGGCAATTATATTACTACCTTTATTAAACATAATTAACTTTATACGAACTTCACGGTTGTTTTATTTCCTGTAATTTCAAGAAGAGTAAAAATCCTTCCATTTACTTTAATGTCATTTTTGCGTGGGCATCTGAACGATTTTTCACAATGAATGTTTTACCCCTGATGGAGTAGTAAAATACACGTAAAGTGAATTAATGCAGGTAATTTATATATTGAAGAATTACAGAATATATAAAGTTTCATACAATAGATTATATCATCATTATATCTGATGAAGCTTGGCTGTACTATTAGAAAAAGTGAAAAACAAACATTAGAAGGAATGTGAAGATCCAGATTGTTTGAATACACGAAGATAATAGCTATGTAAAAGTTGAAAATGCAATGTATAGCCCTAAACAAGCAAGGTCTCTTTTGTCGTTAGGAAGGTTAAAACTAAAAGATCGAAGACTTCGGCTAAACACATGGTTTCTGCTCTACGATAATGTCCATGGGAAACAAATTTGAATTTGTATATCACCAAAATTGCGTGCACATCTTTCCTATTTTCCTGACCTCATTAGGATTAGGAATTAGATTTCTGGGCTTTCGGTATTTATGGTCATGTTGACCTGTCATGCATGAGGGATGATGTCTCCCGGCGATCACACTGCCCGGGGAATTGAGACGGAAGAAAGGAATGGGGAAGGAAGAAAGGTGCCTGGGACCATTATATGTTAATACTATCCCGGTATTTGCTTGGTGTGAATGACGAAAACCTCAGTCAAGATGGCTGGCCTGAAAAAGCTCCATAGGCGAGAGCGTTAGCGATTACAATAAGCAAGGCGACACTCCAGATCTCCTTCCTTGGTGAGAAACACAAGACTAAGGAAATTAATTTTCAAGAGATCGGCAGTTTAGAATGAAGAGATGTATCCATCTGCTGGGAGAAACGTGAAGCGTTTTATTTGATGTGCGGTCTCGCCAGATGGGAAGGTGCATTAAATGCAGCTATTCATAGATATTTAGAAAGGATGTGCATTCATGTAAGAGTATTACGAAACTTTTCTACTGAACTTAACTTACCTGGCGCAGAATGTGAGCTGTCTTTACTATTTCCATTGCCATTCCCGTCGCTGCATGAGCCTGAGCTGCCATTTGGATTGTAGCCACTGCCTCCAGAAGAAGTACTTGTAGTTTCACCATTGTGAGTTCGAGGAAAATTCAATCTGTCACCTGAACAATAGAAAGAACAATTGTGTGCTCAAATTCATTGACATGTATAATGAAATACAAACTATCGATGAGCATACGTATAATGTAAACCACTAAAATTCCATAGACTCGAATGATATGTGATGTAGTCTGAGTTTAGCGTCCATTCTGCAATAAGGTTATATGATATATGAACCTACAGCTTAACGTGAGATTCAAACTACATGAGCTTCGGCGCGAATCGAACCCGTGTCTTCCGCCACAGACTTGAATGTAACATAGTATAATGTGCTTTCTTGCTTATCAAAGTCCAACATAAATATCAAGTTCACAGCGAAACTATTTCCGATCTATGCTAAAATTATTTTTTGCTATCGTTATAAATTTTTTGACACGATATACAAACCATGTGCGGTAAAACTCGATTTAATAATAAGTAATTAGTGCTTCGTAAGTAAATACATAGTAAGTATTAAATATAACTAAAGATACACATACCAATGTTACTTTGAAATTTGAACTAAAAACATCTTACATTATCTATCTATCGAAGTTGATCAGTACATTGCCATCATATTTGATTGCAGAGCTAAGGATTGTTCAAGTGTTGGCGCCATATTAGTGTTGTTGCATTTGCAATCGCTACGCTGAAATCTAACGCAATTCGCTGAAGAAAAAAGAACTGAAGAGGAATTTAAAATAGTTGTAAAAGAGGTAAATCTTTGTCTTTTATTGAAACCATATTGTTTTAATTGCTTAATTGCATATACGTAGGTATTATGGATTTAATATGTATTAAAAAAAATTAAAGTCAGTATTAAACAAAAAAAGAACCCAGCTTCGACCCAGAAAAACTGGCATTTAGAAAAAAATAAACAGTTTTTCAACAGCGTGCATGATAATCAAAACTTCATACATTATGATTATAAAGGTAATAGTAACTTCGAACTAGGCTGAATTATTGAAATAAATATAGATCCTAGGTATTTGTTCCTTGCTTGGCAAAATATATGTATGCAATTGGTACATACAGGCACATATGTAGTACGAACGCTATAATATTTGTTGTAATCATCATATGATTTATTCTGTTTTGTGTTGAAGATAACTCCTGATATACTTTTTTGCTCTCAAGATACAGAATATTTAATCATAATATACAAACAGTCATTTATTTATACATCAAACAGTCTTATGCAAAATACGTTCAAATCGTAATATTTTGCAATTTAAAATTACTAACGTTTCTACTTTCAGCGTGACTTGAACCGATCTCCTTGAAAAATGTGAGCTACTCAATCTTAGCTAAAACTGAAATCTGCATTATTTAGCACTTCTTTTCTTTAGACCTACAGCACTACCAATGTAAGATTTTGTCAGTGAAAGTCTAACAAAAAAGATCCATTGCTTCTAAATGTACGTACTCATCGTTCTCAATTCACCTAGTATTATAATATGTAATGATTTCGAACTTTTCAACTGGAAAAAGAACACTACCATTATCCACTACTTTCGCATAAAGCTTACGATTTTTACCGTAAATTTGTAAAAGATAACTGGAAAATGTTAGTATTGGGTAAGCAATGTTTGTATTTATTACAACCCTTGAAACAAGTGACATACCTTTCAAAATTTTGTCACAATGCTTTTGTAGGTGATTGATCAGTCTCAAGCAAAGAGAGTCTCCAGCGAAAAATCCCTCCACCTCCACCAAGAAGTGCATAGTTTCCGATAGGCACTCCTGGTAGCCAAGCCTATAATGCTCAATCACAATTGGACCTTGCTGCTCAGACTCCTTGGCAAGTTCACACGAATCTGGAAAGTTACAGATGGTTCTGTTTATTAATGATTATTTGAATTTTAAAATTAATAAAGAAACAAAAATTGTACAAAAATATAATTAAATCTTTCGGCAATTCAAAGCATCAATTATCCACATTTAAGTGTGTTTAGTAATTTTTTTTCCTTTCTTTTAAAATATTTCAGAACCACTATTAAAACTTTCTTGCAACATATGAAAGAAAGGGAAATTACTTTCTCTGAGTGTTCTAATGAAATTAGTTTATAATGGAAATTATATACTAAATTTATTTCAAATATTATCATCTACGGGAAACTATTATTAACTAATACAGCAGCTTGTATCAACTACTAGAATATTAAAAAAAAAAAAAAAAAGGTTGATATTATGTATTCTTTTTACAATTCGTCTTTCTCTCTCTCTTCTTTACTTTGAAGATGGTCTACTATGGATTATACGTTGTTAAGGAAAACGTTGTAAAGTTTAATATATTTGTTTGTTCGGAGTTAAATGTACGATTAAATTCTTGTTTATGAAGCCTAACACTCACCTCTATTTAACCTTTTGTGGACCGACCCACTTTCCCAGGTAAGGCGCTTAATGTCGAGAGAACTTTTGCGAAGAAAAAAATCCAGATTTTATCTCCCCCTCCCCTTCTATCTGCAGCCCGTAAAAGCAGACACACTTCGAAAATCTGATAAAACCAGATCATGGGAACGAAGTGTTTTCTCTCAAAAACTCAAGTCTAAAACTCTGAAAATAAACTAATCTGTAGCATGAATTTACAATAATAATAATCAATAATTAATAAATAAAAGCAATTTTCTGTCTCTTATCTTCGATAAACATATAAATATATATTTTCTTTCCCTTGTCTTCAACAAACCTATTTTCTTTCTCTCCGAAGCTGATAAAAACAGTAACAGCTATATATGAATATGACCAAGAACACGCATGAAAGACTTTGAGGGGGGAAATATGAACGATATTAATATATTAATGCATATTATATTAATGCATTAATATAATATATTAATATATTATATTAATAGTTACTTGGTCACCAAAGGACTTACCAGACAGTAACTAAATTTAGATATTTGGTCTCCAAAAAGTTAAAAGGTCAGCTTTTTGCAACAGTGAGCAATACCTGAAATAAAACTCTGAACCAAATTCTCGTCATCCGAATACATGAGGGAACTATGATCAAAACAGTGACCAAATTAATTTTGTAACTAATTAAAAAACGTAATTTCCACTTGGTTATAAGACATGAATAATTAAAAACTCATTTAAAAAGATACAACTATCATTAATATATAACTTTTTTCTTTTCCTTGAGATCACCAAAACCTGTGGCTGTGATATGGAAGAGAAAAGTAAACACGGCATAACAAATGAGGGCCTCGGCGGCTATCTTACAGTCGCCATGTTTGATTTCAGTCAAAATTCTTAAACCTGAATCATAGTGTGGGATACTATTTGGATGACACGTTTTCTCAACATAAGCTTAATTATTTAAGCTCTTTCTTTATGCATAACAAAATTACAATCAATTTTATATGCTTTGTAAAGATACAATATATTGAACATCTAAAATAACGAGTTATCTCTGCTTGTTCTAGTATTTCGAAAGGCATCTTACATAAAATTATGCGGAAATGGAAAACTACGCTCGCGTTAACAATCGAATATAGTGGCCACGCCATTTATAAATAAAGCAGAAGTTCTTGATATAAATATTTGAGATTTGACACACTTTATACAAAACTCATTATCGTACAATTCTTGTGACAAATATCTAGTACTGAAAGCTGTGTTATGAAGAAACTTAATTTACTATAATTTCGTTACGAACAAAGATAGAGAATAAAATAATTATACTAATAACTTTCTGAGAGCGTGATATCAAGCCCCATGATTTTCAATTAACAATTTTGACCCAAATTCAATATGTCGGCTTTCAAGATAACATCTAAGGTCCTCATGTGTCCTGCCATATTTCTCACGGAATTTAATCTCCAGTATCCCATCGACAAACTTTGCTTTCATATATTCTACACTATTCCAATTTTACATATATGAATCACCTTCATTACATTTACTTCATTCCTTCTTTAATCGTGTCTAAATTTATTTTCCACAGCAAATTGATGGTACAGACAGTGACAATTTCAAGGAAGAGAACTTCTCTCCCCATCGCTTGTTTTCTTGCAAATCTATTTATGTACTTCCTTGCGATTTTTTTTTCTCTTCTCCAGAAAATTGATATGAAATTCTCAGAGCAAGAAACAGCAATAAAGATTTTATTTTCTTTAAAAAAAAAAAAAAAAAAAAAAAAAAAAAAAAAAAAAACACCGTATCCATGATATTTTACGGAAAACTTACCTAACTGCTTACAAGCATGTGCCTGTAAGTGTTTCATGTGTTTAATAGCCATTTCTATTATTTCAGTCTTTTCAATCCGTCCTCGTCCTTTCTTCAGGTAATCAGCTGGTATCAGTCGAGATAGATCTGCTAGACAATTGTTCATACGATCCCGCCGTCGCTTCTCTATTATTCTATGAGACATTGGGTCCTACAAGAAAAAAAAAATGAAGAAAATTATTACACTTCTAAAACCAACAGTACAGACAAGAACATTTTGAAGCACTGAGAATAAATCAAATTGAATGTTAAAGAGAAAGTCTCATTATAGTAGCAAATTAGATTATCAATACATGTAAGACATGATATCACACAGATAATACCTTGCATTGACGGTGGCATTATACTGTGAAAGTGGCACATTTCTGTTCCTTACGATGGAGATCATTACGTTTCTTTTCTGAACATTTTATCAGCAATAGCATTTGTAATATAGTATAAATAGGCAACGAACTCCCTCAAAATAACTTTGAAAAGCATACCATCTTAATTGTAATATTCATTATTTCCTTGAGAGACGCGTTTCTCGGAATAAGTATTATGTATCAAAGACATCCAACCAAGTCAAGAAGCAATCTATTCTCGGTCTCAGTTATTATGTTAGTGTTCCCAGGCTGTTATTCTACTTGTGCCTGGAGAGCAAGGGGAAAAGTCAACGTAGAAAAGGGTATGGATTTTAGTGCGGTTTCTGCAAGGACAATAACGTATTGAAAACTAATTGACATTATAAAGAATGGTAGAAAAAGTATATGTTATGATTATCTTACTATTATGGAGAGATGCTTCTCTATCTTGTACAGAGACAACATTTATAACTGTCAATCATCCTATAATACTAACGGAAAGAAAATTTTCCACGGCATCACCTGGTGTATATCACTACGAAAACTGACTACAGAAACTTCAAAAGTTCAAATTCTGTACATTTTGCTTTTCGTTATGTATGAGTGCAAAGATATTTTCTGAGCTTACTTTAGATATGACAGTCGTAGTTTATGTTTTAACTCGCGCCTGCCGACTTAAATAAATCTCAGTTTCTGGAAGCTGCTAGTATAACACAGTCTCGATAAAGAAAGAAAAAATAATAAGAAAAATGAATTGTGAATATTATTACTTTTCCACGTAAGTATATGTTCGTTAAAATGTGATTATGTAGCTGAATGATCTAAATTCAGAGTAAGAATTTATATTTATATGTATTTGATTTTTTCACCAAAACACACACCTAGTATCTCCGAAAAAAAAAAAAACTAGGATAAATAAAGAGAGGTTAAGAAAATACTAATAAACATCGCGGTGTAAACTACCATTTAAAAATTTGAGTAGTTTGCATATATGAAGTTGCGTTTCTTTCATTTTTATTTTACCCCATTTACCTCTCTTATTTGTTTGTTTTACTTATTGTGTCTTCCCAAAAAAGCCAAAAAGGTTTTCTCGGAGGTTCACCCGTTTCTTCCATATTTTCATTCCACCAATTCTTTCATAATCGTTCACTTTCATTAATCATCCTTCTCTTTTACAGTTTGCAGATAAGATCCCTTGCCTCGAGATGAGATCACTCATTGGTCAAATTAACTATCTTTTAACCTGTTCTTCCTCATTGATATATTCATTAGCTGATGTCTGAAGTAGAAATCAACCAAGACATACAATCCTTATCTGCAATTGTGAACGTTTACATCTCTAACTTACGTGATCATCACTTACTCTTCGAATAGTACAATTAACCGTTAATTTGTTACACACACGTTTCAATATCTAGGAACTGAACACTTTTCATTCATGAGTTGGCTGCAAGAAAACTAATCATTATAGCACGATACAATCATTTCGGAATTTTTGTCAGTAATTACCTGTATCTTTCAATGCATTATTGGTATCAGAACACGTATTCACAAAATCTTGCAATACCAATAAATATACATTTTAAATCTGTAGATTCAGTTAGATAGTTTGTAAAGATAAGTGTGGAAATTTCTTTATTTCTTCAAGTTAATTGCTAAGGCACAGTATTTCCGCTTTTATCTCAACGCTGTGAAGATGGATTTGAACTCCGAATTCCGAATTAATTTCATTACACAATATCATCACTTCAAAGTCCTGTCATTTAGGAAAAGTCTCTCATACTCTTCGTGGAACCAAGAAAAGCAGGATTGACGGACATGGATAATGACAACAATAATACAAAATAAGAAAATGGTAAAACTTGAATAGTCTTACGAATCTTTTTAAGTATTTCAGGAAATATTTTGAGCTTTACATTTTCTAAGTTTGTCCTAAACTTTGATGTATGCAAGGAATATCATAACCTACAAATTAGTAATCGCTTCACTAAGAGTACCATCATATTTATAAATACATTTTGTACGTGACTGATTCAGAAGTCTTTATTGTAAGGGTGTATTTAAAATGTTTAATACTTTCTACATTTAAGTTATTTCTGCTTTGTACGAACAATGGCGAACAAATTGTTCCTGGGATTATCTCAAGACACCATGCAAATGTTTTCGTGTAACTAAAGGAAAAGCCTGAGAGCTTATCTTCAATGGTCGCTACTGTAGTGGACCTGGATCAGCGAAATATGTTATGATTTATTCCTAGAAAAGCCAAGTCGTTCATATTGGTTAACTAATAATGATTCAATTCAGTATTGACAAAATTTAAAGTCGTGAACACGGGGTGAAAAAATTATATTAACGAAGAGACTGCATTCCATTCAGTTCTTGGGTGGAGCGGTTAAACAGCATGAAATATAAAAAATAATTGTTGGAAGTTTTAAAGAAAATATTAACACAGACTTAGTTCACCCTATGAAAAATTTCAGTAGCGCAAAAGCGCCTGTCAGTGGAGTCTCATGTGTCAATCTAATAAAAATTTTACAAACTACGTCCTACGCTCTTCTATTTCTTTATTCTCCGGTGTTCTTACTTTACTCAAAGATCTTCCCTATAGGTTCTCCTACTATTCTATACACTTAAAGTCATATCATTTTGAAACGTTTCTCATAAAAGATGTTTAAAACGGACTTCTTCGGACGTACAAACATGCCTGTATACACTTCTGCATGTTAGAATTATACATGTCGCGTATTTTTTCAGGAATGTATGCTTATTTCCATCGAAACTATCGGATTAAAAAAAAAAAAACAAAAAACAATCAACAATTAACCACGAACACGAAGAAACAAAGAATTTATAGTTCTAAGCGTGATTGCCCTATTCCAACTTTATGACAATATTGTAAGAACAACCTTTCAATTCCTTCCATTCTTGCAGTATTGATATCGATCAATTCCTCAAATAAAGAGAGTTAGTACTTTGCATATGTACATATAAAATATAATATCATTTCGCTGTGACTTATATCCTCCTCAAATAAGATTGAGTTGAATTGATTTTGAGTTTAACGTCTCTTACAGCGAATTTAACGTCCCTTTCCCCTATATGAGACGGAACCTACTGATTAACATGGAACCCGAACAACATGAACTCCTGCCGGGAATCGAACCCGGGCCTCCCACGCCAAAGGCGTGTACGCTAACCACTTAGCCACGAAGGAGCTCTCTTCCTCAAATAAGATATAATTATGACGCAGAGTCAAAACTTCGAAGTTTTGAAACGAGAGAAAGATATTTGACAGTAAGAGCTTTCGAGTTTCATGCTTCAGCAGAGAACATTCGCTAACCATAAAGAATCAACCCAATACATACAGTAATTGAGAAATGTTAACTGTTTCTTCTTCACAATTTTGAACCTCTGTGCAGCTGTACACTTGACTTACTGATGAAGTCAGTGATCTACTGTTTCATCTGATAAAAGCTTCCATCTCAAGATCAGGATAAATGTGACTGTTTCCGTATAAATTACTCTGTATTCTTGGCTGATATGAATATATCGTTTCTTTATCTATTCAACTACGTGATTTTGTAGATTAGCAAACATGGCATTGATATTATATGAGTATATACAGTATGTATGTATGTATGTATGAATATATTTTTCATTGTCTTTTATTCACGAAAATTTAAAAAAAATGGAATGAACTTAGCAAAAATCCTTAATCACAACAGAAGGGAAGGATAAAAGGAATTTTCTTCTCCTGGCTTTTTGATACAAACACACTGACAATGTAGTTCCTTAATATTTGGTGTGATCGCGTTAGGACGCGTTTATAAGGGAAATGAAGCAAAGTGGCAATTTATTAACATTTAAGAAAAGTTCTCTGAATTATTATGACATTGAATAATGTCACTTCAAATTCCCAAAACAGTTTTCCCTCATAATGTATTTATCGTAAGAAAATAATCTTAAAGTAGCGGAAAATTAGTTTGTTTTAAAGAGCAATAATAAATCAATTTATCACTGACGGATTTTGAGGTATAAGAAACTTCCACACACTTTTCTTCGCGGAGATACGCACTTGTGTCGAGTTTTCTTGCAGCACTGGAATTGTTTTTAATTATATCTGCATACACACACATACACACAAAAAGAGAGAAAATAAACAAATAAAATAAAATAAACTGTAACTACGACCAACTGTCACAATTTTTTACATGCCTTTGTAAGACGACCACCTCTGGCACAACCTACCACGGTCACTGAACCAGCCAGGGTTTGCCCACCACTATTCATGTTGAGGCCTGAACAAAACACAAAATCTCCAAATCGCTCAACGTTAATTCACCATCTCTTTTTGAAGTGTTATGTCTTCTCTACGAAAGACATTAACAACGCGATGAGAAGAGAGCACTGTTTTACTGCCGAAGATACTTATCCACTGTGGATGGATCCTCCTACCTCTTTGGCGACGATCCGATGTCGACGCTGAAAGGGTGGCTGACTGCCCATTAACAGATGCTGCTCCAGCTCAGTCACGTTTTGAGTCACCATGACAACTGACTAACCATCCCTTGGTCGCATGCCGCTTTATATAAAATAAGGTGCCACCACTCCCTCCGTATATTGTTGCTGGTGATGCATCATTACATATACAGGAAACTGAACGACCCGCCTTCTCACGTGAGCGCCGTATCCGCAATGTGATTCCACCACGCACGTTGTCAATGGCAAGACTCTCAGCGATAACAGAAAGGTATGGAGAGAGAGAGAAGAAGAAACAACTCCCTGTCCGCTCACCTGTTTGTAAACCGTCGCTACCACGACAGTTCTTGGAAACTTCATAGAAAAGAAGCATGTTAGGCGAGACCTCATATCGTGCAACCCTTTAATGCCTTACTTTTTTGAAAAAAGAAAGAAAGAAAGAAATAAGAACACTGATTTCCCTTGATACTATCCTGCACAGCCCCTAATTGTTGTAATATAATGTAATACAGTGTCGGCAATAACGTAATGAGTATGGCAGACTTGAGCAGCTCGGGTAAACATAATCGTATGTATGCGTCATTTTTCTAACTTTCGAGTAACCATTCCCATTCCATTCAATGCAGAGACACATGTCAAACAAGCTTCCCCTGCCATCTGCAGATACGTTTGCAAAATAAAACTACCTACATACTCTTCGGTGGTTCGATCACAACCCATTCCACTTAATAACTCAATTTCACTACTATTACCTTTGCCCGAGCTGCTCATTTGTGAAAAATCTAGATAAGGAAATACTTTATGTGAAGTATTTTATTTCATTGGTGTTTTTCCAAAAGAAAGACACTAAAGCTTATACTTAAAGATAAGCTGTCGACTCTCATTCGTATGGTCATCGTCAACCAAAGTTGAAAAATCAGTGCTCAGCAGGGGCGGTTTTAGGATTTTAATTTTGGGTAGGCCCGATTACTCGCTTATGGATACATGTACACATTTGATTGGTTAATGACAGTAGGAAATTACGTTTACAGTAGTGGTTGATGCTATTTGTTAAATAATTATCTACCATTAATATAAATAGTGGGAAATATGTTTACTCTTTATTGTATCTTTTAGCGTTTATATGTATATATTTCAAAATTTTTGGGTAGGCCCGTGGCTACCCGGCCTACCCGCTAAAACCGCCAATGATGCTCATGGTGAGAGGGCAATAAGGCGATCCTTATCTCTCTTTTTTTCTTTTTTTAACCTATACTTCTTTCTCTACTAGTAAACTAGAGAAAGAGAGAGATTAGGATTAGGAATTAGATTTCTGGACTGGTGGCATCTAAGGCCATTTAGCCTGCCACGTATACGAGGAATGACGTCCCTCGGCGAGCATACTATCCACTGAAAGAGAAGGAAGAAAGGATTGGAGAAGCAAGGAAGCGGCCTGGGACAGTGGCGTAGCACACTTTTGCGGGCCCCCCCGCAAAGTATAGAGAAAGGGCCCTAGTTGTAAAGCCGATAGAAGAAAGGTTGATATTCTACTTCTTTAAATCTTTATTCATCGTAAGACTTCGGGGCCCCCCGCACTTCGGGGGTTGCGGGGGCAGCTCCTACGCCACTGGCCTGGGATCATTGTTAGATACCACCCTGGCATTTGCCTGCTGTGAATGAGTGAAACCCAGGAAAAACCTCACTCAAGATCGCTGGCCTGGAAAAGCTATTACACTTTTTCGACCGTGTCCCCACCGGGAGTCGAACCCGAGAGAGAACTTTTAAGTCCTGTCCCAAAAGATACTTATTCTTGTTTCCTTTAAAGTACCAAATTTATTCCTATAAGTACCTCCCTGAAGTAGTGACAATTCTGGCTATGAACGAAACAGTGGCGGATCCAGGGTGACGATCGCCCGCCCCCCAGAAGTGGAAACTTTTATTTCTATATTATACTAGCAGCGTTCACCCCGCTTCGCTGCGGTCACCCCGGAACGCAATAAACTTTGTTACTTAGATAATTTTTACTTTTTCGCTTTCAAGTGATATGATAAAAACCATAGAAGATTGCAGTAAATGTTAACATTATATCGCCTGTCATTTATGTTAACCCGCCCCGCTTCGCTGCGGTCACCCCCGAACGCAATAAACTTTGTTACTTAGATAATTTTTACTTTTTCGCTTTCAAGTGATATGATAAAAACCATTATAACGCCTGTCATTTATGTTAACCCGCCGAGTGACACGGTCATGCGGGTTGCATATACATACGTTTATTTTTATACCTATGATGAACTAACAAAGGATTTGTACGTAATGGACACCTGAATGGTCAATTATCTCAAGACACTGGTAATTGAAAATTAAAGTGATATGATAAAAACCATCTAGGGTCCAAATCCTAATAACCCCCCAAAAATAAAAGAAATTGGTTCAGCCGTATTAGCGTGATGAGCGGACAAAGGATTTGTACGTTCTCTTTTATATATATATATATATATATATATATATATATATATATATATATATATATATATATATAACCCATCCCAGAGTTTGAAGCTGTTAAAAGTAGCTCTAAGTAGCAGTATAACAACCCACCGCCCCCCTTCCCCCAGAAGTCAGTCCTGGATCCGCTCCTGGAACGAAAGACCTCTTCCCTATCGCCATTGTTAAAGGGAACTTCACTTGCGAGAGAGAAAAAAAAAAGTCTTTTCGGGAAAGATAGTTGCTACTGCTTCCGTTAATACTGAATTTCTTCCTCGTATGTATCTTCCTGGAGGAGGAAAAATCCTTGTTAAGGAACAAGGAAGAAATATCTGCCCTGTCTCATTGTCAACATTTTCTGAAGCATTTGTGCGTATGCGTATCTGAATATTTTTTCTGAGATACTTTTCTTTTTTTAATTTTGTTTTTCAACTATGTACCTGCTGCCGTTACTATTTTCAGCAAAATCGCCAGCTCGGAGTAGAGTTTTTCCTGAAGTCAAAGGTAAAAAAAAAGATTTCCAGGGAGTAAAAAATTTCAACTTTATTTACTTCACAAATTGAATACGCCGAAATGAACTTAATAGAAAACTGATTAATCAAAAACAGCTGCAGGTTCTATGAAGCTCCTATACAATTGGAAATTTTAATATACTACTTTACATACACTAAAAGGGAAAAACTGTATACCGTACATATTTTGCTTCCATGATTCCGTAGGATTGTTAAAATCTCGACTTGTTATCAAGTTGAAAATTTTAAAAAAGAAGAAAAAGTAGATGATGATAGTTATACAAGCAGTTACACAGTGGGAAAAAAAAAAAATCAGCAGAATGTGAACTTAGTGTTTTTAACAATTTCATTCCTAATGTATTTTCTTCCACCGGCAGACATTTGCGCGAAAGAAATTGACCATTGCCTGTAAACAGTACGATAAGCAAAATCAACAGCATCACTTCGTGTGAATGGATCTTCTCCCGTTTTCTCCCACTTTCTTCACATCACCATTATCATCCATCTAATCACCACCGTCTCCCTTAGTCTCATAATCGTGGGAAATATTAAATCAACAAAAAAAAAAAAAAACCTTCATTATATGAGACGCATAAGTCGAACGATATGACTACATGATATTACAAATTTTTGTAGCCCTGTTATTAATGTACGAACATAAGATATGACTCATAATAGCCTACTAATGACCAATATTTAAAATGGGACAAAATTTACATTTTTGTTAAAACGACCGAATGGGCGGGAAGTAAGATGAAAACGGTACTGTCCCGCTCGAAACGGTACGGTACATATGATCATTCTAATAATCTAATATATAAAAATGAGTTTCTCTCTAATCACATCATACAATAACTACTAAATCAATTAAATGATACTTGGCCTGCTTATCAACCTTAGGGCTCCCAAGGATTTTTTAATATTAAATGGATCAAAATGCATATCGTACAGGTGGAAAGAGGGTCATATTTTATGCAAAAAATTGAGTGGTGACATGTTAAAATAATTGAAAAACGGTAGCTACTAGTGTCCAACCGATAGGTTTTTGGGTCGCTGAGATACTACTTAAAACCAAATTCGTCCTCCATCGGCATAAGAAACAAGAGGGTTGGAAAAGTGGTAACATTACAGAGTAATATCATACTTTCATTGTAATGCGTATCCTACAGGAAAAAGGGGATGAAATACTTTCAAAAAAAAAAAAAATATATTCTCCCCGTTTGAGGAAGGAGCGTTTCAGTTAGTAAATTCATATATGCTGAAAGGAAGAAAAAAATATGGCTACCAATCCCTCTTTCAAAATTGCTGTATTATTCATAAATAGAATTAAATCAAACAAATGCAAATTTATTTTAAACAACTGAGATGTTTTATTTCACAATAAAGTATTAAAATTTCTCCTACATGGTGTTTGTTTTATTATATAAATACATAATTCATTCACACAATTTATTTGTAGTAAGGTGCGCTTCCTCGCACATCATTTCAACATTTTCTTCACGCAAACTGAATTTCTTGCTACGTGTTTGAGAGTTTTGCACGAATCCGTTGAGCACGGCAATTCATTTTTGTTTTAAATGTGTGTACTGTAGTAAAGTGGGGATAGTGTACTTGGTGTTGCTGATAATCAAAATCGAGAACACGTGTACCAAATATAAACTTTTATCACTAGCAATGATCTAATTGGGTCGGTATGATCTGTAGTATATGTCAAAACATCATACCAGGTGTAAAAATTTAAAATAAGCTATTATTGAATTAGTACCCATGTAAACATGCATTCATTTGTAATTTCTCTGTCTCTGATTTCTTCTTTCTTTATCGCTTGTTTGAATTTCACTGCTGAATGTTTTTTTTTTTCCGCAGCAAATCAAATAATATTAGTTACTTTATTTATTTGGTTAGCTTGCAGACATGGGGTAATATTTATAACTAACCGACATGAATGACGTGTATGAGAAAATACAGTAGGAAGTCGAAAATCCGAACTAATTGGGACCACAGGTAGTTCGGATTTTGAAATTGTTCGGATTTTCGAAAATGACCAAGAAAATGCTTTTTAGGATTAAATGTACTGTACGGTATGTTCTTTTATCGATACAGTGGTTATACAGTACATACAGTAATTACAATACCGTACGTAAGGCTACTTACATTTAATGTTTGTGAAGAACCTGCTCGTACACTAAATTGCACTGTTCTTGTAACTCACACTTAAAACTTAACCTGTATAGGCCTAAGAGAAAATAAAAATATGTATGACGAACAATTACATATGAATGAACTTTTGTAAAAACACTGACTTCACACAACGCCGACGAACAATCCTATTGTTTGTTTATCGCTAGCACTAAGACAAAATGTAAAAAGCTTCTAGGGACCGCGTTCGGATTTTTGACGTTCGGATTTCGACGTCCTATGATTCTGTAAAGCTAATTTTGAACTAGCATTTCCAATAAAAAAAATAATTTTATCGAAACAAGAAAAAATAAAATAAAATGGATTACACCTGACATCTTAAAAGCAAACATATTGAATATACAACTAAATAAAATTAGGAAGCGTTACCCTATTAAGATGAATGAGCTCAATTACAGACAACATGAAACTGGCGAAACAAAATTATAATAGTAAGAAGATTCTTCAGTTACTCAATAAAACAAAGACAATGTGGAAAAATAATTAAAGAAGAGCTCAACATTCAAACGCATAGTACCCATATAAGTAGCATAATTAATGATAGCGTAAATATGACAAATCCAGAGGTCATGGCATCATTATTTAATAAATATTTCACAAATGTGGGACAAACACTTATTAAAAACAAAGGAAATATAAAACTAACTTAATGGAACTAAAAAAAATAAAATAAAAATGTGATAAATCGATATTCTTAAAACCGGTAACAGAGAGTGAAATTATCAACATAAAACAAATGAAAAATTCGAATTCGGATGGGACTAATGAAATATCTAGCAATTTGATAAAATGTTGTTACAAATGCTTAGTTAAACCATTATGTTATTTCTCAAATATTTCAATCATCACAGGAACGTTTCCTGATAAACTAAAAATTGCAAAACTTAAACCGTTACACAAAAAAGACAAACGCAACGATAAAAAAAAAACTATAGACCTATATCACTACTACCTGTATAATAGGTAAAATTCTGGAGAAAATAATGTTCAATCGGGTAATGAATTTCATTTATAAATATTTTATCCAACATATCATGTTTCTTGAAAGGTAAATCTACTGAGACAGCATTTTTTTTCATTTTCTTGAAACCTGTAGAAAGTTGTTACGTATAGGAATATTTTATGTATAGGAAAGAATTATGTATAGGAATATGTTTGGATTTAACAAAAGCCTTTAATTTAGTAAATCATAATATATTACTAGAAAACTTTGTTGCTATGGTATTAGAGACCTAGCAAATAAATGGTTTGAATCATACTTTAAAGATCGGAGGCAAGTAACTGAAATCACAGGAGTATTTAATAATAAAAATTAAAAATGTGTATTAAGTGAAGAAATGATTAATCGTGGAGTACCACAAGGATCAATTCTAGGACCACTTCTCTTTCTTTTTTTTATATAAATAACCTTTCTGCATATACTAATAGTCCATGTGTAACTTTATATGCAGATGGTAAAATATAATAAGACAGTGGGAAAGATGAAAGGGAATTAGCTTCAAATCGCCAAACGGCAATGAACCAACTTTCAAGTTAGATGAATAAAAGTGACTTAATTGTTAATGCAAATAAAACATTTATCTTATATTTTCATGTTAAAAGTAATCAAACCAACACAATGACAGATAATAAAACAGTTAAATATGTAGAAACTGCTAAGTTTCTTGGAGTTAAAATATGTAATAAATTCAACTGGGAACCATATATAGAACATGTAAGAAGTAAGTTAAGCAAACTGTGTTACACAGTTGAATGTGTAAGAGATAAGATTAACGTAAAAACAGCTAGGTGTATATATTACTCAAATTTTCATTCCATAATAAACTATGGCCTGATGTTCTGGGGAAGCACATCTAAAAGTCTTGTCATATTTAGGCTACAGAAGAAAGTGGTAAGGATACTGACAGGAGTAAAATGGAACTCTCCTTGCAGAAATGTTTTAAGGAACTTAAAATAATGACTCTTCCCTCAATGTATTCGTTAGAAAAATTAACATATTTGAAAAAACATAGTGAATTTATTGCTAATAAAGACATCCACAAATACAATATAAAACGTAAAGAAGACATTCACTTGCATGCACAAAGAACAAACATATACAATAAATCAGTTACTCACAAAGGTACTCCATTATACACTTTACTTCCATCATGTATATAAAAAAAAAATCAGGTCTCTGTAAACAGCTTTAGAATCAAACTTAGAAGGTAATCGACAGAACAATGCTTTTAGTCTGCTGAAGAGTATGTTCAAAATAATTCGTATGCGTAAAATTAAATATATATAGTAAGATAAATTAGTGAATCCATATGCAATAATTGTATATATGTTTATGTATATATTTAAAACTGACATGTCTAATTTTGTTGTATGACGAACGAACGCAATACATTATGATTATGAAACTTATTAAAGTGTACTTATTTATCATTTTGTTAATTATGAAACAAAATTTTCGACATGTCAAATATGTTTTGCATCTGTTTTAGATATTTCTGCAGTAACGCGCAATGACAGTGCGATATTAGACTTTGCGCAGGTGGAAAATAAACACACAAACACGTTAATTTTGATTAAAAAAAAGAAGGGGCAATAAGAAGTGATCATTTGTTTAACTTCTCAAAAAGTATACACAAGACAGATCTATTTATATGAACATAGGTACCGGTATTAATACAACAAAATTGACCGAGGGACTAAAAATGTATTAATAATTCGTGTAACAATTTCGATAATGTAGCATTTTGCTTTCATCAGACAAGATGAAGGCAATATTGCATAGCCGAAATTGTTACACGAGTATCATTAATACATTTAATGCCATGGTTACTTTTCTTTTATCAATACATGTTGAACAATATACAAGGTGCGCGTAGTATTCGACCACTGATCACTAGCGAAAACTTAATACAAAATACGTTGTCAGTTACTAAGAATAAAGTTACAAAAGATCAGAGAGTAGGCTATGTGTAATGGGAAAGGTCATCAGCTAACTTTAGTAATTCAACTAACTTATTAACTGAAACAACAAAACTGTATATAAAATTTTAGTCCCAGATTTAAAAAAAAAAAAAAAAAAAAAGTATATACGCTCTTTCACATTGTGAAAATATACACTGGTTGACAACTGCTGGGAATGAAACACCTTTTCAGTCATATTATATATATATATAACATAGGCAGGGTGAAGTAAGTGACATATATAAGTATAGATATTATACACACTTTACTGACAAAATATGGCAGGAATTTGTCATCATGGAAAGGAGCAGGACGTAAAAAACCAAACGAACACATGAAGAGCACTATGGAGTAATGACACGAAATGTCAGGTGTCATGAATAGAGAGAGAGGAGTTCTGAGTAAGGCGTATAACCACCTGGGTACCAATGCATATTGCACATCTGTTTGCCATGCTATCCACGAGAGAGTTCATGAATTCCATGAGGATGTTTTCAGATCCTGGGTCGAAGGTGGTGGATTCCTCTGTGAAATTCGTCGTCCAATAGTATTCCAGTCATGCTCAATGGTATTAAGATAAGGAGAATAAGTTTGCGTTTGTTCGTGAGCAGGAATCTCTCATAACTCGGGTGGCTCTCCTCTTGGATGCAATGGCTCACAAATGCCCTCCACTGATATATTTATGCCACTACATAGCCACGAAGTCGCGTTCTCAAAACTTATGACTGAAAATGTGTTTCATCCATAGCAATTGTCAACCAGTGTAGTAGACTTCCAAATTTATAAGGATCTAATATTATAAGTAGGAATAAGAGTTGTCACTTCTGATTTCAATACAGGAATATCAAGTGCCGCCGAACATATAAGAATGTCGTTTTTGCTCCATGGTTAACCAAATACCGAAACCGGAAATGTTAAATTTCTATTTCTTCCGATTTCAATAAAGAGATACGAAAACTATTTTTTTTTTTTTCGTCGTTGCACTATAGAATTCAATACTGAAATCAGAAACGACATACTGCATATACAACATACAACCTTTTCCGGATATACAGGGTGTAGATTTTTTTTTTTTTTTTTTTTTTAAAATCTTGAAACCACATTCTAACTTTTCAACAAATTGATAAAAATTGATGAAATTTTGCAACGTGCAGTTGTCGATAGGGGGACATTTTTTGACATTCCCAGCAGCTGATTAACAGTGTTGCTAATACAATAAAGCTTTATTTTTTAATTGCATTAATTGTAATACAGGTTATTTACATATTTCAAATCTACATGTTAAACGAAAACATGCAATACCACATTTATTATTTAGTGTTGTGAATTAAGGATACTACAACATCACAAACTATGAATAACATTCAAATCTTGGAAGCCTCTTCAACAGTAATAACAGGTGAGACCAGATGTGTCAATTTTCATCGGAAGTACCTTAGTAGCGAATACTATGACAGTGATATGACGCATTTCTAACAAGCACAAACGAAGTTACAAGTGACTGACTATTTTACTTTTTTTAAAAATTAAACCTTTTGAAGAAAGAAATGCTTCCATAATGAAATGAAACGAATCTTTGAGTTTTACGCCCCACAGTTATGCCGGCTAGGCTAAAGGAGACGATGATGATGAGGAATCAATGAATTGGTGGAAACGGGAGAACTCCGAGAAAACTCACGCACACGGTGTTTGTCCATCACAAAGTCCATCTGGCACGAGCTGGGATCGAACCAGGGACCTCATGCACCAGGATGAACGCTCTGTAACTGAGCCACCCCAGCCTCGAAATGCTTACATAAGTATCAAAACTTAAGTCATATTTGGTTCTAATAGAACTTCTAACGCTCACAGTAAATTTATTCTCTATTGGGAACGAGATATACACGAAATTTTATTCCAACACAAAACTACTCTTGTATTTTGTTTGTTTGTTTATGAAATTCTTTTTTTGCTAACAGTTTGAGTTGGGCAACCCTTACAACACATATGACCACTGATCACCCTGATGTAACACTCCCTATGCTATATACCTAATTGACGTTCAAATCGTTCCCACAATGTAACGAAAGTGATATCGTGACATTACCGGCTACAGTCGTAACTAATTACATCGTCTGCTATTGGCAGTACCTATTTGTATCATTGGCTATTTTATCGAACCCACGCGCTCTGGATAATGTGATTCATTCTTGTTTGCAGTAGTTCGTGCTACTTAACTGCTTTGAGTGGTGGCACCACAGTATCCAATCATGTGAATTAGTTTTAGAGAGTAGAGCAGCTCAAACCTCATATAGACTACTACATCCTTACTCTATGCATATGAGAATATGTAGAATTCTCAGGCGCTGAATGTGACTAGGCAACCAAAACGACATCCGTGATTTAAGGGTTGCATAATTTATACGTCCTTATAACCAATGTAATGCCAATTTGAAAACCAATCAAGTTAGACAGCTCCGACTTAACATACAATTCACGAGTACTGAATGTTGTAAAGACACTTTCTTCACTGTAGAATCTACTATAGGAAAGCAAAGGTTGGATAAGAAAATAATTAAAAGGGTTCATCCATATGAAGTAATAAAATATATAGTTGCTTGACCATTTATATTATATATATATATATATATATATATATATATATATATATATATATATATATATATATATATATATATATATATATATATATATATATATATATATATTGGCAGCACAAAACAGGTTTTTAAAATTTGAATTCTCAGCCCGTTTGTGACCAGGACCACTTTTTTTTTTAAAGTAGTGTGTGGCAATTAGTGACTTATTGTAACAAAACACAGTTTTTTTTTTCTTGTGCAGTTTCTTTTCTTTAGTTTTATCCCTTAGGATGGAAAAACCTTCATTGAAACCTAATAGGTGAAAAATTATTCGCTAAGTTTTGTACCGAAAATGAACAAATTCCATTTTTTAGAGCTGCAGTTTATTAAGAAAGAGTGAAATATCAAAGCTGGTTCCTTTTATTATAAGTAAATATACTATACTTACTATAGCTAAGGTATCAACATTGATAAAGGCTTTCTATAACTTTTATTTATTTTTTTTATGCTATACTGTGTGAACCACTTAAAAATGACTCCTTGTAACTTTTAAACTAATTGACAGAAATAGCTAAAATTTTGTACCAAGCAAATATCAGAAGGGGGTGAAGTTTGACATACTCGACAGTATCATCAGATTAACAATGTTGCCATCTCAATATAAAGTTTCTTTTTTTTTTTCAAATAGCACTACGTCAAGGTATTACATATTTCAAATCTACATGTAGAACGAAACATTAAAATTCCACACTTTTTTACTCAGTGTTGCCAACTAACAATGCTACAGTCTCACAAATATCCGAATTTCGAATGGCTCAACAACAGTAATAAAGCAACTGAGATAATCATATCTAAAGTAACTTAATGTGAGATACTATGGCCACCATATGATGTATTTCTGACAAATAGGAAAAAAGTCACAAGAAAAATTAATTGTTTATACAGGCTTTATTTCGGTAAAAATACTAAGATAAATATCGTATCTAAGGAGTTAGGTGCTTTCCAACTGACAAAACAATCATAATACCGTTTACAACAATTTAATATCTCAAATCCATATGATAAACATAGATAAGGTTTGAAACACTGCTTGTGCAATGTTATACATCGATGCAAAAGAAAACAATGATCATTTTGTACATTCTCTACAAATTCGTCATTTTAAGTGGTGATGCAACTACTAGTGTTTATCATATCCCCGCAACGGTTTGAGATATCAAATTGCTGTAAACAGTATTATGATTATTTTGTCAGTTGTAAACCATTTAAATACAATAAAAGCGTGGGTTCTAAAATTATCGTATACTCACTTATTGTCGCAAGGGCATTATCGTATATAGCATTACGGCTTAAATGATTGTATATCACGATAAATTATCCTATGGTTGGCAAGCCTGATGTAGAACACAACTAAACTCAAAAGTGCACTAAAAAGTTATCTATTATTTATTAGTGAATTTTTGAATAATCCCATATTTAAAAGCTCATCACACTGTTTATTTTTACTAAAATTCTTGTAAAGATGCAATCCAATGCCATAATTTAATCGTTCCTGAAGAAATGTGCACCTCACATGCAGTATGTATTATGAAACTGTTCCTCCAACCGAGAAAAAAAAATAAATAAATAAAACACAAGAGACAAGTCGAGAGGAGGTTCTAGCGAGACAAACAAAAGTGAATGAAATTAAACGTTGGCTTCAACGAACTTCCAACAATTTCCACGTGCCAAGGTCAAAAATTTTATTTGAAAGACAATTATGACTTATTACTAGAACAAAGTAGTTTGCTGAAAGCAAAATTGACCTGGATTTGTTGCGAATCACTGTGGCTTAAGTTCAAAAACCGTAGTTTCGAAACTACACTGGGAGAGTTTACCGTACTGTAATTAAAAGTTTTTACACGCAAATAACTTTTTGACTCATTTGCCAAATATTACGCTTTCCCCATACGTCGTACGTTTTTTTTTTGGCACGTTTTGCGTTATACGTTTTTATTATTATTATTATTTTCCTCGCAAAACCATTTCTTCTGCTTTTTTAAAATTATTTTTAGTAAACTGCTGTATAAAGGAAATAATAGAAATAATATTGTTAAATGGGTTCATTTTTTTTATTATTGTCAAGTCCGAATAAAAGTTGAACCAGATATTTAAAAAGTTCGATTTTTAAGTAGCATTCCAGCTTTAAATCATTTTGTTGACAAAATATTTTTGATAATGCAGAACGATCGGACTCATTACAAGGACAAAATATGCTATAAAGTGGGGGAAAAAAAGCAGTCTGCAAGGAGTCTTGAATTTATGCTACAAAAAAAGAATGCAAGATTGTTAAGTATTCATTAAAATACAACATAAAGGCAACAAAGATTTTTCTGCTTTTTTATGTTGCATTTTTTTAAAATTAGAATCCCTGTTTCCAATTATTCTCCTTTATTATGTAAAACTATGTATGGGTTTGTTATTTATAAATTTTAAAATCACCTATCGAAATATCTTCCTTTTCCTTCTAAAACAAAATCTGGCAACCCTACTCGCCATACAGGGGCATTAATATTAATAAACACGAATAATGATAGTCAAATTGGTGACGAGAAGTACTCAAAACAAGGTTAAACAAACACTTAAAAAAAAGTATCTCTACTCACTCTCGGTGGGTTTTCAGAAATGGAGTGGGTGTCCTGTTTAAAACTTCACATGTCTCGTGCCAAACATCAACGTGACAAAGGGTAAAAAGTTGACGTCAACGAGCTCAGCTCTTTTCACAAAGATCTATCAATCTTTCTCTCTCTCTCTCTCTCTGTCTGTCTCTCTCTCCCCAGGAGTCACCTTCCACAGAGGATACACGTATGACACACACGACTGTTAGCTGGTTGATCTTCACAATACCCCACTCCCTGTACTAATCGACTTTGGGAATGGGCTATCAAGTGATCATTTATCATCGAAACAAACTTTTAACTTACAAATGAGGCTATATATACGTATTCATACAGCCACATAAACAGATTTGTTTTTACAATTGAAAAAATTAAAATAAAGTTTAAAAAAATAATGCATATCATGACCTTGTGACCCAGAATTTATAAAATCGGAACTTTTGAATCTAGCAAGGAATATGAAGGGAATTTTTTTATATCGGAGAGATTTTTCACTCTGTTTCTGTTTCTTCCGAGAATACACTCTCCTTCCGTTTTTTTCCCCCAAATTCATTATTTGCCACGCATAAAATGATTTAAAAACTCTTTCAAAGCTCTATATCCACATTGTAACAAGCCAAGAAATGAAAGTATTTCTCGTTCCTCTGTACACCTTCTTGCACTGCTGTTTCAAAACAAATTACATATACATGCCAGTATAGTAATTTGAAAACACAGATGAGTGCTCCTTTGGGGGGGAGGGTTTTGGAAGTTGTAGACTTTGTAGTCCGCCGCGAGTTTGTTCAAAATTTTGTCATCTCATATTTTAAGGACTTTACACTCTGGTCCAAAATTCCCGAACCATCTTGTGTTACCCTGAATATGGAAAAATAATTTAAAATCTAAATGAATGATTTTATTCTTTTAAATATCAAAAGAAAATCAAAAAATGAGGGAATAAAAGTTAAATCAATGGAATGAAATACGACATTGCGTTCCACTAGGCTTTAGACCAAAATAATTCAACCTGATGTATCGGTAAATGAGGTACTTCTTGGGAATATGTTAAATTTAAAATAAACCTAGTGCATATACATATACTTATCAATTTAACGAATGCACCGGGATTTGGAAACATTTCAGATGTCTGAGTTGGCAACGGAGTGTAGATCTTAGCGCAAACTTCGTACCACGTAAGGAGCAGTAGAACGGTAGTGTATAGTGAACTGAGTAGACTGTGCTAGTGTAAAATGGGCGATCTCTCTGATTTGCCCAGAGGGCAAATTGTTAGCACCCTGTTATCTAGTACGAGCATGCCGAAAATGGCAAGTGTGTGGATTGCATCACCAGAGACAGTGTCCAAGGTGATGACGGCCTACAAAACTCAGGTCAAAAATCACATCGGGAAAGAGGAACAGTGATCGGAAACAGTGAAGAACGCCGTAGTTTCTTCTTGATTAGCAGAGAAGATTTTAGGGTATAGTAAGAACGAACTGTATCATGAGGAACGTGCTAGAGGGTATGGTGGCAGGAAAGAGAGGGGAAGTCGAAAAAGACTACAATTGATGGACGAGATCAAAACAGAAAAATCGTACGTGACGACGAAATTAGCGGCATAGAAGGCGCTGTAAGCATGGAAGCTTCTCAGTTGTGGCAAGTAACATGCCAATAATGGTCTAGTACCAATGATGGTGGTGGTGATAACTTTTAGACTTCCAAACTATGCTATGCATAAGTACCCGAAGTCTTATAGAACGGCTTTGTCCGTCTCTCTGTCCACAGGTAGCAGAGCAAAAACGGTAAGAATATCAAGAGTGACACAAAAACTCAAGTAGCACCTCCGACAGCCTGTGTCGACAATCGTAGTCCGCCGCGAGTTACATGAGATGGATATAGGGGGTCGCGGTCGAGTTGCACGAGCGAAACCGGAGATAAGAGACCATAGCGCTTGAACACAACGCCAATATAGTGCCACGAACATGTAACATGAATCGCTGATAACTGGAAACGTGTGACATGATCGGATGAATCATCCAGTAAGTATGCCAGAAATGTTTACTTGGGGGGGGGTCTTCAAAATAAAAGGGGGTGTTCTCAAAATAGTGACATACATTTCTAAACAAACTCAAAGAAAACAGTATATTATGTTACGCAACTATTGGAATACTACTACTACTACTAATAATAATAATAATAATAATAATAATTATTATTATTATTATTATTATTATTATTATTATTATTATTATAATATATCAGTTTTTCGCAGTGGTAGGTTCAATAAAGAAAGTTCACACATTATTATTATTATTATTATTATTATTATTATTATTATTATATTATTAAAGTAATATAGTGAAAACTCTCAAAACGGACATCGGTGGGACACGATTATTTGTCCGTAAATGAGAGGTGTCCCTAAAAGGAATGGTTCTCTCTCATAACACCACACCACACATATTTATGGCATGGAAGAATAAGAAAGTTTGTCCTCTATGAAGGTGTCCATTTATTGAGAGATGCCAGTTAAGAGAGGTTTCACTGTATTAGAAATTAACCACCACTATTTTACTCAGTAATTACATATGAATTGATTACATATGAATTATTGTAATTATTTTGCAAAATTCTGCCATTACTTCAATTTATTCACCCCCAGCAAGTTTTATTGAGTGATTTTTTCCAAAATATTAATTGGGAAAAAAATTCCCTCGTCCCATGCTGAAATTACATTCGTTTAGTAATCAATACTGTACAGAGTTGCAATTTCATTATTTTAATATTCTAACCCTGTTGTTAATTGTTGTAATATTATTTGATCACTCAATCTCTGCTCCTGCCCCTTCCTGGATATGTTATTGGTTCTGAATATCTTTCATAAGAAAATTATTCATTGATTTAACTGTTTTCCAGAAATCCAGTTTTTCAATTTACAAATATTCTGTACCTTCCTGTTTTCTCTTTTTTAATGTAGCCTAATTTTAATAATCCGCTCAATGAATTTACGTGAATACAAATATACTTTACAAAAAATTAAGCTAGCGACAAATGCGTTCCTGCATAACACTAGACTCAGTCTAAAATATATATATATATAATTCTTACTTCGATCGATCTCTTCATTTCTAAAAAACGTTTTGACTATACCCTTCTAACTTCCGTCCGTTAATACACCACTTGCAGAGTAGCACTTACCAACTGAATCTAGTATAGGCTTATTACTATATTGTCCCATTTTTCCTTAAGATGCGTTGCCACGTTAGAACAACTTGTAGCTGTCATTAAAAAAATCTTGAAACCCTACCATATTTCACCGTGCACACACAGTCTTGAAAGGGTCATAAAACATTTTTTTCCATCTTGCAAGGAGTCGAACAGTGTCCAACTTTCTGGGACGTCTTGCTTGCTACCTGCTATCGCCCTCCCGCTGATATAAAGGAAAAACCAGTTTCGCCGCTTCCGAAACAACAGATTCTTTTGGACAGGGAGGGGGAGTGCGCCAAAATACAGGTTTTTAATGAGGAGGTTAATTGTTTGTCCACTAGACTGCAGTGCTGCATGGGTGGTGATACCTTTCTTGCTAACAAGAAGTTGTAAGATTTAAACAGTAGATAGAAAGATCGGTAGCAAGGTCTTTTTATGTCAGCTATAAGATTCATACAAAGTGGAAACGTGGCTTTATTGAGGACGAGGTAGGTGAATGACCGCTCAAGACTGCCAATTTCAGTTATCTGCATCTGTCCATCAACCTCTTTTCTCGGAAACGACCGCGGATCCCAGGAGGGTAGGTATGAGCGGGTCTGTTTTGTCAATTGTTTTGATCGAAACACCACCCGAAACAATGAGGTCATGTGGTTCTCGAAGTCGTACATGAGAACAAGGTCGCTTTGTACTTTGAAGTGAAATAAATAAATAAATAAATAAATAAGAACATTGCCTTCTTTCCTACTGACTGATGCAATTGGATTTGGGGAAGTATTCCTTTTCCATCCACGGGTTTGTGTAAAGGCACGTTTCCACTTTACATGAATCTTGTAGCTGACATAAAATAAACCTTGCTACCCGATCTTTCTATCTACTGTTTAAATCTTACAACTTCTTGTTAGCAAGAAAGGTATCACCACCCATGCAGCACTGCAGTCTAGTGGACAAACAATTAACCTCCTCATTAAAAACGTGTATTTTGGCGCACTTCCCCTCCCTGTCCAAAAGAATCCGTTGTTTTGGAAGCGGCGAAACTGTTTTTTCCTTTATGTCAGCGGGAGGGCGATAGCAGGTAGCAAGCAAGACGTCCCAGAAAGTTTGACACTGTTCGACTCCTTGCAAGATGGAAAAAATGTTTTATAACCCTTTCAAGACTGTGTACACGGTGAAATATGGTAGGGTTTCAAGATTTTTTTTTTTTTTTTTATGACAGCTACAGGTTCTTCTAACGTGGCAACCCGTCTTCACAATAACGTAACATATGTTTATCAGACGTCACAGAATAAATTTCTGAAATCGGCTCCATTATTTTTTTGATTTGCCTCGTATATAGGGGGTACTTGGTTTAATCGCAGACTATATGAATTTGCGGTGGAAAACATGTCCAATAACAACAATGTTATAGGTGACAACATAAAATAAGAAATGTTAATCGCATGCGATATTGGTATTTAAGCATTCCCAGAAGCTGAACTCCAGGCAATGTTACTGTAATGGTGTCAGAAACTTTCATTCCTGTTAATTATTTTTTGAACTGGATGGGAGCAGGGGTAAGAGTGGATCTGAAAAAGTAGGGGAACGCTTGATGTCACGCCGCCCCCGTCCCTATCTTAGCCCATTGTATTTTTTAGGAAGGGAGAGACGCCAGATATATTTTTGGAAGTGGGGGGAACGACGTCGTCCCCCCGCCTTTCCCTTCACTTTTACCCCTGGGTGGGAGAGAAACAAACGTACCATTAATGCTTTAAGAAGAACTCAAGATTCTTATACTCAAAAAGCAATATCAATACCTTAGCAGACATTGAAACCTGTTTTACGTCATCCAAATGTAATTTCTCAGAAAATACAGATGTCAAGAGATTCAATGGCTTATAAGGTAACTAGATCCCTTTATGATCTACTTATGCTATTGCTTTAGTAAATAAATACGAGAATGTTATATTTAGAACGATTCCTTAAAATACATTTCTTTTGTACGCGCACAAAGAAGAGAAAAGAAATATAAAACCGATAACAGCTATAGAGGCTATAAATATAGACAGACGTCATTTCGTCTACAAGACGACTAGAAAGGAATATACACCTTTGAATTATAAGGCTTTGCTAAATGAGTAGTTCCGTACATCAATGCAGTCATGGTAACAACACCTTCTTCGGAGTTTGGTTTAAAGGACAATAACAAACAAGAAACAGACATACCATATCATATATCTCATCATGTATGTATATATACAGGGTGTTTCAAAACAAAACCGACAACGTTTGGGAGGTGATCCCTCTGACACCAAGAGAAGACAAAAAGTATAGAACAACCTGGGTGTACAAACGCTTCCTTTTGGAGTTATAGGCTGCCGAAAATATGAAAAAATGAACTTAAAAGGCCCATAGCTCCAAAAATATGGGACCTACCGTAGTCGGATCAAGACTTCACTTCGGAACTAATATGTGCCCTAATATTTAAAAACCATTTTCAGAGTCCTAAAGTACTCGTGCAACAATTTTTATAGAGGGAGTTTGGGTATGGGCATATAATTTGAAGTACTCACCAACTACCTCTCAAAAATTGTTGAGGAGGTACCGCAGAATTCTGAAAAATGGATTTTTGAATAGGGCACATATTAGTTTCTAAGTGGAGTTTTGATCCGACTACGGTAGGTTCCATAGTTTTGGAGCTATGGACTTTTAAAGTTCTTTTGTTTTCGGCAATCTATAACTTTGAAATGATGGAGTTCTGCACCAGGTTGGTCTATACTTTTTGTCTTATCTTGGTGTCACGAATCACCTCCCAAACGTTGTCGGTGTTGTTTTGAAACACCCTATATTATAATATAGGGTGGTCCAAAAGTAATTTCCTCTAGAAGAGTAAAATTATGACACTTGTAGTCAGGGAGTCTCTGGCAGGGGACAGGGGGGATGCCCTCCAATATTTTGTATTGAAGATGAAATAGATCGGTGATGAAAAAGTATTTAGCTCTATATGTAAGAAATAAAAAACAGACAGAACCAATGAATGTTATATGTGTTATTAAGTATTACTTTGGTGTGATGGAAACGTGCAACTGATATATGCCTTTCAAAGAAAGTTTTTTTTTTTTTTTTTTTTTAGGTTGCTTTTCTTGGTTTGTTAATTCCTGGTTAGCCAAAATAGTTTCGGCTTAACCCCCCACTTTTCTCATTGCTCAACAGCAACAATTGGATTCCATGAAGAAGACTGGAGAAGGGAAGAAAATTTATAGAAAGTTGCTCTGCGAATTAAGGAAAATCTACAACTACAACAGGGAAATCTACAACAGAAGTAAAGGTGACAAGAAAAAACTAAAAGCGATAGAGAAATCTGAATAATGTATATGAAGATAAATTTAATGTAAAATGAAGGGTTGTATGAGAGAAAATACAAACTGAAGATGGAAATGGATCTTGAATGAAGAAATACATTGAGGAGCCAGATTACAGTGAAAATTAATTGTATATTTTAGGCATTAAAATCAGGAAAAAAAGTAAACGAGGATGGAAAAGGAATGGCGATTCTGAGAGACAAGTTCGAAAACATGAGACGTCATAATCTGCTAGCGGCAATTCATCGGAACATTTACCCGTTCTCTCAAGATCTCAGTATACATCTACGCTTGAAAGAACCTTAGTTGCACAATAGACATTCACTGACATCGTCCTAAGATTGCAGACACAAAATGTGATCATGCTTAACTACGCTCGTCTTGCTGTCCAAGTACTACTAATATATGCCCTCTATAGACACTATGATCAGCCTGCCGTTTACGGTGACTGATGTACAAATTTCCCTCGAATCTTGAGGATTTTCTTTTTACGGAGTAAAGTAAAATGCATTTCCGCCAGTATCTTATTTTCACGTCGCACGCAAAAAAGATCTAATACGAAAGAGATGTTGAGGACGATGAATAGGAAGTTGAAGAGTTTAATTCAACTAGCGTCCATTGAGTGAAGTAAATGAAAAGGTTTAGACAAATGGAAGAAAGGAAGTGTATGTCGCAGTGGCGTATTTAGGAGGGGGGGCTTCCGGGCTTAAGCCCCCCAAAATCTTACTATAGTAAAGTATATGAAATATCTTGCAGAATTTTCACATTTTCAGGCAAAGCCCTCCCCCCGAAAGTTAGCAAAGCCCTCCCCGAAACAAAATCGTAAATACGTCACTGATATGTCGTGTTCGTTAATTTAGAAGTGTATTAACTGCTTTACCTCGATAATTTAAATGACCATTCTAAAGATGCTTTGGATAACAAGAAACTTACATATGAACGAAGCATTTAAAGTTGGAATACAAAAAATGATAGGCCTATAGAATGATACAATGTGAAGAGGTATTTGACAAAAAGTGTTGCTTCCCAGCAAAATCCCTTATGATATAGAAGAATAGCGAAAAAGAGTTTCATTAGAGAACACTTTGATTATAGGAGGTAGAAGGACTAATATAATTACTTTCAGATGAAATAATTGTTACTGCAGAATCTAAATGGAAAATTAACATAATACCAAAGAACATAAAGAAAGGCTCTGAAAATAAATGAAAATAAATATGAAAAAGATTAAACAATGGTGGCTAGATGATTGAGGCAGTGACAGACATTTGAGCAAGGTGCCTATTTTTCAATACTTAAGTAGTATTGAAAACGTGAAATATGAACTTTAAATAGAAGTAATGGAAAAAATTGTGAAAATTCATTAAGAAGATCGTGATTATTATGATGAGAAGCATACCATGTGTCACTAAACGGATAGTTACAGAAGGAACTCAGATAAAGAGTATTGCATTGTACGAAGCAGAAACGTAGCATAAGAGAAGAAAAAAGTTCTTGAGATGAACGTAAATTTAGTTAGGTCTACTAGCGTTCTAGTCACCTCCATCTCCCTCAATTTTAACATGTCAAAGACGCCCATGTTTGTAGTACTTTATCTGTACTTAGTCGACATATTTCTCATCATATGCATTTACGTTTTATTAATTCTTAGAATTACACATGCAGTTTTTATTAGGGGAAACTGACTTTTCAGTCACCTTATATCTCCTATTATATTTCGTACTGATTAAACACTAAATAAAAGTAATTATACAGAGTGTTCGATAAATACAAGATACTTTCACTATGACTGTCATCATATACTGTATCTCTTGGACACGGTTCAAATTCTTTACAACTTTTTAAAATGTACTAATTAATTTGGACGAGAAAGAATGTTAAAAAAAAAAAAAAAACAAGTAAGCCACACTGTATATACACAAAATGGTATATACCACCTGATCAAAAAATAGTTCGTGAGGTCTCCAATGTATCAACTTGCTCCCCAATAACTCCGCATCAAAGTAGAACAGAGCGTATGGGACGAGACATGAAACGGGAACAATTAGAGTGAGTCTATTAACTGTGTTGTCTAAATAGTGTTATCTGCAATAATCAAATAGTTATTTAACGTGCATGTGAAAAATTATATTATTCAGGTGTGTATACCGTATAAATACAACAATCTATTATTTGGGCATGCACATTTTATGAATACAAGTTAGGCCGAAAGTCTGTAACAGCAGGTCCAAATATACATAACGAATTTGCGGAGAACGTAGTAAGTTTACGAACAGCCTAGAAGTGGTTTAGAAAATTGTCATCGGAGCAGGATTCCTAATTCTATGGAAAGACCACTAACCATCAACAATACACTGAAAGCAACGATTGAAACGGATTTAAGACAGGCTTCCAGGAAACGCAAAAAGGTTTCGGGTAAGCGATGAAGCTATTCGGTAATATTACTTACAACGAATTGGTAAAATGTGGAACCTGTTGGAATGGCTATTCCATGTACCGACACCAAACAACATATTTTAGTGTCTTACGTGCACCTCGCTACAATCCTATCAAATTTCGCTGCATCGACTTTTGGGGTTCGACAAAAAATGGTTGTAGTATACAAATCCAAGCAATCACATCGACGCCAGAGGAATCAGTAGTGGGGCCGCGGTGGCTCAGTGGTAGAGCGTTCACCTCTGGTGCTAGGGGTCTCGGGTTCAAACCCTGCTCCCGCCAAGTGAACTTTGTGGTGGACGAACACCGTGTGCGTGGGTTTTCTCGGGGTTGTCCCGTTTCCTCCCACTTTCTTCATTGCACCATTTCATTCATTAGTCATCATCATCGTCTCCTTTAGCCTAACCGGCATAATCGTGGGACGTAAAACTCAAAAATTTCATTTCATTTCATTTCAGGAATCAGTAGCCACACACATCAAAACCATACGAAACTATTGTATGTTTGAAGGGAAGGAGCCGGAATAAGATTCAAATCTCTATTTTCAGAACAATGCTCTTAGCGCTAGTAACTTGGAGAATAATAATAATAAATAAAAAAAAATGGTTGGAAATTATTACCTTGTCTACATCTCAACAACTGACTTGATCCAGTCCCTGAATACGCATATAAGGAATACACGATTCAGAAGCATGACAGTCTGGAGTGCCTTGTCTTTGTTTTCTTTGCATCCAAAGACGCTTCATTCTATTCGAAGGACATTGAAACGTTCGTAGGAATAAATCCTCAGTTGCCACCAAGGTTCATTTCTATATTTATGAAACAATTATGAACAAAATCTCCTAAGCCGTCCCGGAGAAAATCGTCCGAAAAGACATTCACTTCTAAGAATAATCTATCCTTCTTGAAATTTTCCCCGAGAAGTTACTTTAACATAGTATTAAATTATTGAATATTAATGAATATTAATGAAATATTCATGTGTGAAATATAGCTAAATCGTTAAGCCATTTATTGATAAAATAGGAATTTTTTTTTCCTTCTTCAAGCAAACTATTCTTATTTTTTGGCAGGGAGAAAATTCCAAAAAGTCTTCTAGATAGTCTTATTAAAATCTCAAGTTTAAAAATTGGTGCTGGTACGTTGAATTGTATGGCCTCTAGGCAAGTGTGCATACATCGAAACGAACGAATGAACGGGCATATATTCAAAAATCGCTTCAAAACTCGGTATGTAGGAACATGAAACTTGTAAATTCCTTGAAATTTCGATTTTTTTTTTCACTATCGCCATACTTTCTCTCTCCTATCCTCGCTCGGAAGTAAAAATAGCGGGAGACAAGTTATCAAACAAACAAAAGAGGACTACGTAACACCGAACTCACGTCAGTTGGGATATTACTGTACTTAAAAAGCAAGGTTGCACCGAGAAGGATATAACCACAATCTCACGTCCGAAAGTTTTCGAGCTAAATTAACAAAATGACATATACACCCTTTTTGAAGTCCCCGTATAGCAGAAGTTCTTGTTTTTAGACAAATCCTCTTCCAACATTTTTTGTATTTTCCCTTGGACACAGCCTGATACAGATTAGTGCAACTAGCACGCAATAAACGGGGAAAGAGATGTTACTTCCAGGAGGTAAGTACCAATCAGTTACTCGTAAATACCTCTACATCTAATTTTCAAATAACATATCCCATTCAAAGAATACAATTTAAGCTATAAAAGCTATTTGTATTTTGTGAAGATCAAACCTTATATGAAAACAGATTTCGAACAAATTCTCTCTTCGTACTCACGTTGATTTCACTGTTTAATAAATTATTTATTCGTTTTTCGATTGCATATATTAGCATCGTCTCCTTTTGTCCACAGCATTAAAAGTCTGTATAGCTACATTCAGAAACACGTGCATCGTTCAAATATGAATAAAAGAAGGCTACAGGAATACGCAGCAATTGAACTTGAAAATAATATTAATGAAACTATCAATAACTATTTTTAAGTTTTAACACTTTTTTTTAAAATTATTTTTTAAGCCAAAAGTATTACACTTTTGTATCGTAACAGAAACATCTAGTCATATCCTTGGTGTTCAAACTTTCTTGGTTGATACAAGTAAATGAAGTATTCCATTAAGTAACGCTATATGGTACATCTTGGAACGTACTGTGTTACCAGTAGAATCATACTGTACGGTACACGAATGACATCTACTGATAGAGTTTACTTTGAGTTTAACGTCCCGCTCAGCAGCGAGGCTATATGAGACGTAGACCTACTGATTAAAATGAAATCCAAACCACATGAGCTCCCACCGGGAATCGAACCCGGGTCTCCCACGCCAAAGGCGCGTGCGCTAATCACTTAGTCACGAAGGGATTAGCTCTGGTTTAAGAGGTCTTTCGTTCGATCCCAGATTATGAGAGTTTGTGTTAGCCAACATCGTACCCGTTTTCTTCAGATTCTCCCATCTGCCACACTATCATTCCACCAATTCTTTCATAATCATTCACTTTCATTAACCATCCATTTCCTTTAGCATAAAGGACATAATCGAGAAACCTCAAATTAATTAAAAATTTCACTTTAGGGGGGCCGAAAGAGCTCAGTAGTAGAGCGTTCACCTCTCTGGTGGTTGGGGTCCGTAGTTCGATCGCAGTCCGCGCTAAGTGTACATTGTGGCGTACAAACACCGTATGTTTGGGTTTTCTCGAGGTTCTCCCGTCTTCTCCTACTTCATTCCATTGTTATCATCCATTTTCCCTAGCCTCGGCGTATAATTGTGAGACAAACTAAATTTTATATAAGCATAGTGCCTCGGACACACATTGAATATACCTAAGTATAGAGACCTCAAAAATGAAATGAAACGAAAACTTTAACATTCCACTGTTATGTTCTTTAACCTAAAGGAAATGAGTGGTTAATGAAAGAGAATCATTTTCGAAGAATTGTTGGACCAAAAATGTAGAACGAAATAGCAGGAAACTCATGAACACTATGTTTCTCATCACAAGCTCACGAGGCCTGGGATCGCATCCAACCATAGTCTCTCGTTCTACCACTGAGCAACCGATTCTTCATGTAACACAAATTTAAAGACTGAAATCCCACTTTGACAGCAGGTGCTGTTTATTATGATATACAGCTGTTATTAGAGAATATTAAATACGAACATAATATATACAACAGTGACTTCAAGTTTATAATTTCAATAAAAATAAAATATGACCATGGCAAACATCTATCATCACTAATCTAACATTATCTAACGAAGACAATGATTATTGTCGAAACAGATAAGTGTCTCCTTTGGTCAAATATTACTTTTATTTAAGTTATATATAGTTCCAATGGTAGAATAAGTAGCATTCAGAAATAATTTCATTTCACACACAAAATACTCAATTTCAGATAATTATCAAGATAATCCCTTTCAGTACTCGAATACCTTTACAAAAATGAAATTATATCCATGTTAGTTTAAATAGAACAACCATGGAATAAATTGCTAAAAGCCATAAATTATTCAACGAAAATATTAATTTCAAAATTCAGAACTTTTTTAAAAGTTTGTTTCCTGTCATTTCAGCTGAAGAAAAACTTTTATTTTTTAATGTTCCATTGATATTTCTATGTATTTAGCGAACACTCTGTATATTATACACTGAAAAGAACTATATATAAAAAATAGAAGGTGGCATACCTGTCGTACACTTACCCTCGCGGTTTTCTTTTTCGGGAAACCAAATTCATCCTCCTCATTAGTTACAGTGGCAAAATTTAAGTTCCTGAAATAAAAGAAAATAGACATTAGAAACTGGTGCCAAATTCTAAAACAAAAACTTTTTCAATGGTAAATCCAAACAGGCCGGTAGCCAGCCCAAAAATGTAGGGGGAGGCGGTAGAGGTTAGGGAGGGCCCGATCCAAAAATATTATAGTTTATTTGCAAGCCTACCGTGAAAATTTTAGTGGGCCGGTAAAAATTTAGGGGGGTCCGGTCCTCCCTAGGCCTCCCTTGGATACGGGCCTGAATCCAAATTACATACGCTAAAAGCCTGAACTTGAAATCGCTGTTACCCAGTGGTAGAGTGTTCACCTCTGGTGCGTGATGTCCTTGCTTCGAATCTAAGTTCGCGCTAAGTGGGCTTTGTGGTGGACAAACACCGTGTGCGTGGGTTTTCTCGGAGTTTCCAGTTTCTTTCCACTTTCTTCATTCCACTATTTCATTCATTCTCATCATCACCATCCGCTTTAGCCTTACACGCCATAACGTCGGACGTAAAACTGAAAAATTTCATTTCCAAAAGCCTGAACTTCTTACATATTCGACACATTTACCATTGTGGGTTTCATTAAAATGTTAAAACAGTGACCAGTTTTATCATACTTTGTAATCTCTAGTATTATATGAGAGAGTAGAAGTAGGTGACTCATCATCGCCCAGACCATACTACTATAGATATTAACGTGATATTTGGAGATAATGCTCTTTCGTCACGAAAGTAATTGATAAGAAAGGATTTTTGGAAATACCATTCTACGGCGGAAAAGAGTATTCAAAATTTTCCCCAGAATAACACAACTCTCGAATCCCTCGCATTAGAGAAATTAAACTGAGTGTATGAACTCTTCATTAAAAATAAGGGATTCAGCGCTTCTAAAGGGAGAAAGGGGGACTTTCTTTAACATTAAAATGTCCCTATTTTATTTATTCACAAGGTATCTTTGTGAGGATTCTCTTAAGTTGATTATGTGAAATTCAGTTTATAAACTCTTCATTAAAAATATTGGAACACTTGTTTCAGAGTTTTCAAAAATTGGGTTCCGAAGGGGGAAGAGGGAATTTTATTAAATATTCAAATTTCCTTTTGATTAATCAGAAAGTGCCGAATGTAAGGCAGGGCTGGCCCTAGGCAATTTGCAGCCCCGTTCAATGGCATTTGCCGCCTCTTTCTCCAGAAATAACAAATCTTGAAAGCAATGATTTTAAGTATATTACCCCATCATGAACAACGGAGAAGAGAGAAAATGCACTCGCACTCAGAAATGCCTAAACATTGCAAATACAATCTCGTTGTGTCTGTTTTTTAAAATAATAATCTATTTAGTTAGTGAAAGATAAAGCAAACACACCTGCAGAGGAAAGATTGTAACCTTTTTTTATAGAATTCAATATCGAGCTTCAATCTCAATATATCAGTTTTCAATTCCAGTGCAACTAGATCTTTTTATCTTTATTTCTTTATTTTCCTTCTACATCTGTTAATTAAAAAAAAAAAATTCCACCTTCAATGATCAGGAACTTGTTTGTGACAAAAACAGGACTAATTTTCATATCAAAACTGTGATAACTAAATGGAACAGGTGTTCGCTACTGTTTGAAAACTGAGTTCTTGTATTCGACAACAATCAAGCAATTCACGCTGGGATTTGTTTGACAATTTGCTAGAGCACTGTCCATGTGACCTAAAACCAATTGCGACCTAACCATCATTTATGAATGTAGCATTCACCTAAGTCAGCTTAGTAAGTTTAACAACCATCATCATTAAGTCTGTTTCCAACATGAAATATTTCTTTTAAATAAAATAGTTAAGACAGATTTCGTCGCCCCGTACACATGCTAGAGCCGGCCCCGATGCCGGTCGGGCCGTAAATTTAAAGACCATTTTTCTCGGGCCTAACTTTGTAAATATACTGTACAACGATATTTATTGGATCGTTCTTTCTGGAGAACTTTTAAAACTCAACTGTGATATTAAATCTCTAATTGCTGTAAATAAAAATACAATTTTGTCTAAATTATAAAGTTTCTGTAATTCAGGCTTATTTCGGGCTCATTTGATTATCACATGAGCTCGGGCCTAAATGCTAAAACATATTTCAGACTCAGGTAAACCTTCACAGTATAAATTCACGGGCCGGGCTGGGCCCGAGCTAAACATTCTGGCCCGTGCAGACCTCTAAACTTATCCACCGAAAGTGGCGCTTATCACTGTCTGTCTCCGAGCCGCTGTCTGTCTATAGCCCATTAGTCCCCCCTTGGATCCACCCTTTATATTTTATATATATATATATATATATATATATATATATATATATATATATATATATATATATATATATAAATAAAGAACAGAAGAACTTTTATACGCTCTCTCTTCGAGTTGATATTTATGTTTCTGTGTTGAAATTCAGTTTTAATACAACTACGAATTCAACTGAAAGAAACAAAAGCATTGTCCTTCGATCGGAGTTTTCTGGAATCTCTTGTTATTCATGGTCAGTATTTTAAAGAGGTTCCAGCAGTATACATTATCATCTTGGAACACACAGGCGATAAAAATTCAGATTTCATCCTGTCTACCCAGTCACCTTGGAGGCGCGTGAGAAATGTGCAATTGAATTGATGCACGTAGCAGTTGCACATGTGACTTCTAAACACCACGTTTTCAAGCGCATGCGTTCACAATACTTCCCGTATGTTAAAAAATATATATATTATTCTTCGTAATACGCCACATCATGCTATTACTATAATTAAACATAAAACAGTCATGTAAATTTTTATTATGTTCACTTCCACCCCTACATCAGTTTAATATTACATGGTTACTAATGATTGGTGCACTATCTTATGATATGCTGATTTATTGTGTTTTGTTATACACACACCAATCACCTGTATGTAGAGCATTTTACACTTGGCCTTGAGGCAATGCAACACATAATACGTGTTAGAATTTATTAAATGGCGTGCACATTAAATTTACTATTGTGGTACAATTGAAATTAGTGTGCGAATAATCAAAAATAACCTTGACTGCAGGCATAAGAACACGGTTTCGGGCTAATTATAGTAAGATCGTTGAAATTTGTCATTCATTAATATGGAGTGTTCTTAGACATAGTACAATTACGTTTTTTTTTTAATTTTCTTTTTTCTTCTCTTTTTTTCTTTTCTTTTTTTCAGGATTGTTAATGGTAATGAAACCGAAGACGTTTTACGTTCCATTCTTGAAACATAAACGTTTTAATTCGGCATGTTTCGCGAAGAGAACGAAAATACATTTGAACATGTCGATTATGTTCACGAAACCGAAGTTCGAAGTGCTTGAAGAGAATCGAAATCCTTTTGTGACGACGTTGAACAACTGTGAATTGACCCGTTTCAATATTGGTCTCCGGAATTAAAACGACCAAATAAACGAAGCTTTTTTCTCGAAAAATAGTATTCCTTTCCAGAAAGTTTATTATTATTATTATTATTATTATTATTATTATTATTATTATTATTATTATTATTATTATTATTATTGAGTGCGTTTTCCGATAAAGCAGATGCACGAAACTTACTCAAAATAATGATTTATATTCTCGCTTTACCAATCAGTGAAAATAGGGTTTCCAACTGTTCTGCTTTGGGTGAGATTAGCGAGGAATTCTAAGTCCTGTCCAGGAGAAATCTTTTTGTTGATCGGGACGTTTAAAATCCTGGAATATAATCTTCTATCTCTGAGTTACAAAAATAGATATTTTTTTAATAAAATGCGTCTGCAACTATCGTAATCACAAGTGTCAGGAAAAATAACCGATTTAGAAGTTCTGCTGAGGTGACGACGGCTGATCTTCCCAGCAACAGTGATAATAAATCAGAAAACAATTGGCGTTTTATTTCGTATATGTGCATGAATGTTTTTCCTTCTTTTGGCTATAAATTCTTTAAAAATACGATATTAAAAAAACAAACAAAAAAAAAAAAAAAAAAAAGAAATCACAAACCAATATATTTAGGAAAAGCAAAATTTTGTTAAGTGCGATTCTTACCCATTTATTTATTTCTGAGTGGTTTAAGCCATTTTTATGTACGATAATTAAATGTGATTTATTATATATATATATATATATATATATATATATATATATATATATATATATATATATATATATATATAATAAATCACATTTAATTATCGTACATAAAAATGGCTTAAACCACTCAGAAATAAATAAATGTGTGTGTATGTGTGTGTGTGTGTGAGAGAGAGAGAGAGAGAGAAAGAGAGAGAGAGAGAGATGATACTGACACTTCTGTGAAATTTAATTTTCCACAAAACTGTTTCTCATGCAGTTATATCCTACAGAAATAGAAATCACAGACCTGGGATTTATAAAAATATAAATATATGTATCAATGCCAAATAAAACTAATTACGTAATAATTAAAAACTTAGCTTTATAATTCAACTTCTAACTTACGGTATAGCTTCTTTCTTTTCTTTTTTCTTTTTGTTTTTAGTTTTGTTTCTAATGCTTGGTAACAGGTTCCTCGATTCTTATATCACCTCCAAATAGATGAATATGCACAGGCTTATCGTCAAATACTGTACTTGTGCCGAGATGTTCAACTAATATATTGGGAACCATATCAGTAAATACACGTATTGAACGAGTGTTTAGTATAGTGAAAGTTGTATGTTCAAACAATAAGAATGTCAACAGAACTTCTTATGATGGCCGAAATTCGTGTGGAGATAAGCTTGAAAATGACTCGACCATTCTTCCACGAATCTGTTCTGCAAAATAGGATTCCTCTTCAGGACCGAGAACCACCAAAAAATATAAATAACATGGTTAAATAAAATATAAATAAAATATAAAATATAATCGTAATGTTTCGTGTTATTTTCATTAGTTTGGTACAACACATGTTTCGTTAGTAGTAACGGTGGTGTTAGTAGTTAGTAGTTGTAAGTGGTAGGGATAACAGTGGTACCAATATACACAGAAACCTTCAGTTTCAAAATTATCCCCCCAATTACACAAATATCGCTCGCTGTCTCCAGGCTTGCCTTCAGTTTAATCTGGCAAGCCTAGGTTTGATTCCAAGGTATAAGAGATTTTGGTAGTCAACATGAATTTACACGTGTTTCTCTCTCCACTAATTTAATAGCTCATCGTCCTTAAAATGCATTTAAAGCTAGTCTACCTTATTTAAGTAGGCATATCCACGAAATATTAAAGATTTCATCAACAATGAATACTTCTTGTTATGAGAAGGGAATATATGCATAGCAACCTTCACAGTACTTAAAGAAAAGAGCGCTACGCATAGTCTCTCTTTGATATCTGCAGGTGGGCAAATTCAATTATGTAACCAACGTGATTCTCTGAGCGAAAAAAAAAATCTTTGGAATGTTGTGCTTTTAGCTAAGGGCACAATACTACAATTCACGTTTTTATTTTTTAAAAAGTACGTGGAAAAACAGGCCTTACCTCATCATGATAGTAGCGCTCATCATTTTCCATGTCACACACAATATGTTCTCAGGCAAGTGAACACAATTTGCATGCTTTTTTGTTCTGAGGGGGGCGCGTGTTTCTACTGAAACCACCTTGACACACTATTCGTTCCTCTTAACTGCATAATATATGAACAAAAATGTATCCCGTAGCGCTTCATATCTCTTCGTCCCATGAGTCAATGCGCCTAGCAGCAAGTCGCGTGAATTCCACGATAACAAACACGTGATTGGGTGAGTGACCCCCATTGCGAGCACGTTACCAATTTTGCAGCTAGGGAAAATTTATTTCTCCCCATTTTTTTCTGAAACTGTATTTTTTTTAATCGACAACAAAAAAAAAAGAGAGAGAAAAAGAAAACTAATCAAATGAGAACTTTCCAACCGTCAATACAAACACATGATACTTTAAAGAAACCAAAGAAAAGGGTCTAGGGCAAGATACTCATAAACAGAATAAATTACACACATACATACACATACTATCAATGACCTTGTTGATAAATTGTATCCCCGTTCATGTATACCCTAGATCGTAGTTTCTCAACCTATTGTACGTAAGGTCCTACTAGGTGGCGTTGTCCGAAAATATTATCTTGCTTGAGACAAAATACATAAAGTGTGTGTGTGTGTGTGTGTGAGAGAGAGAGAGAGAGAGAGAGAGAGAGAAAGAAAGAAAAAGAGAGAGAGAGTCGGAAACCCAGCCTATTAACTTTCCCAAATCCTCTTTCATCAGGTAAAGCTGTAAAGTTTCTGTTGGTAACTGCTACTACGCACCTTTTTGAATGTAGATTCTCTTCCATCAAATATATCTAAAATAAGTACAGAAATAAGTTGAATGTTGAACCCAAAACCGTATCTTTGTTCATTATGAGTGGGTGTCCATTTTTAGCACTTTTATTTTATTATTATTATTATTATTATTATTATTATTATTATTATTATTATTATTATTATTATTATTATTATTATTATTATTATTATTATTTTACCATATATTACTAAGTACAGATGGTCTATCAGTATATCTATCTTTCAAACCGTTAGACCTGCTAGTTTCAGAGTTGTTGCAGTTGTAAAAAGACGAGTGTCCACTAAGAAGTTCACACGTTGCTTTCGTTTTTTGTTTCCCCTGAAAACCTAGATTTTGTGAGAAAGGCCCTTAGTGAAGTAAGATGCGGATATTTAAAATTAATATTAAACTCAATTGAAATAAGACGATAGGAAGTTGTGTTTAGATAAATTAGTGCAACCTTCATGGTGAAGAAAGAATGTGAAATTCTGTAATATTTCTTTCTTTTTTTTTCTACATTCATTGCTTATTCTGATTATGATACACTTTACCTGAAGTACCATAATTAGGTATTGTATTTATTTTCGTCCTTTTTCACACATTTGGCCTTTCTTCCTTACATTTCACACAACAGTATTCATACAATGTTATTTTAATCTATATATATAAAAGAGAACGCACAAAATCCTTTGTCCGCTCATCACGCTAATACGGCTGAACCGATTTCTTTCATTTTTGGGGGGTTGTTAGGATTTGGACCCTAGATGGTTTTTATCATATCACTTTAATTTTCAATTACCAGTGTCTTGAGATAATTGACCAATCAGGTGTAAATACGTACAAAAAATCCTTTGTCCGCTCATCACGCTAATACGGCTGAACCGATTTCTTTCATTTTTGGGGGGTTGTTAGGATGTGGACCCTAGATGGTTTTTATCATATCACTTTAATTTTCAATTACCAGTGTCTTGAGATAATTGACCATTCAGGTGTCCATACGTAGAAATCCTTTGTTATTAGTTCATCATAGGTATAAAAATAAACGTATTTATATGCAACCCGCATGACCCTGTGACTCGGCGGGTTAACATAACTAACAGGCGCTATAAATCACTTGAAAGCGAAAAAGTAAAAATTATCTAAGTAACAAAGTTTATTGCGTTCCGGGGTGACCGCAGCGAAGCGGGGTGAACGCTGCTAGTTTTTAATATTTTATATATATATATATATATATATATATATATATATATATATATATATATATATATATATATATATATATATATATATATATATATATATATAGCCATCTATTGAGTAATTTAAAAAAGTTGATTTTTCAATATACCCAATCTGCTTTTATAAAAACAAAATTTAATTACTTAGTTAGGAAATAAGTCAGCAGGCGTGTAAATTGGCACTGGGATGAAGAGATACTTTTCCAGAATAACTTTGACTACGAGTACTTTGATATTCTCTTTATTTGTTAACTATATGGTGTCATATCCGTGGAAAAAATTGAAAATCCCTTCCCTAGATCAATTAATTGGCGGATAATATACGCTGGAACGTAATTTATTTTACCAATTGCATAAGCTGTTGTAGTGAACATGTCATTATCTCATAAATGAGGTAACGGGGTAGTTAGCAAGAGCCAGTCCAAGTCTGAACTCGTGAGTTCGTTTTTCAGGTTTAAGAATTAAGTGCAGCAAGCACACATGAGAGCGTGCACTACAAGCGCATCGAGGACCAGAGTCTGAGTTCGACTGAGCATGAGCCCTAATGAGATTCCTGAGCACGATACTTAGATATTTTGTCGATCGAGATTTGTGACACGAAAATCTGGCCATTCAAATCCAAATCTGTACAAGTATATGCCGTGATTATTTTTTGAAATCTCTGCATCTGTTTTGGTGAAACGTTCACAGAACAATTCGGAACTAAAGGTGGCCAATTTGCAGCATACTACGGCACGGGTGCTACTTTTTATGTGCAGATTTAGATTCGATTTGATTTTAGCGTCCTACTACTCAGCAGAGAGGCTATACGAGATATGGACTTCCGGCTTAACGTCGGATCCGAACTACATGAGCTCCCGCCGAAAATCGAACCCGGGTCTCCCACGACAAAGGCGAGTACGCTATCTACATAGACACGAGGGAGCTCATTGCAGATTTGAATGTAACACTCAAGCACTTTTGCACTGTAGCTCCCCCCCCCCCTTCCGTTTACAATTCTGACCTCGCGCATGCCATCAGTGACATGTACTGTATCTTGCATTGGCAGCCTCTAGTTCAGAATAATCCTGAGAATGTTTTAGATACAGCGCACTGTATAGTCCGTGGCTACGCGCCCACCTTGTTATTAGTTTCTATCCGCATTACGTTAACAAAGTAGCAATAGTAAATGACTATTCCCTACAACCTACGGAACCAGTTATACAATTTATCGTTGATAGGTTGCATAGTCTCTAGGATATACTGCTTATATACGTAATTTTGCAACATTTGCTAATTGCTTTAATGACTATCAACCATCATAGACAAACATTTTATTTTTATTCTGCAAAATACTTTAACTAGTAGTTAGTATCTCTCATGAATAAAGTAACAGACCCGATTTTGTTTATAATTTAACGCACGTTTTCATCACTGAGGCTATCTGAGACGTGATCCTATTTCTTAATATGGTATTAGAGTGAACCGAATCTGGGCTTTCCAAACCAGATGGGTACCAGAACGCTAACCAAATGGATACCGAAGGCATTTAAGCTAACCATATACTTACGAGAGAGCTCTGCGCTTTTGTATAGAACTGTACAGAACAACAAAAAATTGGATTACATATTTTTGAACATGCTTGTAAATAAAGTAGAATGTAAATTAAAACTAAATTTCATGACATGCACATCAAATCTAATCGCCTTTATTTCTGGTTTACTAGATCGGACTGCGTTACCCTCTCCAGTTTAATCATGACACTGGGATATCACTAAAAGTACTATGTCCATTATTTCTTCCAGTCAGACTTTCAAGTTCAATGGCAGACCGGCCCCTACCAGGGGCTACGATAAATTAAGATGCGATTAGATGTCACTTTTGTGAAGGGAACGTACTTTGGCAAATAGTGTCGCAGTGCAGCCCCACATTTCAATTTTGATTCCCCCAAACAATTTTTTTTCGAAGAAATTATGGTTATGTCTTTGCCTGGAATAAAACCCGGGATTATGTGCTACAAAAATACGCTTCAACCGTCGGTTAAAAGGAAACGATGAGAAACAACATAGAAAAATAATAAAAATAAAAGGAAATTAATCAATACATAACATATGAGCTTCGTTTGTGATAAAATAATGATCTGTATTCCATTGACATACTGAACACTATAAAAACACAAACGCTTATTCACGATACAAGCTGGAAAGAAGAGAAAGGAAGAGAGAGATAGGGTAAACAACCAAATATTTATCGAAATCAGGCACAACTCGGTATGCAAAGAAGGTTACAAGCAGCCGACGGAATGATGTAGGAATAAAAAAGAAAAGACAAACAATATGCATGCAATGGAAAGAACCTAGCTTTCACCGAATGACGAATAATAAAAGGGGGCGGAGGAAGGAGAGGTGTTACGACGACGATCTTGTTCTCGGTGAATGCCCGAATCATAGAAGGTGGCTCCGACAAACGACCTCGCGCCCGGGAAGGACGCCCGAGTTCGTTCGCCCTCAAATTGAGCCGAAAGTCACGTGACGTTAGCCACGAGAGATGAGATGATTCGAGTCAATGATCTATTGGGCGAAACGAAACGTGTTCATTCCAAGTGGTTCTTCTCTCTCTCTCTCTCTCTCTCTCTCTCTCTCTCTCTCTCTCTCTCTCTCTCTCTCTCTTCATTCTACTGTAGAATGATCAAGGACACACAAGAAATTAACCCGTGCGCTGATGAGCTCTGAGGAGAAAAATAAAAAACCTTGCACTCATAATGAACCCTTCGAATTTCTCTGTCTTGAATGCGGCATTATTTAGCCTTTCAGTTTTCTATGTGGAAATCTGTCACTATTCTTTGTTGAAATGCTGTTAAGTTCATTCCCAGATTAAATTGCATCACACTTTACAGAATTCATTCTACAGTATTCTGTAATTTACAATTATATAATCTTTTGATCAAAATTACACACGTTTCTTTAAGAATGTTAATCTATACGACTCTTTAGCCCTCACCACGGGTCTAGTGGGGAGAGCACTGAAATTTCAACGCAATACGGTGGTTCGGATTCGCACGTTTCATATAGCTTAAGTGGTGAAAGAGACTCCAATACAACTAACTTGAAGACAATGAAGAACCTCCAAAATTTACGAAGCTCGGTATCCGCGAACTAATAACTGCTTCTAGACTTCCTTATATGTCATAAATCTCGATTATTCCAAGGCTCTTGTTCAATATTTGTAGCAAAATTTTGGCTACATGGGATTTGAGAATGTCTCTACATCCGCACATCCTTTTAGTGTGTTTCAAATATATATATATATATATATATATATATATATATATATATCCGTAAATTTCTTACTTTTCTTCTTCCCCTATATTCTTAATCAAAATATTTGTTTTGCAGAGATCATTATTATTTTTCAAGAATTTGTATTTCCTGGGGGGAAATGGTTGATTGGAGTTTAAAGTCATTTGACTATTCAGGCTGTGTGAGATATAATTTACTTCTGAAAGTGGGATCCGAGCCATCATTTAGGTTTGTATATCTACTGAGAATCGAACCCGTGACCATGCGTACAGAAACTGTACTCTATTTAACATCAGTGACTGTTTGAAAAACTTCATGCATATAAACATAAGGTATCTGTAGTGGGGGGAAAGGGGGAACGCAAAGCTATTGTAATTGAGCAAGTTCAGAGGAAAATGCAAAGAACCTGTTTCAATTCTGTATTTTCAATAATAAAAAAAAAAAAACCTTTTCTAAATTTCCAGGAGAGTGGGAGTAGATTTGTTCACGTGACGAGGCAGCTCTTTCACGACGCTTTTTCGAGACAAGACAGCTTCAAACTCTTGTCTCATAGGGAACTCTTGTTTGCCCCATCCCCTGACTCCCGTTATCACACTTAGGCCCATATTTACAAGTAATTTCAGGACAAAAAAAAAAAAAAAAAACTTCACCCATTGTAAATTTAGCATGTTCTGTTTATTTCAAATTTATATTGTGCTAGATTTTTTTTTTTTTTTTTTTTTTTTTACGAGGATAAATCAATAGATAACTGCAATATTTTTCTATTTCGTTTCAGGTTGGCTCTACGGCATTGTGTGCTCATCAGACGCTAGCTATCACTGTTGGCTTCGCCTGTGATAGGTTGCAGCGTTATCACATTAGTCTGCTTTGCGCTGTTGCGAAGTAAAGATGGCCCCGCCACTCTTTGTGTGCACCAAAGGAGAACAGTGTTCTGTCATCCGTGTTTTGTGGTCTGAACGGAGACAATGTGTTGCCACAGCGAAGTGTCTACCTGTGGATTGAACGGTTCAGAAGTGGTCGAATGAGTGTAAAGGATGAAAAAGGAGTAAGGTGTCCAGCTATAACAACTGATAACATTACTGAACAACTCCATGCCTTGATTCTGAATAACAGACGAGTGACTGTTGATGAAGTGGCAACTCATATTCAGATTAGTCATGGTTCTACACATGACATTACGAATAACAGGTTCAACTTTCACAGTCTGTGCAAGATGGGTTCCGAGAAAACAGGATTAAGAACACAAGCGGAACCATGTGAAAGACTGTCAGCACCATCAAGACCATTATGCTAGCGAATGTGAAGCGCTTCTCAGGCGAATCATCACTGGGGATGAAACATGAATTCATCACTTTGAATCAGAGAGCAAGCACCAGAGCATAGAATGGAAGCACCCCGGATCTCACGTCAAGAAGAAATTCAAGAGTCAACCTCTGGAAAAGGGAATCAACAATATCAACCTCTGGTAAAGGGGATCAGCAATAAACAATAGAAGGAACATTGATATGTTGGTAAGTAAGTTGAAGTCAGTAATCCGCAGAGGTCGATTGTCAGAAGGTGTTCGTGTGTTGCAAGAGAATGCGCGTCCACATACCGCTGCCCACACCGTTCAAACTCTTCAGATGCTGTGTTTTGAGGTGTTGGAGCATCTTGCATACAATTCCGATCTCGCCCTGTCAGATTACCATCTATTTGTGTCCACTTAAAGATGCTCCCATAGGCTGTCAATTCAGCCCTGATCAAAAGATGAAGGAAGCGGTGAATTTGTAGCTTACTGCGCAATCAAAAAGTTTTTTTTTTTTTTTTTCAGAAGGTATCGGAAAGTTTGTGCAACAGTGAACCACATGCATTGAAAAGCAGAGTGTCTATGTTGAAAAATGATGTGAATAAAAACATTGTGCTCTTGTGGTAATAAAACTTGATTGTAGATTCTTATTGACTTCTTAGTACTAGTAGTAGTAGTAGTAATGCTGTACTATCAATACCTATGTTTTATACTGGTATCTTTTAATAAATAGTCTCTGAACGACTTCATTCTAACTCATTTTATGTGATACGTCTTGAACTTCGTTAATAATTAATTAATACTCGTTGTACTATTCTAAGCCCTTATTAGAACCGTAAAGTCCAGCAGAGTGCAAATTGGGATTGTTCAGGAGAGGTAATCATTCTTCTTAGTGCATGCCGAGCCCAGTTAGTTCACTTATTTTTGTTTTTCACTGCGCAATTAGAGGTCGTTTGCTTACACACAGCATCCCTTGTTGAACTTCGGACACAATTGGTCCATGTCCAAATGCAAAAGAAGCCACCAGAATAGAAGGGCAACAACAACAACAACAAAGAAGATAACAATGTTTAGAAACTAAAGATATTTTGTTCACAAAGTGAAAGGCAACGCATTTTTTCGAAGTATTGCTGTGAGATATGATAGATTATAGGCTAGCTATGTTTCAATAAGATACAACACTGATTTCTAGTCTTAAAAATGTGTTAGCCTGAAATCTCTCGTACACTGTTAAAAGTGACAGCTACAAATATGATTGTGCTCATCAACCGAGTGGTTACTAATCATGCACTATCGGTGAAATTTCAGGTTTGATTCACAATTGATAAGCATAAATCCAGATCCAAACTGCAGCTCTAATCCTATATAGCGCCCGTGTTAAAAACTCAGAAACAGACAAATACAGCGGACCTTCGGTTTACGAAGTTAACTTGTTCCCCGATCGAAATTATTCCCGTTCTAGCGACAGAAACATAGTATTGTGTGCATTTTTAATTCTTTTTAAGTATTTTTCTGTGATGAAGAACATGGAATGAAAATAACATTTTCCTCTATAAAGGCAAATGAGTAACACACTGAAACAAAACGGTATAAGGGCTAAAAACATACTCAAATATACCAAACTGTGACAGATAATGTTCACGGCAAACACACAGAAGCCCTATTAGGCAGTATTCCTAACAATAGTTTGGCTAAGTCCCTACAACTACGTTAAAATGTCCCTACGAGAAATTTTAACTTAAATATGATCATATATTTAGTATTACAAGTGTAATCATACATAACTTAGCTACCTAAAAATATGTAGGCCTACTACATACTCTCACATACCAGAGATCCTTTATGTATGCTGACGTCGTTTCTCTGGGTTCTTATCTTGTGAAGAGCAAGCGAAACTTTGTAATACTTTGGCTGTGGAGAGATATTATATGTTTTACAGTCTTCTTATGTCTTCAGGGAGTAATGTATATTTTAAAGAGGATTTGGAAGTTCTAGACCCGGTTTTGTTCATCTTTGTTATAAAGGTAAGCAAGAAGGTTCTGTCGCTTTTTCACCCACCACCTTCGAACATCGATATGTCACCTAAAACGCACCTGGAAGATCAGAAATAGTCCCCATCAGCAATCAACGACCTTCTGCCAACGTTCTGGAAGGCCATGGATTCCACTGTGTTAGAACTTGGTGGGCCGTGAAGCGAAGAAGGTATGAAATACATTTTGCACCTCTACTAGCGATTTGAACTAGCGTCCTCTAAGGTGATTGTCCAAGAAATGGAACAGGTCATAATCGGACGGTGCAATGGCCGGAAAGTATGACGGATGCAAGTGTTTTCCATGCAAGGTATAGAATGGTATCCCAGGTCATCCTAGTCACGTGGGGCTTAGCGTTTTAATGTAACAGGAGAACCCCCTTTTGCGATTCAGAAGTGCTGGCTCCAGAGTTTTGAGTTTTTCTTGAACACGGCTCAACTGCTGACAGTAGATAGTTGCACTGATGCTCTGACCAGCTGGTAGCAGTTCCCGATGCATTATGCCGCGAGCAGTCCACCAAACACACAGGAGAACTTTATTTTGGTGCAGTGCTGCTTTCGGCTGTTTTGGAATCGGTTCATGGGATGCTAACCAATGATGACGGCACCGAGGAGCTTCGTACAGGACTCACTTCTCACCCTGTCCAGAAATGGCTTCTTCCGCAGACGAAACAGCAAAGAAACTCAGGTGTCTGCTCGCGTTACCTTCTGGCCCGAAGTCAAATCGTGTGGGACACATGGACCAACTTGTAGTGGTTCCCAAGTTGATGGAGGTGCTGCCGAATGGTTTATCCATTTACACTGAATTGTAGTCCCAGTTCCTCACATGTCTTGCCACTGTTCGCCTCAATTGCTGACTACAGACCTCTTTTTTGTACATGTGTTGGTCTTTCGGCACGTGGTGCGACTTCGAGTGTTTCATCACAGTCCTTAAACTTGCTAAACCACCGCTGCACTGTCCGCGTAGTCAACACTCTCATCAAAGGCCTGGCATATCTTCCTCATCGATGCAGCGGCGTTTGACCCCAGTTTGAACTCGTACAACATACACGCCTTTCTGACGCTCTGTAGTGGTCCCATGTTCACTCTGTCCTTGCGGAAGTTAACGGTGTAACTGAACTGTCACAACCAGGTAGTATATTGGATATACCCACACCAACAACTGACCTTCACCTTATCTCCATTCGCATTCAACTCACGGTGTGAGGGTCAATGGAACAGAGACCTTCACAAAAAGCGACAGAACTTTCTTGGTTACCTTTATATAATGGCGCACGCATATTCTACGGTATTGTCCTTCCTTTTGGAAGTTAGAATCTGAATCGATCGAAGCCACACTTGGTAACTCAAATTCAATTATAATTTGTCAGGATAGTGTGAAGCACGGTAGCATCGACCAATGAATATTACGTGTATGACTTAATTATAGACCAAAATGTATAAATGTCCTTACCTTTAAGGATATGTCTCTACAGTTGGCAACACGGCTATTAGGACATTGAGAGTTGCCAACACATGCGTGTCTGTGCGTTCGTATCCCGAAATATCGTTCATAAGCCATAGGAAAAAGTATTTACATAACTTGTTCGTAAACAGAATTGTTCGCGAATCAAGGGGTTTGTAAACCCGTCCTTCTAGTGTATATATAATGAACGAAGTAGAAAAAAAGAAAAAGGAATTAGTACTGGAAATAATAAGAAAAAGTAAACTGTTAGATTACTGACGTACGCAAAGTAGGGTTACAAAAGAAAGAGAGAGGGGAAGACTTCACGAGACGGGTGGTATTAAAGACTTTATTTATTTATTTATTTATTTATTTACATCAGGACGATAATATGTTTGTCTGTTGAAGTTAAGCGTCCCTTTTCTGAACTAAGGCTATGTGAGAGGTGGACCTCTAGTTTAATATTGAATTCGAACCACCGTAATGCGTTCAATACTCTGCGACCAGAAATCGAACCCGGAACCACGCACGGTAGCCACTAAACTACAAGGGAAGACTACGACAAAATGTACAAAGAAGAAACAGATTAACGTTTTTCGCTCTATTTATTCATACGTACAATTACCTTCTCGATGCGTCTTTACTCAACTATAATAATAATAATAATAATAATAATAATAATAATAATAATAATAATAATAAATTTAAAAATCCTTTAGAGGCCTTGAAATCATTTTAGATATTTAATGGAGTAATTAACCATCTGACACGTTATTTCCTGCTCAGTTGATCTCAGTAAGGCGCAAGAAAGGACGAAGGAAAAGATCAGATCCCGAGATACGGTGATTGATAGCCTACTATATTCAGATGGCAGGTTCTATACTGGAGATAGGCTGTGAGGTCTTTAATTAACAGGACGATAAAATGTCAATTAATGAATTTATATTTAAGATGTGACCTTTACAAGTTACAGCCTATGTGAATATTTTAATAATTAACCTGGATTCTTACTCGAAGGGAATCAGGTTTAGAAACAAACTAGAAGATACGACCACCATTGTTGTTCATTTTCTTGAATTTCATTCAGTTTTAACCCCTCATCATCTCCGATGCCGCGTCCGACAACCTCAATGTAACTTTATGTAAGAGTGAAAAATAACGATGACATCAATAAATTCTAAACTCGCCAGTTTGGACACGTACATGATATTATATATATATATATATATATATATATATATATATATATATATATATATATATATATATATTAGGGATGGCCAATTCCGGAATTTTTACTTTCCGGAATCCGGAAAGTAAAATCGGAAAATTCCGGATTTCGGAAAAATTCCGGATTTCGGAAAAATTCCGGAATTCAGAAAAATTCCGGAATTCAAAAAAATTCCGGATTTCGGAAAAATTCCGGAATTCGGAAAAATTCCGGAATTCGGAAAAATTCCGGAATTCAGAAAAATTCCGGATTTCGGAAAAATTCCGGAATTCAGAAAAATTCCGGATTTTAGAAAAAATCCGGAATTCGGAAAAAATCCGGAATTCGGAAAAAATCCGGAATTCGGAAAAAATCCGGATTTCAAAAAAAATCCGGATTTCAAAAAAATTCCGGAATTCAGAAAAATTCCGGAATTCGGAAAAATTATTTTTTTCTTTTTGTAATCCTAAGAATTTTGTTCAAATGCAAACGAACAAATTTCCTTTTCGTAATCCTAAGAATGTATGATGCAAGTTAAGCTGAAACTTACATCCTAAAGTATACACTACTCAATCTTCCCATGGTTAATGAGATGTAGTCCAAAAGTACGATGTACTCCTAATATTTAATTTTTGTTTTACTGTGATATTGTCCAGAGGTAATACATATATCACACTGAGATAAACAACTTGACAGAATGAAGATATTATACGTAGTTTTCCAGAAAATCGTGAGAAACGAATTTTTATGAAGTTAAAATATGCGTCGCTTGTTGCCAGTGTGATGCAATTGATAACTTTTATGCTGGAATAGTCTATTATTATTATTATTATTATTATTATTATTAATCGTTTGTGTACTGTAAAAGAAAAATATGAACCGTTAAGTAGTAGATTTTATCTGTTGTTTTTTGATATCTTCTAACAGTAATAACAAACTGCTTGTAAATACGCAATGATTATCAAGGACAATGGCATATTAATGTAAGGACTACTCTGCAGACTAGCAATAAACAATAAACAATAACAGATAAACAATAGTTCCAAAAAAAAAAGTAACTAACTTGGGCACGTCAGAATGTTCGCGAGAATATAGGGACCCATTGAGACTATACGTGGTGTAATTATTACTCAAAGGGCCGTACAATGGAGGCATTAACGTTAATGTTAATGGTACTAATGAGCACTTACTTGCTCTAACGGTTAACCTCATTTTTGAGATGATTCTTAGAAGTGGGCGTGTTGGCGTGCAGTTAGAAGACATACCCATTATTTAAAAAGCACACGTTATCTGTGGAGTGCTAACGATTTGCGTCACTATCGAACACTAACATAGCACTAGCGACGTTTAAAGTCGAAATTGGAGTCTGACATAAGTGGCTTGTCAACTTCACGGACATTATATTTCCCTTGAATGCGAGAATTTTGCGCCCAGGAAATTTGTGCCCTACCACAAAAATAGGAAAAAATGCGCTCGCAATATATTTGCACTGGGATGTTTGCGCCCTACCGCAAAAAGAGGGGAAAATGCGCCGGCTATATATTTGCACTGGGATGTTAGCGCCCTACAATTCAACTTACTTTTGTACTGTGTAAAGTAACTTCCACTCACACTTGAACTAGGCTTGCCTCTCATCGTCTCAGTGAGTTACTCCATCCGTTATAATATTCCGAACAAATGAAAAAAAAAAAAAATACAATTTTAGTTCACTGAAGGGCAATCCATACAAATACAATTTTTCATTATACTACAAAATTTACAATAAAAGTATAAATGACTGATATATAATTATTTATTAATATAATCAAAGAGTATAATTTAATCTACAAAAGGCTGTTTGGCTCTACCCAGATATCTCTGTTCACAATCCTTGCGAGTTGTTTGGCTTTTTAGGACACAAAATATAGAAAAGAAAATGTAAAGTGAATGTAAAATCAGTTCAGTAATATTATCAAGAAAACTATGTACAGTGTGTTTACTTGCTGGAATTACACTTTAAACACACAATTGCGTTCAGTCGTTCTTTCAGAAAAAATGTTCCGGGGGGCACACTTAGTATTCCGGAGGGGGTCACTGCTGGTACTATTCTATTTATTATTATATTATAGACGTATTATTTTGGTCTCCTCCGAGGGGGCACTTTGAGAGCTCTGAGGAGGCCAGTGTTCCCCCAAAATCATCTCTGGAAGAAGCAGTGATTGCGTTGATCCGTTGTGTTCTTTTGGCTTATATTGAAGTTTATTCTCCCCTTATATAGCCACAATGAAAATAAATCACAAATGGCATGGTTGTGGGGGGAGGATTGTTTATGCTGTAATGTCAGCCCTTCCGAGCAAATGCGTAAGCTCGAATAGGTTCTTTTATTTCGCAGGGCTCAAACTTCCCGGTGGAGGTATATTGCAGGCGCAATTTTCCTTGTTCTTGAGGTAGGGCGCAAATTTCCCAGACGCAAAATTCTCGACACCGTTCGAATGACCTCGGAAGACTATATCTTTTTCAATACTTTTTTATAATTTTTTACTCGAGATATCTTCATAGCTTCTTATTAAAATACTTACTAATATATCCTCATTTTATTGTCCTAACCAATCAATATGGGTATGTTGTCAGTAAAATATTTAGATTGATCGAGCCTCTGGTGTGTAACCACAGTATTTCATATCATCCCTCCATTAGAAATCTTGGCTAAACGAACCAATATATGTTGCCAATAAAATAATTTAGAATGATTGAGCCCCTGGTAAATAACCACAGTATTTCGTGACAGACCCCCCCTTCCTATTACCATATTCTAGCTACGTGCCTGACTCAGCTAATTCTCTACATTCTTTACCAAGCACACATTTTCTAAAGCGGAAAATGCTCTCTAAATACCTAAGCTCATTATTTTCAGCAGATGCACAAATTGGGTAACATTCTATCTACATGAATGTTATATATGTCGATTACTGGAAACCGTTTCTCGCTATCTATTACCATATTTACTATATAATGATTAACGTTAAAACCGGAAATGGTTGATTTGTACCGCTTCCGGTTTGAATATTACATTCATCAGGGAACTCGATTCTTAACTATTGACTCTGTACATCGTGGCCAAAATTGATGGTAATCCATCAGATAGTACTTGAGACTGTTTGTTTCACTGACGGACAGAATGAATATATGGCTATAGAGTTTTGATAAACTAAATTCGTTAATGAGTGATGATGGAACAAATATAAGAAAGGGAACCAAGAGTAGGCCTACCACCGGAAAAATTTTCGAACACAAAATTAGCCATCGAAAACCCACATGTCCTGGGTTAGAATACCATAGATGAAAACTCTACCACTGAGTCATCAATCACCCGCTTATTAGTTTTATTAATTATTATATTAATATAAATTAATGAATGCCTGCTTATGTTAATTATTGAACAATTACATTGTATACTTCGTAAAGTCAAAAATTATAAATTTGTATTTACTGTACATACAGTGAGCGCAGAAAGTGTTCGTACGCCTATGCTATTGAAACGAGAATGCTTGCGAAAAAGAAAAAGAAAATTTAAGAAGTGTAATAACACACACAATATGAATAATGAAAACTAAGCTTTATGAATATACCAATAAAGAACAAAAAGACAAGTTTAATGGTCAGAAAGTAAATAAATTCCGTAGAAAGTGTATAGAGTAGACGCAAAAAGAGATCGTACACCTGACGTACGAATACGAAACAAAGATACCACAACTGGGGTTCACTAGTATTCACCTGATTATACACCTCTGTTTATAGCATGACGAATAACAGAATGAGTTTAGTTGTGAATAGGAGTGAAAAAACTGCACGGTGGGCTGTAAAACTGGGAAGCAACCGAACAGAAACAAATGAGGAGACAAGAAAAGTAATTATTAAATTGCATAAGAAGGGTAAATCTTTGAGAAAGATAGCAACCTTGCAGACAGACCTCGTTCAACAGTACAAACAATAATTGCGATGTATAATGTTTCTATCACTGTGCGAAAAAAAAAAAAAAAAAAAAAAAAACTGGAAGGCCAAGAGTGTTGAGTGAACAAGATAAACGTTACATTATTAGGGAAAGAAAAAAGGTTCCGAAAAGTAGTGCTGTGCAATTGGCAACGGATCTGGAAACACGCGGTGTTAAAGTATCAGCCAGTACAGTGCGGAATATTTGCAGGGTATCATGCTCGGATAGCCAGGAAATGTTATGGGTGAACAAGACAAATCGTATAAAGAGACTAAAGTTTGAAAAAGAGTATAAAGATAAGGGATCAGGCTTCTTTCTGGAATAGGGTCATATTTTCGGACGAAAGTAAATTTAATCTTATCGAATCCAATGGGAGGCGTATGGTATGACTCAAGGTGAATACAGAGATGAATCCTCAAAATCTCGTCCCTAAAGTAAGACACGGAGGAGGGTCCGTGCTCGTCTGGGGTTGTATGAGTGCCTCAGGAGTGGGTCGTCTCCACTTTATCGATGGAGTGATGATCCACAAAGTGTATATTAACATATTAAAGGAAAATCTCCATACTAGTGCGCAGAAAACAATTTATTGTTCAGCAAGGCAACAACTCCAAACATACAGTGGAAAATACTCGATTGTGGCTACTCTATAATACCTTGAAACAGCTTCGCACACCTCCCCAATCCCCAGACATGAACCCTATAGAACATCTATGGTCTGTTCTGGTGACAAGAATCAGAAGGCACAGCTTCTCTACTAAAGAAGGCCTGAGAAAAGCTATTCAAGAAGAAAGGGACATATTCAGTCCCGAAGCTACTAACTAACTAACTAACTCTATGGCCTATGGAACCCGGAGGTTCGATGCCGCGTTCACAAAAGCTCTCCACTGACTTCTATAGTCCCGAAGCTACAGAACTACGAACTACTACAGGTGAAATCAATGCCACGAAGACTACAGACAATCATTAACGCACAGGGTAATCCCACAAAATAATAAATAACGTAATATACTTTATAAGCATTAATTCAATCATAAGTGTACGGTGACTTTTTGCGTTTACAAAAAAGGAATTCTCTCTTTTCTTCTGAGCAAAACAGTGATTGTCTTTGTTTGGCCTTTCTCTTGTATATAGAAATAAAATGTATGAATGTGTAGTCTTAATTCTGGTTATATATATATATTCCACCTCCCGTTCTCATGCTAGCTGTTTTCAATATAAAGTATGCACGGTGTACGAACACTTTCTGCGCTCACTGTAGGTATGCTGACAATAAGCGAATGTTATTAGAATATTTGTTGAGATTTCTTTTCCTTCACTGCCTTTCGCCTGATTAAAAAGTAGTTTGCAGTGCTTTGGAGCAGCTGCAGGTGGGAACGCGATAATGTTTGAGACATACCGGCGACTTTTTTGTGTGTGAAAATAAGACCTTCTCATAAAGCAGTAAATAACTGCAGTAGCAATTGTCTACGTAAGTGATAAAGACATATCCAACTACAAGAAACTAATACAGTATATATATTCATTATTGTGTTTCTCTTTTAACAGCTACTAGCTAGGGATGGCCAATTCCAGAATTTTTACTTTCCGGAATCCGGAAAGTAAAATCGGAAAAATTCCGATTTTTTCTAAATTCCGGATTTTTTCCGAATGTCGGAATTTTTCTGAATTCCGGAATTTTTCCGAAATCCGGAATTTTTCCGAATTCCGGATTTTTTCTGAATTCCGGAATTTTTCCGAAATCCGGAATTTTTCTGAATTCCGGAATTTTTCCGAAATCCGGAATTTTTCTGAATTCCGGAATTTTTCCGAATTCCGGATTTTTTCTGAATTCCGGATTTTTTCCGAATTCCGGAATTTTTCCGAATTCCGGAATTTTTCCGAATTCCGGAATTTTTCCGAATTCCGGAATTTTTCCGAAATCCGGAATTTTTCTGAATTCCGGAATTTTTCCGAATTCCGGAATTTTTCCGAATTCCGGAATTTTTCCGAATTCCGGAATTTTTCCGAATTCCGGAATTTTTCCGAATTCCGGAAAGTAAATTTTCCGATTCCGGAAAACAAAATTTCCGGAATCCGGATTCCGGAAACTTTTGGCCATCCCTAATATATATATATATAAAATCAGCAACGTATTTAGGATTTTATTTCTAATTGGCTATATCATAAAACACTGCTTTCCAACCTTCTTCGACTGACGACATACCTTACCGCCCAAGACATCATGATTCATTTACTTTAGGATAAGTTACAATTGTGCACTGTTGCAGGTGTTAAGTGACACACTGTGTTTCCAAACTGAACGCCTCATGAAAAAATAAAATGTGTCGCATACACTCTAGATTCATACGTCTTCTATAGATGGCATAACAGTTATTTTTAAATTCTAAAATTTCGTGACATCTCATGGGACTGTTCGACACACCACTTCCGAAAAGCTGCCATAATATACATATTATTGACAGTACTACATAAAATCCGGAGTAACGATATAATCATACTTTTGTATAATACGTGTGCTGTAACTCAAACCCTTTTAGGTCCTCATGATAATATTATGTTAATAATTAATTGTAATGTAAAGTTGAATAGTGTCTCATGCAATCTTTGAAGTGGGTAGTAGTAGTGGATGCACAAAAAGTAGTGGATGCAAACTGTAAGTTTTAAAAATCGACTTTGCTATCTTTATTTTTTTATTTATTTTTTTTTAATTACCTAAATTTAGGGATTAAGGCAGCAGTGACGAAGTTCGCTAGTGGATCTTACCTTGCAATACATCAATCTAATCTAATCTACTAACCTAAGGTTCATTTTTATGTTATTCTCGGTCTACTCAAAGGATCTAGTCTACAGTATATACGCCATGCGTATTCCTTTATATCAGCGTTTCCCAACCGGTGTGCCGCGGCACACTGGTGTGCCGCGAGGAATCGAAACAAAATTATTAATTTTATAGCAATCAAATTGCAAAACGTAGGGAAAGTGTATATTTGTGTTTCACATTACTACGAAACTCTATGAATCTACAATTTTAAGTTTCATACCGGGTTACTATTCTGTACATTTCTAATGTTGAAAAAAGTATTTGTTATCATTGTTCTGACCATTATTGCTTCTTTATTGTTGCAGACTATTTCGTAACTTGAATATTTAAAATATCATTCAATCCTTTCGACAAATTACCTACATTTGTGTTTTAAAAGATTTGTTTGTTCGTTCGTTATTTAGTGATCTTCCTTCTTAGTAGTAGGTTGGATCCAGTTTTTAAAAAGAAAGCGTATTTTTAAAAAAACTGAGTCCAATATTTCTATGCAATTTTCTATTTTTAAATTAGAATGAAAAATAAGCATAACGATTTACCACGGGGGGGAAACCAGTGATAGAGCTTTCTTTTCTGTGAGAAGGAGATCAGTAATCACAGAAAAAATACCACTGTGTTTCATATTTACAAATAATAATATCTATAAGTGTGCCGCGAGAATCCAAGTAAAACCCGTAGTGTGCCGCAAGTTGAGAAAAGGTTGGGAAACGCTGCTTTATATATTTATTCTGTGTGTCCGTTCAGGAGAGACAAAATTTCAAGGAATGTTGATGAATCATTCTCATTTCTGGCCAAAATGTAGAAGATCAAAAGTTACGAATCAAGTTTGTTGATGGAAGTGATCTATCCGCTTGATTCCGAATCATAGAAAAATCAAAAATCGGTAACCCTATATATCCTTATGGGAGTAATTATGTATATCATCCTTTCTTGATAGACGACCCGCAGTGCTCTTCAAATTAGCGGGTTAGTATAACGCTCAGGATGCAAAATACTAATTTGTCCGTAGAATACAACACTAAATAACTTTCTAGTTTCTGATCAAAAGATTTAAATATTTTTTCTTTTCAAATATTCGTTCATCGTAACGTATATTTCATTTAATTTGACGCAAAATGCTATATCTAAGCCTAGGCTTGATAAAATTTAGTTTAGGAAGATTGGTTTACCAAATATCAAACCAAACTCTATCACGGAGTGTACAATGGGACATTTCTACTTCTTCCTTTCTCCTGCACATGACAAATATTAGAAAATATGTCGAAGTTTCATAACGTGTAAGAAAGTGTTGATATCTCTTATTAATATTCCAGGGGAAAGCAGGGTTTCTTCCAGAAAGTTTTGTCCCCACAAGCAAAATCGAAAAATTAGGACCTGCACTCAGACGGTATTTGCTAAAGTATGTGCCCTGCAATTGCAATTTAATATACGTTACTTGCAGGGAGCGGTTGCCCACCTCTGAGAAGCTTTACACCCCACGAAATATGTTGTTGAATGCTCGCCTCTTTCGATCAGATCCCACGCCATGGTTTAATCAAAGCACACCAAGTTCTGCCAGTGATTTATATTACAAGGAATTGAAGGACATAATACTGACTTGATAATATCCTCCGAATTAAATGAATTATTCAAATCCGGATTTCAGATTTGTTTGCTGGCTTCTGCAGTATTAATTACTTCAACAGAATATATTTCCTGATGAATTAATGATGCATTAAAAAGAAAACATTTGAAGGCGATGCTCCCTCCGTGGATCCGTGGCTGTTAAGTGTCTTGTGTACGAAATTTATAATTTAGTCGCAAGGGGGCGCAAATACTGCCACCAGAATAGCAGATGTTGCGAAATGTAGAACCAATTTACAAGCAAGTACAGGCGAATTTTCGGTTATTATTCTCCAACGACATAGGCGATCCCTAAATTCTAAATCAAAAGTACCATAATCTCGATTATTTTTAACACCGTGCAAAATTTATTCATGAATCAAAGAATTTCGCTAGCTTAGATCAATAATGTATTGACTGTTTGGTTTAATTTCACGTTTCCTTTTCAGTACCGAAGTTATATGAGACTGGAACTACAGTTTAACGTAGGATCCGAACCAGTGGCGTAGCAGCTGCCCCCGCAACCCCCGCAGTGCGGGGGGGCCCCGATGTATAGGGGCCCCGAAGTCTTGCGATGAATAAAGTTTTAAAGAAGTAGAACTTCCACCTTACTTATGTCGGCTTTACAAGTGGGGCCCCTTCTCTATACTTTGCGGGGGGCCCCGCAAAAGTGTGCTACGCCACTGAAACCATGTATAATGCTCACTGTGAATCGAATCCTCGTCTACCGTGCTAAATGCGCGCATACAAACCACCGGCGCCGATTTCTGAATAACTTTGGGAATGGCAAGGGAATGTTCAGGAGGTGCTTTTCATTGCCAGATATCCAAGCAAAGATATTCAGATACTAGGAGCCCAAGCAAACTGATTATGCCTAAGCCCCTCTCGGCTCCCTAGGATCTGAGCTCGTGATTCTAACCACAGTCTGCAGCTCACTCAGGTACATTCTTATTTTAATTATATTACGTTTTAGCACTATTTTGAAAAATGTGAATGTCAAAACTCAATAAGCAGTTTTAAGCTACAGTACTGGTTTTCTATTATGATTAATCACTTTTAAGATCGAAAAATAAATTACGCCAACAAAATATCATAGTCTCATTTTATATTCGCAGGAAACGAAAGAAAAGAAAAAACACCAAGAAGTTCCGTTTGCCCCATACAGTTGCTGTCATTCCAATGACCTTCCTTACATCGTACATACATTAAATGAAAGAAATAAAAAAGGTTATTTTTACGTGTGAAAGGATTAGTGCTAGGCAATTCATAGCACGTTTGTATTTTGAGGTGTTCGCGTGAAAGGTCAAAAGTTTTCTTAAAGGAAGGCGTGATTCGTATTACTACCTGAAAACATTAGGGGAGAAGCTATTTATACAAAAAGTATATTCCTCTCGATTTTGGTTAACTTGAAAAAAACAAGAAAAGAAAAAAGAAAAAGAAAAATGTACTGTGGTGATGACTCATGCAACCTACTGGAAAACACAGTTCCTTCCGCTGTCTGAAGACGAACATGTAAACGGGCTGGAAGCAACAACATAACCGAAACGAAAGATTTATAAGGTATAATATTGTTATATTCTTGTTGTATCTCTAGAACTCAAAATTTTGATCGTGACATTTTTTTCTTCATCGTTTTTGTACTGAAAATAAAACGCCATCTTATCACTGCTATATTATTTTCGTTGCCAACGAGACGAGTTCATACTAAAATTCGAGACAAGACAACAAATATGATAATTCTAATCGCGTTTTCGAAATTTCCCGAGTCAACCTGCTCCTTCCCTCTCCGCGTTGTGTATCAAGAAAAAGAGAGGAACCGTGACGCCACAGATCATTTTGTTGAAAAGCCCTACATTAAATGTTTTTGGTAGCCTGTTCTTTTTTCTTTTTTAATTAATTTTGTTAATTTAACAAGCACTACCGTCAATTATCTGCTTCGCTGAGGTAAAATATGAAAAATCAGTAATATGCTCCGTTAGTCGGTCACTTCTTACTACTACTACTACTACTACTACTACTACTACTAAAGCGCTCTCTCATATCAGTCATTTTTGATCCCATCCCCCAAAGTTGCGGGGCTGAATTTGGATTTAAACAGCATCGGAAATGTCACTGTTCACTTCAACGATCCCCAAAACCATGGAATCAACTCTAATATCGGTCATTTTCGATCATTTTTAAATATGTTCCCTGCTTCTCCTCCCCTAAATCGCACCGTCCAAGTGAAATGGTAAAAACCATCCCAGGCTCGAAGCTCATCTATGCTGAAAATTTGATCGAGATCCCTCGGGTGGTTCAAGAGTTATTACATATAGATTAAGGTTATGGTAATTTTGAAATATAGGTCATTTTTTTATTTAGAAAATCTTGTGAAATAAATTAATAATTGATTCCACAACCTCTCACAGTGTGGTGAAAATATGAGTGATCGACAATTATGACGTCACACACTGAGCACTTAGATTTCTCGGCCTTAAGAAACCACATAAAACTGTGGGTTTATTAAATAGTACTTTTTGAATAAGATGTGACTTCAATTTTAAGCAGTTCTGTTTATCAATCATAACCCTGTCCATACGGGAAATACAAAATTTCAAGAATTACTTGTTAGATCGCCATTAATTTTAGGCCAGGACATAGATAATCAAAAGTTAAGAATCGAGGCCGTTAAAAGAGATGACCCATCCAGTTAATCCCAAGATACTGTCTCTCATGTATTCCTATAACGTTATTTTAGATTAATAACCCCCTTGTTTGTATGCAACCCAAATGTACATAAGGTCAGGTTGGTTGCATACCATTCAGATACTTTCAATTTTCTAATCAAACTACTCCATGTGGTGTACACGTGCACTGCTACTTGTCACATCATCGTTCATTAAGACATCAGCGTGTAGACCCTAAAAAGTGGAGGACAGTCTGTTCATCCCGTTCCTGTCCCACTTTAAGTTGAGAGTCATTAGAAATTAAAATGTGGGCCATTTTAATTAAATAACCCTTTAAAAAATTATATGTAATTTGGATTACCTAGAACCACTCTAAATAACTAAGCCAACATACGATGCGTATTTGCTTCGAAATTTAGCGTCCCTTTCCAGCGCCTAGGTTGTATCGTGTGTAGACGTACAGCTTAACATAGGATCGAAATCATATGAACTTCCATCGGGAATCAGAGACTCCGCTTAGTGAAAAATATTACGCTATTTAGCCATGAATGGGCCCTATGTCAATACAAATAATACTTAAAAAAAAAAATGAAAGTATTTGATCAAATTTTTCGGATTGGACATCTGGACACTCATTAGAAATGGTCTTAAGAACAACTGCAAGAAAAGTAATACGAAAAACATGACTCCACAAAACAGAATGGAAAATTATATTATATATATACTAAGAAATAAATGGTATACTGAACGGTGAAAAAGTTGTTAAGTGAAAATATTGTTAAATGCACAAACGTGGAAAAACTAAGGTGGCTAGGAGGAAGAAGGATCTATTACTCCTCATCCAGGCATACTTCGGAGGCTTTGTTTCCTTCTTGAGGCTAAGATAAGCTGCGATTACACATCGCTATTGCGTATCTCTTCCTCTTGGTGTTAAAATAAATTGCCCGATTATATGGTATTTATGTGTAAGGCATGTTCCTTAGCATATAAGTACCCCAGTGCAGCCCTCTCGCGTTGACACCCTGCCCCAGACTACTCACAAGCGTCCTAGAACTGAGTGTCAGACAGACTTGGTCTGGTAATGCAGAATGCAGATTTTTCGTGCTAATAGTTTTGGGAATGTTATTTCCAGCTTACAAGAGATTTTTTTTTTCTGAAAATGAAAACTAACTTCTATACTGAAAATAATGGAAACAATCTTCTAAACACACATTATCGAATATGTTTTCTAGGATATTGAACTATATGTTTCGATATTCTACACAATTACTGCATCTCTCACTATAGAAAACAGCTTGGTCCATGTTCCTTATACTAAAGGAGATCTCATCCCAAACAGGCTTCTTTCCAGATATTTTTTTTTTTTCATAGAGAGGGTCAAAATTAAAATGCAAGGGGACTGCATTGGGGCACAAGTGGAGTCGATTTTGTAAGAGTAAGGGATTTGGATTGGGTGCATTGTACTGCAAAGGTTCTTTTTGAACACACCAATATCTAAAATTCAGTAATAAGTCTGCCACAAAAGGCAATATAAGATACGAAACATCCAAACACAGTGACAAAAGCGCTTGGGTAAATATAGTAACACAGTGATATTTTAAACAGCCCAAGTTAGGATGAAAGATAAAATGTCAGATGCATGTCGGGATTGTCAACTGAACGGAAAACGAAAAATGCATTAAGTAGGAAGAGATTTGGTGGGAAAAAAAAAGGACCTCCATTTGCTAACTAACGTGCCATGCAGAAGAGTAATATGTAATCACAATTAATTTCATAGCTGGGATGGGATGGGCCAATTCCTTCGTCTTTCCGCTGGAAGAAGCACTGATCCCAAATAAGCCAGCATTTTCTTATAGTTTTCCTTTTATTTTTTTTCTTTCCTCGATCACTGAATAAAAATGTTATGCCTAGTTACAGTAGTAGGAGTCAAATTACCCGCATAGCTACACACATTTTTGTGTCCAGCGTTTCACGCAATCCACTCGAGAAAGTTGATTACATTGGAGTGTTACGTCCCTTCCAGCACCGAGGCTATATGAAACATGGACCTACATAGCATCCGGACCACATGAGCTTCCACCGGAATCGAACCCTGAATTCACGTGACAAGTACAATGATCGCTAACTACATAGACACAAAGGATTATAAATCGATGGAAAAGTTAAAGAAACAATGCCTTAATAGCAACATTGATTTTAATATATTCTTTTACTTTTATTTTGCACGTTTTGCTGACGTAAGCCTTCAGCTATCTAATGGTCTACGTGTATGAGTGAAAAAGACAGGAATGACGACATAGCTGGTTACAGACTTTTATTGTTGCATCGTATCATGCTACCGAGTCAGACAAATCAACAAAACAGGACAAAAACATGATATTCCCCCTCCGCCACTAACCCAATAGGATCATATGACCTTAAAACGTCCTTCAAGTTATTGGTTGTTATGGTGACGGGAGTTTCTCTTCTGTGGGTGTCGGTTGGGCATCATTTCTCTACTGCTTGGTTTGGTTGTCATGGATACCGACATGTCAACAAGGTTACATTCACAGATAAACCGGAACTTGGTGATGTTCTTCCCTCCCCTGGCTCCATACTATGCATACATTCAACTTCCAATTACCTCAGACATGATGGACGGCTGATGGGTCCGAGAAATGGCTGAGATGGAACCCACACGAGATAGGTATTGCGGTGTACGTAATTCTCCGTAAATCAACTAAGTTTGCAGAATCCGAGGCCGTCGCTCAGTTTTACAGGTATTCTTAGCTCAGCGTTTTTTCAATATAAATCAGTCACTCCGACGATCACGTGATAGAAAATTTTGTTTACGGCGTCTCATACCAGTGTGCGAATAGACAAGGGAGATCCCAGAAATTACGTCCCTAACAAAACTTTAATCTCTCGTGAACAAGAAAATTTTCATCCATGGAAACTTTTCTCCATCTATTTTTTCCCCATTGGTTATGACGATAGAAACAATGCCCAACTTCTATTTTGTGTAGCAGCCACTCTCTCTCTCTCTCTCTCTCTTTTTTTTTTTTAAAGCCCTTTAAGTAAAAATACCACGTTATGAAACCTTGTGTCCTTTCGTAAAACTTTCATAAAAATATTTATATGAAGGAAGCACCAGAGGTTATACCGTTATTTAGGGTTTTCGTTTTATTTTGACCTGTAGAATAGCGCTTTGTGGTCCGTGGGCACCATTTTTAGAATACCCGATATATAGTGTGAATATACAGGGTGTTTGAAAACAACACAACACCGACGTTTCGGAGGTGATTCCTGAAACCAAGATAAGACAAAAATTATAGACCAACCCGGGTGAATAGGCTGCCGAAAACATGAACTTTAAAGGTCAATAGTTCTAAAACTATGGGACCTACCGTTGTCAGGTCAAGACTTCACTTAGGAATTAATATGTGTCCTATCTAAAAATACATGTTTCACAATCCTGCGATACTTCCGCAACAATTTTTATAGAGGTAGTTGAGTGCTTAAAGTTATATGACCGTAGAAAAAAAACCCTCTATAAAAATTGTTGCGTGAGTACCTTAGGATTCTGAAACATTTACTTTTGGATAGTACACATATTAGTTCTTAAGTGACGTCTTGACCCGACTACGGTAAGTCCCACAGTTTTGGAGCTATGCACCTTTAAATTTCATATTTTCATATTTTCGGCAGCCTATAACTCCGAAAGGAAGAATTTGTGCACCCAGGTTGATCTATATTTTTCGTCTTATCTTGCTGTCAAGAATCACTTCCCAAACGTTGTCGGTGTTATCTTGAAACACCTTGTATATTGATGATATACGGGTGAAATTGATCCCCTTGGGGGAAAATGTTCAATTCAAAGACTGCTTCATACAGGATGATAAATTGCAGAAATTTCACAAACAAATCGTTAACTTATTTGGTTTGTAATCAAGAGGTTCCAGGTTTGAATTCTGAGTCCAGGCACCATCATTTGCTTTTTCTATTTAGAGAAGACAAATCTCTCTCTGGTTCGAGTGCTGCTCGTTCTAGCTTTCGAACCACAACAATCTATGTACAGTTTCGGCGATGTTTTCATTAGATAATGTGTCTGATGAAGGCAATAATAAATTGCCGAAACTGTAATATAAATTATTAATAATACGTATTTCTTTTCGTCAGATCTTATTTTTATTTAATCTGTCTAGTGTCATGAAATGAGTGACAAAGTCGGCTTTTAAATCCTACGCAAGTTCTCTGCTCCCAAACCACAGATAACTTTGAAAGTCATTTTTAACTCTTTTTTTTTTTTTTTTTTTTTTTTTTAAGTGTTCGTTAAAATGCGGACCTTTGTCAACACGAAGCGTAAACTTTACTATCTTTCTTACTAAATTTATTTGGTAGATTCGGGTTTGTAATGGGAAGAAACGTGAGTAATAAACATACAATAAATAAAAGGGAAAATTCATTTCTTTTTACGAACATCGTAATTGTTCGATCTTTCGTTGTCATTTCTAATTCAAATTGAAGTATCGAGTATCTTCAACATGAAGACAAACTGCCAACCTATTTATGTAGATAACTGCTTATAAAATTCCAGTGCTAACATTTGCATTCCTTATTACTTCGTGTTGGATATACACTAAAAAATCCCGTACGAAAGAGGTTGTATCAACTGATCACACAATAGCAACACGTGCCAATAAAAATAGCAGAAACGTTGATGAGAAACAGCTGGATATTTACATAAAATTAAGTGTTTAGGTTGTTATAATATTATGCATGACGTTTACTACAATTATGATTTTATAAATGCCAAATTTACCGACCGAAGTATGGAGAAAACAGCAGTACTATGGAACATTTTTTAAAAAAATATAAATCACGTTTAATACGAGTATTCATATTATAAATTGTGCATGTAAATGTTAGATTTAATCTGTAGCTCTCTGTTTTCAATGCAAGAGGTAAAAAGAAATTATTAAATGTCAGACATGTCACACCGAGGCTGTTTGGGGAGAGAGTAATCGGCATCGTTTTTCATCTCACCGCGAAGAGCTGTCAAAACCTTCTTGAAGAAGTGTTGCGGAGCACGCGCTAATTTTACAGTAATTATGTGATATCTTCAAATAGATAAAAGATAATCGAAAAGTGGAACAAGACCTCCCAAGACAATATTATTCTGCTTGAGATACCGTTATCATGACTCTGCTTTCGATTTCCAGATATTTAGAAAATCAGCATTTATTTTCGCGTTTCTAAATAACTGCAAACGGAAAGTTACTAGGTGACTCGTGATAACGGTACATCATAAAAAATAATATTGTCTAGGGAGGTCTTGATCCACTTTTCGGTTATCTTTTTTCTATTTGAAGGTATCACATAATTACTGTAAAATTAGCGGTATTTTAATTTCGCAGTGATAAGGACTCTTAAATGTTGGTGACTTTCTTGCAATGCTTCAACAGGGCAGTATCCCTCTTCATTATAGGTCAATTAAAGAAGTTGGTCAGGTGCTGTATATGGAATATTGAACTATACGGATCAGAGACTTGGACATTACGGAAGTTAAAGAAATATTTAGAGTTTCAAAATGTGGTTCTGGAAGATGAAGAAGATAAATAGACGAAGAGAATAACAAATGAAGATGTCTTAAAACGAGTACGAGAGAAGAGGGCGCTCTTAGAAAGCATCCTTCGTAAGAAGCCCAATTGGATCAAACTCATCTTGCGAAGAAATTGTTTTCTTCATACCGCCATAGAAGGAACGATGGAAGGCAAGAGAGGAACAGGAAGAACAGAAATAATGGATGATTTGAAAAATAGAAGAAAATATTGGCAATTAAAAGAGAAAGCTGAACAACCAAAAACGTGGAAAAACATTTCCGTGAAAAGCCAAACCTATTACACCTCATTAGTCCCATGACCTGCCAAACGACATAATAATAATAATAATAATAATAATAATAATAATAATAATAATAATAATAATAATAATAATAATAATAATAATAATAATAATAATAATAATAAAAATATAATTTCTTAAACGAAACTACGAATGAGGACTGACATTCATCCGTAACATTTTGTTAAGCTCAAAAAAAAATTTCGATTGGCATATTTCGCATCATAATATTGAAGAATTATTCTTATTTTCTGTTGTCAGCGAAGCCAAAAACTGCAGAGATCCAAATACAAAAACAAAACGTGACAAGCAGAATTATATTTAGACCTTGTTTTTCATCAACTCGTGAAGTTTCCTTGAGAGCAGTTCAACACCCTTATGTGGATAAGACCCAGTATAATTCTGAAGAATAAATATTGTTCAGTATTCCAGTTTTCTTTAATCAGCGCTATTCCTGACTTTTAAAACTTCTGCATTAAAGAATAACCTTTGCAAACTTTCCCTCGGTCTTTTAGCCGCTGGAAAATTACCAGGCATACACACACATACCAGTCACATGTCCCGCCTGGCTAAAAGAGACAAATAGGCGAATGAAATAACCAACTACTTCCCACGTACCAAGATTGTCGTGTCGCGCATATGTATTTATTGGACATCCCTTGACTTCAATGAAAGATTGCACGCAGCATTACACGTGATGTATCGACAGGACAGCGCAAGTAAAAGTTGGGTGGAAAATGCACCCTACTTGGATACAGGACAATATTATCGTACAGGCATGCTCTGTATATACAGTATATTGACGTGTCCTTGCTAGGGACAACAACAAAAATATATGGTAGAAATTGATTATTTCTATTCAGAATACGATAAGTTAATGTTACATAAACAGGACGAATATATACACTTTACGACAAATACCTATTCTTTTCAAGGATTATGACGTTTGCTTATATGAGACATTCAAAGGCGAGAGTAATTATAATTTATAACTCAAGCCAACGGACACCATTATGAACATAATTATGTGAATGAATGATTGCTAAAGCGGACATATCGGATAAGGCAGAAACTAAATCATGCTTTAATTGTCCTCTTTGATAGTTACGAGGAGTGGTAGGGGATAGTCAAGGGCGCCCATTTCAGGGGGGCTGGGGGCCCGAGTCCACCAAAGCTCATGTGGGCCCCACATATTTATGAATATACAATATTTGACATAATTTGAATGCATAATTTGTCTTAAAATCCTCATATATGCCTTCTCTGAATGCCTCCCCCCCAAATTTACAGAGAAATCGGCGCCCTTGGGGATAGTTAGGTGGATTAGTCATAGGCAAGTTGTCTCGGGTCGGCTCAAGCCCCCAATGAAGAATACGGGCCTTTTAACTGTCATCAATGTTTCCATGTTCATATCCTTGTCGCAATAGATTACGTAGATTATAGAATAAGATATATATTAAACGACGTCAAACAAAGCTACTAAAAGCAGAAGATAATTCATTATTATTGTTTATAATATTTTTGAAGCCTGCGTCAAGCAAAACAAATTAATGCCTAATATAAAATTAGGTACGATGGTTCTGTTATGAGGTATTACTTGTTTGGCCTGGTACAGATTTCGAATTGTTTCATATATAATATCAATAAATTATTATTATCTGCTTTTAAGCACTTTTTTTTTACCATTTTATTATTTTCTGTTTTTCAACACTTTTTATTGAGACATTTAATATCGTTTTCTTTTTTTAAAAATAAGTATTAATTTTTTGCCTTTTAGTGTGTTTTTGAAGTTGGTTACTTTTATCTTAAGTTTCTTTAATTCAGGGATGCAAATAACCACTCGCCCACTCACCCGGGGCGAGTGGTTCATCCGTGTGGGCGAGTATTTAACCCTCGTAGCACAAAGGCTAGCAAGTTACGTTAAGCACCAAGGAGGGGTGCAAGTGCACCCCATATGGAAATTGTTCAATACTTATGTAACATTGTGCTTATGCTTTATAATTACGCTTGAAATTAACAAATAAATGCATTTAACATATTTTAGCCTCTTTTTTTATTGTATTTAAGCGCTTGCATTGTACAAATTTACGCACAAGAAATATGGGAACAGTGCATAAAAAATTGAAGCTGGTGCTACGAGCGTTAATATCATACCCAAGGTAAGTAAATGATTTCTATTATGGGATGTGGGCTAGTAGTTCTTTTCTTGGGCTAGTAAAATTTTGTTGCTTATTTGAATCCCTGGTTTAACTTCCATTTTTCGTTACTCTAGTGGTTCAAAAATGAAATGAAATCTGAGAGTTTTAAGTCCCACGTTTATGCCGTGTACGATACAGGAAACTGTGATGAGAAATGAATGAAATGGTAAGATGGAGAAAGTTGGAGGAAACGAGAGAACCCGAGAAAACCCACGCATACGGTGTTTGTCCACCACAAGGTTCCCTTAGCTTGAGGAGATCGAACCACGGACTCCACCTACCAGAGATGAACGCTCAACCCTGAGCCACCGCGGCCCCTCCAATGGTTCAAGTGGATACCTAAACTAAAAGTACCTAATTGCGTCTAAAATGGATCCGCCTACAAAATATGCGTTAACAACTATAGACTATTTTTAAAAAATCAGTCAACGCCTTACGAAATTACAAGTGAACATACACATCGTGTTAACAGTTATCATCTGTTTAGAAGTTTAATCGCCTATAATTCTAAAGAGTGTCATCAGATCATAATAAATTTTATATGCAGTTAGTGAGCAAATATACTCTCTGAAACTTAACAAAAAAAAAAAAAAAAAAAAAATCGGTACACCTCTGTTGAAGCTATAAGTGAACATGCGGACAGAAGTCAGTTATTTACGTTATTAACACAATCAGCAGTTGAGAAGTTTCATGATCTAGCCCCGAAGATCAACAGATCTTAATGAAACTTATACGAAACCACTGTGAAAGCATACTTTTTCAAACAAAATGTAAATCAATAAAATTAGTGCACCTATGTCGAACCACCGTAAGATCATAACTTTTCCAACAAACTATAAATCAACAAAATTAGTGCACCTATGCGTGGCCATACAATCATGGTATTAACACTGTCAGCCGTTGAGGAATTTCATGATCTAGCCCGTCATGAAATTTACATGGAACCACCGAAGAAGTATATTCTTTCATACAAAAGCAAGTATTATTAGAACTGGCGCAACTATGTTGAAATTATAAGTAAACATACACATATTAAAGTCGGTTCATTACAGTTTTCATACTGCACACGTTCAAGTGTTTTATGGTCTATCTCCGAAGATTATCATTACATCCAGATGAAATTTCCACGAAAGCACCAGAAATGTAGAATCTTTAAAATAACACAGAATTATCAACGTCGGTAGATCCATATCTTAATTATATGTAAACACACCCACAGAATATACACACGGGTTGAACCGAGAACCTTTTAAGTTTGTTAACTCACAATTAGCGTGACGGTTCTTGTTTCTTTCCCAGGCCATTTGAGGTGGATAATACAGTGTCCGTGGTTTCGTTGGCTATTTCTTTTCTCCCACATTTCCATTCTACAAATTTTTCCATCATTATTCATTTGCCTTAATCATAATCTCTCTTAGTCTCAAGAGCATAATCGTGGGGCGTTAAACTGAAAGATTTCATTTTATGTTTTTCAAACTTCAAGACACTCCCGCCGGGAAACGAACCGTGGATACTGTAAGCCAAAATCGCAAGCCCGCTGGACACTAGAACGGGGAAGGGCTTAAACGTGGAACATCGAACTGAAGATTTTCATTTCATTTTTCTTTCCAAGAGTTATGATGGTTGATGGTACAAAAATTTTAAGCCTCTAACAAAATTGACCAAACAATTAAAATATTATTCATATAACCTTTCTCTTATTACTTCAATAATTAATCAAAATCGTAATTCTAACAAATATTAGTTCAATCGATATTATAAGTTAGGTAAGAAGTAATCAAATAACTTAAAAGACCCATTTTAACAAGAATAAACTCTTTTATTGATCCCTCAATTCAATGGAATAATACATAGGCTACGAAAATACATTTAAATTATTAACTACAAGAAATCTAGATGCTTATCATTGATTAAAGTTTTAAAGTTTTCCAACCTGACGTTTCCCTTAGACTGAAGGCCATAGCCGTAAAAAACTCGAACATACAAACTAAATCTATCTCTAATAAAATAAAGCCTTCAAACTTAAAAATTTGAAACAGAGTTGTAGAAACTGCTATTGGCCAAATGCACAATGGAAGAGTCAATTTAATATAATTTGACTTCTAATATTCATATCTATTTACAACAGTTTAGTAATTTAATTATGCACTTTTTTAGTCTCAAAATTATCATTAAGAAAGATTTTTTTTTAATTAATGGTAGACAAAATCAAATTCAACATTTCGATAAAATTTAAATGTTTCATTAGTTCCTAAACTGAACAAAACTTCCTCGGACTAGAGATCACAAAGGTCTACGGTTGTACACTCATGTCCAAAATTATTGTCGCATGTCTATAAATATGTTGTAGGAATATAATTTGATAATGAATTCGCCTGGTATTTCTTATACCCGGTCATGTTAGTATGTATATAATCGGCAAATGCATGTATATGGCAAACTGCATGTCAAAATAGCAGGAAATAAGAATAATAAAACGGAAATAAAACTTTCTTGTCCATTTAGCAACATTTTGTTTTACTCATTCTAATTTTCGTATTTATAATTCTTTTCCTATGAAATTTACTACAAATGTACATTTCCCGATTATACGCATAGTATCAGTATTAAAAGTACCTTGCAAAATCATTATCAAATTATATTCTTACAAGAACACAGTTATAGATATGCGACAATCATTTTGGACATGAGTGTACATACTGACAAATTGGATATATATCAAAAGGATAATTTGCTACAAAAGAACTTATAAATTATAATTTCCTTCGAAGACTATTTTATCCATATTTCATAATCAATATGTCTTTAACACGATGACAATAAGATGTTCATTTATTTGCCTTCCATATATAAGTCCATTGAAGTGGTTTGTTAAGGAACAAACATTATTTTTTAAAAAAGAAATTGGATGAGAAAACGTGGTAAAAATGTATTCATTATTATCTAACAGCGCCGCCAATTTCTGTATAACTTTGGGATGAGGCCGTTCCGGCGAGTGTGTTCCATTGTCATATATCCAAGCAAAGATCCAAGGAAATATATCAAGATTCTGGAGATACAAGATCACTTTGGGAAGGGGCATTGACCTCCCCAAAATCGGTGTCAATGTTACCTATATTCATAAATCTGTTCCGTTACCGTTAGCAACTCTAGTAATCATATGCCGTAAAGAGCCGAAAGACCCCCACCCCTCGAGCAACAATAAACAAAAAAAAAAAAAAAGAAAGAAAGAAAGAAATGAAATGAAATCTGAGTTTTACGTCCCACGGTTATCCCGTGTGGGCTAAAGGAGACGGCGATTATGAGAAATAAATGAAATGGTGGAATGAAGAAAGTAGAAGGAAAATCCCAGGAAAACTCATGCATACGGTGTTTGTCCACTACTAAGTCCACTTGGCGCGAGCAAGGATTGAACCAGGGACAACACTAAAACTAATACTGAAAATAATACACGTATTTAGCTACGGATCCAGTCAAGTCTTCTGCCAGGTCGAGCCTGAACTTCCAGTACAATCCAGAAGAAAACCAATTAATGTACTCTTTTGACATTCCAGTTTTACTGCTCCTGGATCCAATCATGATTTGTTGTTTTTATAATTCGAATCCTAAATTCTTCACATTACTGCATCCCAATAGTGTGATGACAGAAAATAAAAATTCTTGACTTATTTTGTCCTCATTTTCTACATTCATACATACGGTAGTCACAAATATAAAAAAGTTAACAAAAAAAGAAAACAGGAAAGAAGCATTGCACCTGCTACGAGAAGTATCCTAAGTGGCATTGAACTACAGAAACCAATAACCCGAAATGTAAATGGATTTCATATATCACTTGCTCCATAATTCAGCAGTTTTTTTTCTTTCTTTTTTTTTTTTTTAAGAAATGGAGTGGGAACTGACTTATCTCAGTAAACCAGAAAACGTGACTCACTAGAGGCTGAATTATACAAGATATAGTATACAGTCGCAAATCCAAGAAGATTTGCTACTTTCAGCTGTACAAATTACATTAGATGAAATGGTACTTTATTATATATTACAACGGACAAAAATCATACATGGGAATGTTCTTTATTATTATTATTATGAATTATCGTTCTTTGCACCGATACACTAAATTAATTCGGTTGATTACAATTTTACGTCCCTATATGAAACGGGGCCTTTTGCTTTTAAAGGTTTATCGAAATCACTATTTAGGTTTATTATATTCACGGTGAGCATCCGCACTAAGGATTGAACTCGGGATCAAGTGCTCAGAAAGCACACGCATTAACCATTTAGCTACATGAAAGGGCACACTGATCAACGCTGGAGGTGAACAACCTGAATTTCATGTTGAATATGTTTCATTTATTACATTATATCATTTAAAATTAAATCAGAAATTCAAAATGAATATACCAAACCAAACATGTTGATTGATACATGTTGCATTAAGGAAATCAGCACGAGTTTCCGGATGAGTCAAAGTCAAAAACCATTCCTGTAAAATTTAGAAGAGACCAAACAAGGAATGAAACTGCCTTTAGTGGTAATGGGACCTCAGTCATTATTTCAGATCCGCAGTATTGAATCAAATGCCATCTTCTTAAATGGGAAAGGAACATGTAATATTTCAAGTATCTAGGCTTTTGTACTCAGAAATATACTGGTGTAAGTTGTTTACAAATCACTTTTTTTTTAATGTACATTATGAGTTACAGTTAAGAAAAGTTGTACCATACTAACATCGCACTTACCAGTGTTCTCTTTTGTGTCTGGGTATGCAGTGAAACAACATGGCAATAAGAACTGCTGAATACAAAGATATCTTTTATTGTGGCGAACAAAGTAATTTTTTGTACAAGGGAAGTAGCAGTGGACATCAACTACAGACACTCAGGGCAATTATCTATAGTGTTGTAACGAAGATCATACGGAAGTTCCGGACAACTGACAATGTGGACGCTCCGATAAAATAAATAAATAAAAGTTGACTCCGAGACACCCATATTGGTCTTGATAGCGCTACTGGTATATCACAAAAAGAAGCACTTATTGGTTGCTGTGGCATCAGTCAACGCTCAATTATTCGTATCCTGTCCAACGGATATGACATCCATATGAGCTTAAAATGCTTTACCATCTAAGCTAGGCTTATCCTAATAGCCAAGCTCAGTTTTGAGAGTGAATCCTCCAGAACAGGATCCCACATTCGTGTTTTGGAGATGGTGGAGTCAATCATCATAACACACGATATTGATGTGACACCAATTCACACTGGACGCATCCAGGAAAGATGCAAAACGGATTGAAAAACTTGGCATGGCGCTGTATCTGTACTCCCGGCTTACTGACAATGCCTATCTGTATCCTGTAGGACATCCTTCTCACTTCTCAATGAAGTTATGATTTTCCCTGCATTCTTCCAAGGCAATATACCTCCGTATTATGCTGTCAATGCGCATGCTTCTTGATGAACTGTTTTCTGGGTACTGGATCAGACAGCCTGATCCAGTTTAACGGCCACTCCAGTCTCCTGTCCTTAAACTCTTGCTTATCGAGATATGCTAAGAGTAAGAGATGCAAATCCTGCAGCACTGATACGACGTCTGACATATCACTAGATATACTATTCCGGGTTGAAAGGAAGTAAAAGGATCATCTGGCTGTGTGTCGATAATGCCCGACATCATATTGAAGCACGCTTTAGGATTACTCGTAGTATGACAAGAGCCAATATATCGCGTAATACGTAGTTTTTTTACACAATTAAATGGATTTGAATTCACCCGACAGTGATTTTTTTGAGTAAATATTCTATACATTTCATACATCATACGATTCCTTCCTAATTTTCTTTTTTTTAAAGGCGTTGGATTAAGTATGGCAAATCCAAGAAGGAGGTGGTTCTCCTACAATGGTCTCATCAGCACTATGTGTGGTTAAATTCCCCTTTCTAGACTTTCCTCCATTTTATGAGTGTCGTTTCAGATTTATTACTCCTTCTGCTTATATGGACTATAGCACCCTTTCTCAATTCAGAATTCTTCTACCCTGATATTCCGCTACAGAAATTTCGTATGACTCTTTGAAGAAATTTTAGTCTTAACTGATAAACTGAATCCCAACTTCAGACTTCTTGCATAAAATAAACCTACACTCGAAATGGTAGCAACGCATTCGATTGATTCCTCACGTTGTGCCTCACTCTGTAATAATAATAATAATAATAATAATAATAATAATAATAATAATAATAATAATAATAATAATAATAATAATAATAATAATCTTTATTTTAGTGCCACGAACAACTTTTGTCAAAAATACAGCACGTGGTATCAGAGCATTATATTGCGATGGAATACTACTACTACTACTAAGAAAACAATAAAAGTGCTAATATTATATATATATATATATATATATATATATATATATATATATATATATATATATATATATATTGTAAGTTTAAGAACGAGTACGGCTAGTTTTATATGTTTATTGTACTTAAACCGTAAGGTGTGTAACTTGTAAGAATGATCGCGGTTGTATAATACCGTGTCATCTTTTACTAACCTATTGATTGTATTCAGAATTCTGATTAGGTTTTATCTTTTTTCTCCATCTCTAGGTCATATTGTCGCGTCTCAACTCATTTTGCAACGAACGAATGCCCTGTTTCAATATATAGCGATGGCTATCGCAATAACTTATTCAGTTGTTATTTTAAAGGAAATCGCAAACGTGATCGGTTTTTGTAGAAAACTCTCGCAAACTTCATACACACTTAGGTTTTCCTTTCCTCTTGAGATAACGGTTGATGCTTCATTTGTCAATATGTGATTTTGAAGGAAGACAAGAAAAATATATTGATGACAAAGAAAAAATAATAAATTAGCAACATACGTGTATAGTTTTCACCACACGTGTTTTGTTGTCATGTTGCGCAATGGGAAGCGAATTTGGTTTCAAGTCAGTGAAGTCACAGTGTTTTTGTCGAAGGCCAATCATGTATGCGCATTCTGAGCGTTTCAATGGAGGTTACACAATTTGTTTACGTCGATTAGATTATTCTTTTTTTTTTTTTTCATTAAATGCAGTATGCGTGTGTGCAGAAACACGAGACATCGTATATTTAAAAAAATAATGAAGTAAAAAAAGTTTGTAGCAGACAAAAAATTTGGGAGTATAAGCAGAACAAACAAACACTGAGCCATGTAGTGTTGTAAGATGAATGCTAAGCCACAAAAATCACCAGTTTGGTTTATATACCGGGTGTTTCAGATGAATCGCCCAGTGCTTATAAATAGTTGGAGATACAAACAGTTGGAGATAAAAGAATGAAACAAAAAGTGAGGTAGGACAATGTCAGAGGGCACAACGAATAGACTGCTCAACCTGCCCTACAGGGCCCCCTATCTTGGAACCCGGGGGTCACCCGAAATTTTTAAATGTAAGGTATTTAATTCAATACATCATTGAAAATATTATGGAAAAAGAGAAAACTTATGTAGAAAAAGTGTTCGTGTGTCATCGATTACGAAACTCTTGTAAACCAGAGGGTCGCGATGGCTCACTGGTAGAGCGTTCACCTATGGTGCATGAGGTCCCTGGTTCGATTCTAGCTCGCTCCAAGTGAACCTTGTAGTAGCCAAACACCGTGTGCGTGGGTTTCCTCGGGGTTCTTCCGTTTCCTCCCACGTTCTTCATTCCACCATTTCATTCATATTTCTCATCACCACCGTCTCCTTTCGCCTATCTGTGGGACGTAAAACTCAAGAATTTCATTTCATTTCTTGTAAAGTCAGATAAAATCTCAGTTATGGCAGGAGTTTTATACAAGTGATGATCTCCATGATCTTTTCGATGGTATATCAAACTATGTTCCTTACTACGTAAAATTTTCGGGTAACCTAGAGCCCATATTATAGGGAACCTTCTGTGCAAGCAGAGCGATCCATTTAATATACCTTCCTAAATCCCCCCCCCTTTTTTTTAAACGTGTACTTGCCAACTCAGCAGTTTATAATTAATAAGCACTGCAGTTTGTAACTGAAACACCCGATATACTGTATAATAATAATAATAATAATAATAATAATAATAATAATAATTATATATATATATATATATATATATATATATATATATATATATATATATATATATATATATATATATATATATATATATATAGAGAGAGAGAGAGAGAGAGAGAGAGAGAGAGCGATTCTTAATGTAAGCGATCGAAAAATAACATGGAATAAGGCTCAAAGACATAGGAAAACACTACTAGCAATAATTTCACATATTTATAATTTCAAAATGAGGAAAAAATACTTCTGTTGGTATAGTGTGAACACAGAACATTCAAAGGTATATTGTGGTATTACAGTAGCTGTTAGTTCTTTCTTTCGGTATACAACAATGACTTCCGGAAGATGTCCGGCAATGGTGCAAGAATTTCAAGGAAATATGTACAGTTTAAATTTATGTGGCATGGAGTTTCCTCACATTCTGAAAATAAATAACCGCGTTTAACTAGATGATTTTTTTTTCCAGGCGGATGTAGTGCGCACAAATGGTTAATCCATAACTATTTCTTCTTCTGCAAATACAAAAGAAAGTCGAGCAATATAGGTGAATTGGCAACAACGCTTCTCCAAAATGCCCACGAAAACTTACAAAATATTTTGCGACATCACAACGACACCCGCAATCATTTCTTTTAAGCAGTCACGTATTACGTAAATTTTAAAACGATATCAAGAAAAACACTCATGAAATATGTATAATCAACACAAATTTAATTAAAATCGCTCAACAAATAATGACGTTATCCAAAAGTCCCACAGAAGGATTTACAAGTCATTCAGACACAAAACATTAGTCACTCTTCCAAATTTATAAATTTCAATAACCCACCTGAACATGGCCGCCCGCAATCCGTGGCAAGGAAGAATAGTTGCCCCCTCCCGAAATTTTTCGAAGAGTGTTCAGTTATTGTAAATACATGTCAAGACATACTAATTTGCTTACTCATATATTTATATTAAAAATACTATAGCCCTAGTACTATAATTTATTTACTGCAGTTAATAAGGATATGCGAAAATAATAGTTTTATATTCTATATTATGTGTACATGTGCATCAAAGTATGTGTGTTTTCGCAACTGTGCTTTACAACGATATCGTTTATGTATATTTAGTTTTAGGGCAAGGATAATAGTCCGGTACCTTATGATAACAAATGTTGTGGCCAGACTTGTTTAAACTTGTTTTCTTTATGCTGTTAAAAACATAATAAATGAGGAAGTCATAGCTAATGGAAGTGTCTCTTTTTTTTTTTTTTTAATTTAAAGGAACAAAAATAGTTTAATTTATTGAAATAATTATCGTAGTAAGTTTTGGTGGTTATTCAAGTAATTTTAAATGAACTGGAACCGCAATATTTAATTGTGTATGTGTGTGTTACAGCTTCTGTGTCGGTTTTTAACCACTAGCACCCTCTCCTCGGAATTGGCCATTTTTCCTCCTTAGAAACAAATCCAAGAGTTCCTACACCTGAAGATAAGCTCAGAAAACTTTTACACGTAACATAGTAAAATAATGTCAAACATAGTTGTACAAACACTCATTCAAGGAAGACATAGTCCAAATTGATCCTTTCTTGAATTTGTCTACGAATGGTAAACTGTCATAGTTTTCTGTTAATGGCTCTTGGAATGTATGTGATACAGAGTGATTACTGATACTTCTACGTCTTAAAACAGCGTCACCAAAGGATAATAACACTTCTGAAAAAAGAAAAACTGATTTCTCAGGCCATAATCAGCAGCATAGCACAGAAGTAGGCAGAGAGAGAGAGAAATTTGCTTCACAATTACCAAAGAAGTTAAAGAAATCAGCAAAGGGAAGAAAATATTTAAGGCGGCACGAATATACAGGAAGCAAGAAGGTAGAGATAAATAAAAACAAGAAAAGCATCACAGTGAACGAGAACAACGAAGAAGAATAGAAGAAGAGTAGGAGAATACTAAATTGCAATAGATGAGGAAGGAAAGAAGAACGTGAAAGTTTATTTTCTTTTTTAACTTAAGCTACAAAAAGAGAAACGACAATTTTGGAGTTACAGACGAAAAGAAGTAGTCGCTTTAAGAGAAGCGACGAAAAACTTTTATCAGTATTACATCACTTAAGAGTAAAAAGGTAAGAACAAATAGTATGAGCAAGTTGATCTTTATCCGAGTTAAGACTTTTAGCTGTATACTTAAAAAGCAGGTACTCTTCGAAAGTACTAAATGTGTCAAATGTTGCCCCCATTTGAAAAATAGATAATTTTCCAGTACCTTTTCTGTTGTCTTTTCAGATCTTTGTTCCCTTAATCCAGCCTCTAATCCCCTTTTGTCTTTTTTACTGGTACTTTTTAGTTTTATTCCAATGATTTTAAATCAATATTGTAAATCATTTATACAGGGTTTGTATGATAAGTAATGAGACCAGGTCTGGAAACATTGTTTTATTGATCTGATCTGTACAGGGACTTAAAAGCTTTCGAAGTACTCTCCTCTTGCGTCGATGCACTTCTGCAATCGATGTTTCCACGCTGCAAACGCCCCCTGGAAGTCAGCAGCCGGCATGTCCTTTAGAAATGTGGTCACTGCTGCTTGGATGGCTGTGACGTCTGCAAAACGGGTTCCTTTCAAGCGTGGCTTCAGCTTCGGGAAGAGGAAGAAGTCGGCCGGGCTCACATCTGGGCTGTAGGGTGGTTGTGGAAGGACTTCCACCCCAATCCGGGTCAAAAAGGAGGTCACTAAGAAGGCGGTGTGGGCAGGGGCATTGTCGTGATGCAACTTCCACCGGCTAGCGATCGCCGGTCTTTTCCGCTTGACGCTCCTGTGCAGTCTCTCAAGGACTTGTTTGTAGAAGGCGGCGTTGACGGCTTGTCCTTGGGGTACAAACTCCTTGTGGACCACCCCCACATTGTCAAAAAAAACAATCAACATTGTTTTCACCTTTGACTTCGACATTCTGGCCTTCTTGGGGCGCGGGGACGCAGGAGTGTGCCACTCCGCGCTTTGACGTTTCGTTTCAGGGTCGTACTGGAACACCCACGACTCGTCACCTGTTATGACGTCATCTTCAAAGTTAGGGTCACTGTTCATGAGGTTCAACAGTTCCTGACAACAATCAACACGTCGTTGCTTTTGTTCGTCAGTCAACACTCGCGGCACCAGTTTCGCACAGATTTTTCTCATTCCCAATTGTTCCGTCACAATCTTGTGCACTGTTGTGTGGTTCATATCGAGTTCATCAGCAATCAATCTCAACGATAATCGACGGTCTGAGTTCAGGAGATCCTTCACTTTTGCCACAGTTTCGTCCGTAGTCACTGTTGTCGGGCGTCCAGCCCTCTCCAGATCCTCAACGCTTTCCCGGCCGTTCCGGAACGCACTGTGCCAACGAAACACCTGGGCTTTGGATAGGGCTTCCTCTTTGTAGGCCTCCGTGATGAGAGAAAGCGTCTGAGTAGCCGTTTTCCCCAGGCGAACGCAAAATTTGATCGCATAACGCTGTTCGATGGAACCCTCCATGTTTGTTGATTTTCCGCCGTGACAAGAATGTTCACAAGGGCTTTGTCCAAGGCTTGTCCGCGCTCCACTAAGGCTCGGAGCCAACTGACGCGCGGTGCGTTGCTTTGCTCGGACCCCCCCCCCCTACATCCTCCATCACCGACAAACCCGCTCCAGCGACACGCGCGCCGCGGCGCGGCGAGTCTCATTACTTATCATACAGACCTTGTATATTGAAAAAAGTTGCTTACATTTATTATGATCTTTTCAATGATGTACCAGATAGTGTATCTTGTAATTTTAAATTTTCAGATGACTTCCAGAGTTCTATGATAATAGGAGACTTTGTGCGGCAAGCACAACGCTCCACTTAATGTGTTTTTGACATTTCCTAATTTTTTTGTTTCATCCTTTTATATACATCTGATTGTGATTTATTAGACCTGGACGTTTCATACGAAATTCCCTGTAGAAATGCAGTCTACTAAATACATAGTCAACATATATTATCTATATATTATATTGTATATCTATAGTGTATATAGGGGACTCGGTGGTAGGGTGCGTGCGGTCCCTGGTTCGATCCCCGGACAAGTTAGTTTGTGGTGGACAACATCGTGCCCGTGGGTTTTCTCGAGGTATTCCCGTTTCCTCCCATATTCTCATTCCACCAATTCTTCCATTATCATTCACTTGCCTCAGTCATTAGTCTCCCTAAGATTAAAGGGCATAATTGTGGGACATTAAACTGAAAGATTTCATTTTATGTATAATGTATGTAAATATAATTTATATCTAAGTTATATATGGTAAGTATTCTGTATAATGTGTTACGTTAGAAGTGTACGTAGTTGCTAGTAACCTTTAAACTACTGGTCTGGTGCAAATGAAATGTCCGTTTCAACATCTAATGGAAAATTGACCTCAGCAACATAATACAGGAATGGACTAGGGACACACATCTAGTGCCAAACTCTGTATACATTCAGCAAACAACCTGGAATTCTCTATAATCATAAGGCAATGCGATGTTTAATAAGGTCATATGAAAGTTCATTATGGTGAGGTGGCTCAGTGTGATAGAGCGCTCACTTCTAGCGTACTGGGTTCCTGGTTTGATCGTTTGGTTTTGATCCTAGCTCCCACCAAGTAGGCTATGTATTGGACAAACACTATGAGTGGACTTTTTATATAAGGAATGTGTGCCTACAAGACAGGCAGTTCATGCCTCGTTTTACCTTGAGGTATTGAAGTGGTTACTGCAACGTATCGCAAGTGCGAGGCCCGATTATCTGGGTGATGTTCAGTAGCGACTGCTCCATGATAATACCTCAAGTCACAAGATAGTGACTATGCAAGATTTTTTGTCCCAAAGGGGATCTGTATTGTCCCACTCTCCCTATTCACCAGATCCGGCACCGTCCGATGATTTTTTTTTTTAATTTCCCAAACTCAAGTCTGCTCTCGAAGGTTCGTACTTTTATGACGTAACGGTCATCAAGAAAATCTTTGTCGTAGCCCTCAACAGCATTCCACAAAAGAAATTTCAGTAATCCTTCTATGCACTGACGACTAGGGCGCAACGACGTATGGATACAGGAGGTATTTTGAGTGATCCAAGGAAAGAAACTTTCTGTGTTCACACACTTTCTTTCTACAGTCCCAGACTCGATTTCAAATTGCCTCACTGTGTACCTAAACCTCCTCAGTTTTTCACGTATGGAAAATTACATTTGAACAATCTAATCTATTACTTTGTTTCTATTTAACAGAAACCATTAATGCCTCCTGACTTGTTACCTCCAGAAAGTATCTTTAAAAAGTAATAAAAATTTTGTTCATGCTACTTTGTAGATTTATGTTGGTGACATTTTAATTTGGTTCACGTTAAAAGAATATATCGGAAGCAATTTTTCTATTTATGCCTTTGAGTAACATTTTGGTTTCTGTCACAGACAGTGCTCGAGTAACGCTCATTTTCCTGAAAGAATAAAATTCTAGCTTTTATTTTATTTTACTAACTTATTATTCTGCAGAATCCACTCAACAATGGTTTCTGACAAAATTGAGAACTTTATACACATACGTATCTAAATAACTGCACTGTGGTCGCATTAAGCTACATTGTTTAGAACAGATCCCCAGAATAGATATATTTAATAATGTTATATAGGGTGTTTCCAAGGTACGATCTTATTAGGAATACTGAAATGTTGCAGATTTAAAATACACATACGTAGTTGCTATAAAACGTAGTTTTATTCCGTCATTTGTTTCATGTAGAAAGGTTGGAATAAATGAAAAATTCTGTCTTTAGCAGGATGTGTCAAATCTAATATGACTCATTTTATTATGTTAGTGTATTGCCAGCCAAAGCGTGGAGAAATGTGTTAGTTAATAGCTGATTTTAAAATAGAAATTTTCTGTACTCACCCATCACAATAACGAAAGATACTCTGTTCCTCCTTGCATGGTCGCCTGTTTACAGATGAACTGTGAAAAGAAAATAAAGAAATCAGAGAACCAATATATACATTTCACCTCTATACAGAATAAAACGTTAATATACATACAGAGTAATTCTTAAGTCAGTGAAGGTATATTGTAGGATGATACGTTTGGTTGAAAGACAAAAAAGAAGTAACAGGTAAGATGATCAAGGATGTTTACAAAAGTATTCATTATATCCGTGAAAAATAGCATGAATCTTTGAATCAAGGCTAAAATGGTACGTGACTAAATTGAGTCCAAGACACGGTTACTAAGACGCGAGTACTAAAAGATCCTATCTACGCTAACATTGAAGAAAGCTCGTACCTACACTTAAAAATATATTTGACCATTAAATATTTTTATTTAAAAATATAGAGTTCTCAATATCCTTTTATATCACTGAACTCATAAAATGGATTACAAGAAAATTTAGGTATGTATGCAGCACTGTTGCAAGCATTTCGTGGTCATTTTCTTCTAGTACTTGCTATAGAACATCTTTCCATCCTATCTTGTATTTCATTAACTAATACACTTGGAAGACGCTTCACTTCATATTGTTTATTACATCTTGTCGTTCAAGTATCATCCTATGAAATTTAAAAACTCTTAAGAACTACTCCTACACTAGAGACGCAAAGAACAGGCTTTCGGGGGTGGGTTATCTTTTTGAAAAAGATTTTTACGGTTTTCTTTCAAGTACCATATTTTGTTTTCATGTTGAGGATTCTGCAACTAGATAGTGAATTTAAAATATTCAGTATTTGCAAAACGTATGTTCAGTTCGAGACTGGCTGTCTTGATTGGATTTCTAGTTGGCATTACACTGATTGCCATCAAGTATAAATTATACAACCCAGCATATCATAAGCGCCTTTTTGGTTGCCTAACCACTATCAAATGCCTGAAAGTTACACATTTTACTATACGCATTTTATGATTTGCTTAAAATTTAAACTGGGAAGCAAAACAAAAGTACAATAAAGTGAAAAAATAATGCAAGGTTATTTTATTATAAAATTTCGCTTACATCTCGTCCTGCATTCAGGAAACATCTTATTGTGAGCTTCAGATACTTTATTACAACCTACTGAGTTCAGTTTACAAAATTTAGGCCATAAATAGTCATCTTCGTCATGACGTTAGCTTAACACGGTAGTAAAAGTGTATAATATGGTTATTCCACGTATGCTCCTACATAAAATGTTTCTTTAGCACCGAAAATAGGTTATTAACTGAGGTTACAGTTTATGAATGAATTGTAAATAATAGTTTTGAACATTTTTCTGAAACTTTTTTTTTAAAAAAACATTACTGTGGTAGCTCTTCGAAAAGTTTGTTGGACATAGAAAAGCCACTGCGTCCACCGAATTACCGATTTTCTTTCCTTCCTATTTTTTTCCTCTTTAAAATACATTTAAATGCATTTTTTAAATCAGGACAAGAAAGGTGAAATGTAGTTATTTCTGCACTAAAATTGAAATTGTTTTAAAAAGTCTAAAATTTGCCAAACAACAAAGTAGAAAAAAAATTAAACAGTTTTTTTTTTTGTGTGTCTTTTCACCTATATACAAACAGAGCAAGACTTGGTTGATGGTAGATTTATCATCCCGATTTAACACCAAGGCAATGAAAATGAAATTAAGTATTTCAGTTCAACGTCTCAAGATTGTGTCCGTTAGGCTGAGAGAGACGGAAGATTAAGACAAATGAATAATGATGGAAGAATTGGTGGAATGAGAATGTGAGAGAAAATTGGAATACCCGAGAAAACCCAAGGACACAATGTTGTCCACTACAAACTTATTTCACCGAAGATCGAACCGGGGACCCCATGCACCAAAGGTAAGTGGCCTACCACCGAGTCACTGTGCCCCGACCAAGGCAATGAGATAATATTTAACGTGAGATCCGTACCACCACTCGAAAGCATTCCCCCGATTTAACTTGGGAAGACGCACATAAAAATACATGCGCTTGCCATTTGGCTATTATTTTACGAGAGGTTTTATTAGCTTCATGGCTACGGTGACCCTCAAATAATGTGTGATGAACTAATACTATTTAGTCTTTAGTCTTAATATTTATAATATATTGGCCACTGGAGATGCTATGTACACAGGGTGTAGCTCGCTAACTCTGCCAATATGCTTATGTTTAGAGATTTTTTTTTTTTTTTTTTTTTTTTTGCTTATTTCAGTGTCAGCTCCCGATGTTTGTTACATTAAGTTAAACCCTGTATGTTTTGAGTTTCATTATGTGGATCGCTCAACTTATAGGGATAGACAATTCTTTGCTCTAGAATGACGTATTTCGATCTCAATTTTGGATTTGTTTTAAGAAACTACAGTTCAGAACATTATAGGTCATAGTAAACTTCAAACACTGCTGTGCAACACAAACTTAATTTTCCTGAAATATATCTATTCGCTACAAAAGTACAGTGAATTGAAGTTAGGGAAAAGTCTTCAGAAATTTTAAAATTTGACGTTTTTCTAAAAAAAAATTACAACAAAAAGCAAACTATTGGAATTCATAGAACATAAGAAGTGTTGTAAGTTGTGAGAACATATATTTATTTCAGCCAATAAATACAACACAATATCATTAAGCCAAGACATACAATATTCATATTGCACTTCTGAAATAGAGATAGGTCTTCAATTCTTACTTTCTTTTCATAATATACACTCCGTGCTCTAAGTTGATACCCTAATAATAAACGGTAAACATCACAGTCTGTGTCACGCTAAAGATCATTTCGCTAATAAACATTTACGCTAAAGATGTCGCTACCTGAGCTATCGCTTGCCTGTATAATGAAGTCTTTAAATTACATAAATATGAAACATGAAGTTTGGAGTTTGCGGGAGGTTGGTGGACACACTAAAAATGAATAAATTTGTTAAATGTAGACAAAACTAAGTGTGTAGTGAGCCTAAGACTCGGGGAAAAACTAGTGTTTTTCTAAAATGTAATATTATGTTTTGTTTCCCATTATTTGATCTTGAAAAATGCAAAATTGAGCGACTGAGAATAGCTTTTAAGAAGATAGTGTAGGTTGATAAAACTAGCTAATTACAAACAGGAAGTATACCGGTATACGTGGTAGGCTATTCTCTCTTTACGTACAAAGTAAAAACAAGTCTCAAGCACAAAAGCTTGTATTTCCATGAAGAAATGTTTACATTAAATCCTTTGTTGTTAAAAGAGCTTCTTACGCAGTTCTAACATTTGCAATATAGTAACTTTAGACTCAAGCCTTTGATTTCCGGTCCGAACGAAGAACGGAAGGTGGAGGAGAGTTTAATACCACTTCAGAGGAAGAGAAAATAAAATAACTCTTAGAAAACACGTGATTACACTATAAAACTGCAACCATTTGAAAAAATAACGAATAGTAATAGCAATAAAAAATACACAAAAATTGAATGAAACGTAAGCAATGATGCTGAACAAAGATAACATTGCTGTTAAGTTGTCGCCATAGTAACCGAAGCTTGAGTATTGAGTTCGCTTTTAAAAGGAAAGTACAAACAAACTCTGTACAGTAGCATCATTGGATTCATTCATATCAATTTACGTGAAGTGCTGTGGGAATAATTTGTTAATGTACTATACCCAGGGCCGTAACTTGTGGGGGCCAGGGGGCAACTTTCCACAAGTTCGAGGGGATCCCATTTTAAGACAAACTTTTCTTACTCCATATACGATACGAACTTGAAATCATAAATGATGGATCAAACAGGTTTACTACATTACATAAACAAAACAGCACACGAAAGGTTAAAAAAAATCGTGGGCCCATTTCGATATATATTAAGGGTCCTAGAAATAATATTTATCCGTACGGCTTTGAGATTTGTCAATATTGTTCTCTTAATTAATTTGTCATGTATGGAACGGCCCCAGGGGAATAACTAACGGCCTCGCAGGCTCCGGGGGGGCCTTAAAGAGTAGGAGAAAGTTGGAAAGAGGGAATTAGGAAAAACCTTCTAAGGTGGGGGGAAATACGCGTATTACTGCTTGTCCCCCTCCCCCCACAAAAAATCTAAGTTACGGCGCTGACTAGACCCTATAGTATTACTATTCTCATTCCAAAAAGAGCGAAAAGAAAAATCAAGATTAGTTCCGAGATTTCGGAGGGAGGAAGGAGGTAGTCTCATATAACATGATTTCTTTTACAGACACTTTTCTTGCACCCCGTAGGAAATAATGTCAACATTTTTGTGCATTCCTTATTCTTGATAATTGAAATACGTAGAAATATAACTATTTCCACCTTAACAACAAGCGCACAGCATACTGTAGCCTCAAAATTTTTCTCTCAACTGCGATGAATGGGTTTGAATTAATTCCCTCGCAACAGTTTTTTTTTTTTTTTTAAATCAGTGGTGAAATTACAGTTGTATCTAGTGATGAGCAAATGCAAGACCAAGACCGGGGTGGTCTTGGTCTTGGTCTTGCACTGGAACACTTGGTCTTGGTCTTGCTTGCAACAGTCTTGCAAGTCTTGCGTTTAAGGAATCTTATGCTTTTCATAGGTAAATTTTACTCTGGATATAAGGGACAATAAATTCTACAATGCTCGAATAGTAATGGAAATACAATGTATATTTCTAAATGTAACATAGCTCACCTTCATGTAAGTATGATGATAGTATACAAGATAGGTGATGACCTTTATTTTTTTAATGGGTGCCCACGCTTCACTACTTACAAGATAAATCACGACGTTTCGTATTTTAAAAAAAAATTTTTAACAGATCCAAAACTCCACAGGTTCCCAAACTGGGGAGGATACCCCTGAGACACATGAAAGAAAATCAAGACGACACAGATTATTGAAATACCATGAATTGCAAAATTATTTTTACACTCTAAAGGCGTCAGATTTTTCTTTTCAACTACGATTAACTAATCCTTGTATTAAACAACCTTCCAATTAAATATTGAGGTTTTGTTTTACTGAATCCAATATGTACTCTATGGGGCAGAAACATGAACATTACGCAAAAGCGATGAAAAAATTGCAGACTTTCGAAACGTGAGCATGAAGAAAAAAAAAGGAGAGAATTAGCTGTGTTGAACGGAAAACGAATGAGAAGGTGTTAGAAATATTAGCAGTAGGGGAAAAAAGAAGAATTTTAGATATTGATAAGAGGAGGAAGAGTGACGGTTGGGATATTGGCAGAGGAGGACGTGCTAAAGGGTATGGTGGAAGGAAAGAGGGGAGGAAGCGAAGAAGACTAGCTGAAGAAAGGTACTAAAAACAGAAAATTGCTACGTCAAGACGAAGAGACTAGCTGAGGACAATCGTACATCGAAGTTTCTCAGTTGCAGCAAGTAACTTGCCAATAATGGTAGAATAGCTATGATGATGATGATGATGATAATATGTTTAGCAATAGTGACCAAAAAAGAGAGAGGAAATTAAAATAATAATTATTATAATCAAAACTTTTAATATTTTAGAATAATTTGAGTGAAAACTAAAAACAACTCAACCGTCTATGTCTTTCCTGTAAACTCTAAATACTTTTGACCTATATTAGAAATACAAAATAACGCATCAAACACCAAGTTATTTGAAATAACTGTACAAAATCAGTCTCACTTGTGAATATGATTACCAGCATCAATTACCTACTTCGTTGAGTTATTATTATTATTATTATTATTATTATTATTATTATTAAATAATATATTTCGTTAGTCAGTCACTTTTACTATTACTAAAGCGCTCTCTGATATCGGTAATCTTCGATGATTTTTATATTTCTCTCCCCTTCTCCTCCCCAAGTTGCGGGACTGAATTTGAATTTAAATGGCATCAGAATGTCACTGTTTATCTTAGAGACCTCGAAAACTATGGATTTGTCACTAACATCGATCATTTTTAATAAATGTATAGATCTCCCCCATGTTGCAAGGCACGGCATTGGAAGTGTCAGTGTTCATCTCAATGACCTCGAAAACCATGGATTCAACATTGATAATGGTCATTTTTGATAATTTTCATATATTTCCTTCCTCCCCCTCCCGCAAGTTACGGGGCTGAATTTGGATTTTAACCGCATCGGAAGTGTCACTGTTTTTCTCAGCGACCTCCAAAACTATTGATTTCACTCTAGTATCGGTCATTTTCGATCATTTTTAAATCTCTCTCCCCTCCCCTAAGCTGCACCGTCAAAGTGATATGACAGAAACCATCTTAGGTCCGAACCTCATCTATGTTGAAACTGTGGTCGAGATTGGTTGTTTGGTTCAAGAGTTAAGTTTTATTTATTTTTATATATGCCTTCCCGTCTACTCCTCCCCGCCTAGGTTCTACTATCAAAGTGAAACATATTATATATATATATATATATATATATATATATATATATATATATATATATATATATATATATAAACTTTCCAGTCCCGTATCTCATACATGTCTAAAATTTTATTAAGATCGGTCGGGTGGTTCAAGAGTTATTAAGTCACAAACTTAGTCACTTATTTTTATTTGTATTGATTTTTGTATATCTCCACTTCCTCCTCATCCCCTACGTTGCTCCGTCAAAGTGAACTGACAAATAACATTCCAGGCTTGAAACTTATCGATGTTAAAAATTTGATCGAGACTGGTCGTTTGGTTCAAGAGTTATTAAGTTTTTTATAATTATTTTACAACTCCCCCTCCCCTAAGTTTTATCGTCAAAGTGAAATGATGAAAACACTCCCAGGCCCAAGCCTCATCTATGTTGAAAATTTGATCGAGATCGAGCGAGTGGTTCAAGAGATTAGGAGTCACAACATAATCACTTTCAATTTTATAATATAGTAGATTTACTGTTGTAGTATAATGTTGTATCGCTCAATCCTCGATGTGCTGTATACCTAAGGAGGCTGAAAGTTATATTGATAAATAATTATTCAGCATATAAGCATCCGCCAATGAAATCAAACTTGCCGTCACATGCACTAAGTTTTTGTCAATGTAATGAAAATGTTATTTCGGTAATAATTTTATGAGCACACATTAAAAATTTCCCACGGATGCTTGTGTCTCGGAGCCAAGGCCATACCCATATAGTCGGCACCTATGGTGTACGGAATTACCGATGTTCAAGACTACATTTATAACTATTCTATCAGGCCTTGTTTCCATTTTGTACTAAAACACATTAATACACTGAGCAAGGCTATGCGATAATATGTAACAAAACACACAATCGCGTAACAGTTTCGACACAATAACTGTGTCTTCATCAGACTTCCAGAGAAGGAGTGAAAGTCTGATGAAGAGACAGTTATTGTGTCGAAACTGTTACGTAATTGTGTGTTTTGTTACATATTATCACATAGCCTTGCTCAGTGTATTGTTGTGTTTTACTACATTCATCTTCAGTTTTGGAAGAATAACACCACTAATATGCTTTGAAATGAAATGTATCTAGTTTAACGTCCCACGTCTATGCACCAAGGCTAAGGGAGACGGTGATGATGAGAAATGACTGAAGAGGTGGAATGAAGAAAGTAGGAGGGAACGGAAAACTCCGAGAAAACCCACGCACACGGTGTTTGTCCACCAAAATAGCTCACATGCCGCAAGATGACACCTGTGTGGCTTGAAAACGAGCAATATCTACAGAAAATGCGAACAATTAATTCAGAAAACGACATACTGTAGCTATATGCTACAGGGGCGGATCGACTCTCACGGATTGTATAAACTACTGGGAACACATTCACTCCAGGGCATTTTTACTGAGGCCAAGAATTTCAAGTAAAAGATGTAATGATTTTCCTCCTTCTTTTTTACATTCTATAAAAAAATTCAAGTAGTACCAGTACTTGTGCTAGACTCTTGGTCTTGGTCTTGCTGGTATGGTTTTGGTCTTGAATCGAGATTCCTGGTCTTGGTCTTGCATGCAAGACTCTTGCAAAAACTACAAGACCAAGACTCTTGCGCTCATCACTAGTTGTATCCTAAAGAAAGTTTTTGAAAATTCACAGAAACTCTTAAAACAAATCAGAGGTTTACGCAGACAACACGTAACCTTTTCTTTCTTTCTTTCTCTTTCTCTCTCTCTTTTTCTTTCTCTCTCTCTCTCTCTCTCTCTCTCTCTCTCTCTCTCTCTCTCGTTCACACCCGTTAGAAAATGTACAAAAATTCTATGATCGGTAAGTACTTTCAATATTCTAAATAAGCAAAACGATAAAAATCAACGAAAGTAACCAGGTGCTGTATACTTATTCATAATAAATGACACTCGTTTACAACAAATGCTCTAGTTTATTTATATATGAAACCAACTTTCTGTTCTTCTGGTAGCAAACTTTTATTATATTTTTTTTCATTTTTATTTGTCTATAATTTTTTTTGAAGTCTAGTATATCGTTTACCATCTTCTTTCTCTGTTGATATTATAACCAGTGCACTGAAACTATTCTCAATTATGACATGCTTTTATTTTCGTTTACAATACTTAATGCGATAAAAAATATCTTTCATTTCTAAAATGAGCATTGGAATAGTTACTACAATTTTTAGAAACTTTGTTGTGCACCGATAGGTTCTTAAACCCACAAAATATCTTTCTACGAATTCACCATTAACTTTCACAACAGTTCACTCACTAGATTCGCAACTCGATACGTCTGTTGTCAGATACATGGGCGGCATTTCGAGGGGGCAATTGCCCCCCACTTTTTGAAGCGACCTCTGAAGTATATATGTAGTTTCATTTATAAATGTAAAGTTTTTGTATATTACTGGTTCATAGAAAAACAGGTACCATGTAGCATTTACCATTGCGTGAGTACGTATGGGTTATTTGTCTTCCCGTGGAGTTAAGAAAGCTATAGGAACTGCGTTGTAATTACCATGGAAAATGGCCCAAAAATTAACCTATTGGAGCGCAACAATTCCAGCATACTTTCATTCCTTCTTACAAGGTCTTGATATGTTAGTTAGCCGCTTTGAAACCAATTGAGAGAACATTTCGAAAGAAAAAATTACAAGCTATCCTTTAATTGCACAAAAATCGACAGTCTCTCTAAAATGTCATTATTCATTACTATGATTAATATTATCCTTTCCATTTATTTGTTTTTCAAATTTGTTATTAAATAATCTAATCACACAATTTTGCAAACAGAATTTTAAGATGTCCATGAGCAAGGAACCAAATCTGTTGTTACACCTTCCTTGTTTAAGAGTACAAAGGGCTAGTATCTACTTGTGCAGCTCTTATCAGTTTACTTAATAAAATATGAAATACGATATACGGTATTTTAACTGAAAAAGTAGTATCCTGTTAGTCATACAACTTTTCGTCAAAGTGTAAGAAACAACCAGAAAACGTAACATTGATATACAAATATTCAGATCATGTCTTGCCCCCCACTTTTAACGTCCAATCGCCGCCACTGGTCAGATATGCTGCTTTTTCCATTTTCTCTGCGATAGGTTACGCCTCTTCTCTAAACTCAACTCTCACATTTTTAAATTTCAGTAAATAATTTAAAAGACAAAAAGAATATTAAAAAAATGTCGGAAGTAAGTAAGGTGGTATCTACAAAACGCTATTACATTAACTAATACTCTTTTTCAAACCTTCTCTTATTGGCAGAAATTTGGGTGCGCAGTTTATCACGTCATAATATTGTTGAGTATCTAAATTTATACACTATACGGACGGTGTTGAAAATAATTATTAGTTCTTATAATAACGTTCTGTAGACACCATTTGACTTATTTGTTACATTTAAAAAAAAAAATCATTGTCTAACTTATTCCTATTTATTTTTTAAGTGGGAACAGGATTAACAGTCTACATGAAACATGCAATGCAGCGAATTTTACAAAAGTTCAAGAGTTGCTTTAATTATTGGCACTTTGTCCATGTGTTCTTGCACTGCTTTGTGAGTGTGATGTCTGTGTTCAACAAAATGACATAGCTTCCTGCTTGCTTCGGTATGTAGATACTTTGTTTTTCTACAATAGTTTACACATAAAGATCCAACGCGGCCTGCACGTTTGAGTAAGTCAAAGAATAATGTTAGGCTATAAGAAGAGATCATTTAGTTGGATTCTAACTGTAGTTTGAACGCCGCTTGTGGAAACCTTAACACTCACTTGAGAAATTGTACTCTCCCTTATTATTATTATTATTATTAATAATAATTATTATTATTATTATTATTATTATTATTATTATTATTATTATTACTGAAACAGGATGTTATAAATTAAGTTAATGTATAAAGTTTATACAGAACTTGGTAATTATATTTAACACGAAAGTTCAATGAGTGAATGTAAACAACAACTAAATCCAGCATGTGAATTCATTGATACTAGTCGATTACGTACTTAATTGCGTAGATAAGACACCACAAATGAATGAACGAATGGACGGATGGATGCTCCAATATTGGCATTTTCTTTGTTTGCCCTTACTTTTATTTCTCCTGTCAGTTTGGTGAAATGAAAATAAATTTAATTTAACATTTTCCACTTAGTTTCTTTTTTTTTTTTACACGGCGTTTCCCCCTTTTTTTTAATTCAGGAAGAGTAAGATGAGCTTTTACCGCTTGGAGATGAAGATGATGCTCTTACAAATGGAACGAAAAGTCACGTGACGATCACGTACTGGATATGCCTCCTGGATCAATATCTTGACTCGCGTCACGTGTGCCAGGTGATTCAGAATCTAAAGAGTTTCTGTATTGGATACGATGAAGCATCTGCCATCGCATGTGCTGCTTGTTTGTGGTTATGTTACGTGCTCAGCATCTCTATGTAGCGGTGGTGGTAATGGTATAGTATGATAAGCTGACAGAACAAACTGGCGCCGAAGGTCATTTGTGCTAGATCACTACTCCTCAAAATGTAACATAACTAATATATATTTTACATCGTCTTCTTGAAATGGAACTAACAGGAAGAAGAAGGATTTTATGATGAATCATCGAAGAGAACTCACGCAATAAATTGATGGGAAAAGATGAATATATCCACTCTTAGACACACGTAGGAACGCAAGAATCATGGCAAGACATTTGTAGACTTGATTATACATAAAAACTGACGGATGTAAGAAATGTACGTCTAGCTAATAATACTTGAAGCAAAATATAAGAAAATATTTTTAAATTCTTTTTTTTTTTTTTTTTTTTAAATATTTTGAAGCACCTAGACGTTTCATGATTTGTACTTGAAAACCAAAGTGCATAAAGAAAGTTCAAAGTATAGGTGCTACAGCCAATTTTGAACTTGAAACAGTAATAATAAAATACGGGAAGTTAATAGTAAATATATACGTAAAAAAAAAAAAAAAAAAAAAAAAAAAACTATTCATAGCTTTGATTGGAATTGGGAATCCCTGCAAATATCTCAAGTGAGGATGACCAGGAATGGGGATTCGAACCAAGAATCTGCAGACTATGAGCCAAGAACACTACCTGCACATGTTAAGAATAAAGACTATCATTTCACTGCATAGCACAAAAGCCAGCACCCAATGTTAAGTAGACACCCAGTATTCTAACACAGACTATTTCATCCAAAGACAATGTTGCATTAGAAATGATCTTTCAACTCTTAACTTCCTGACATGACCGCGTAATTACTATGGAGTCAACAGATTCGTAAATCGTGAGTTGATCTGAAGCTTCAACTCAGTAATATGAAGTACTGGTCACGGTATAAAAAGTCTTGGGTTTTACATATTGCAAAGAGTTAGTGTTGGACGGGACTAGCGAGCGCATCATCCAAATCTAAATCAAACTTTAAATTAACGTTATGATAAAAAGATATATTATAATAACATATTCTATAAAATTAAACTTTCTAAACTAACCAAATATTTTACTTTGTTTTTTTATTATACTTTATTGTGCTTAATTTCAAAATTCTGTCTATGGAGAAACATTACTATTGCACATGAGGCATCTGCCACTCCTGCCCACTTTTAGTAGATACATCTTCTCTTTAAAAAAAAATCAACCGTTAGGACAGCAAGTTAAGGTCAACAACCATGCCAAGTTTGATCCAGATCGAATGAGTTTGGTTGAACTCTACAATATTAATATTCTTGTGATTTGTCTCTCAGAGAGAAACAAATGAAGGATGAATTTTTTTTAGATTGATTATTTAGCATTTAGAAAATGTTACTTACTGAAAGAGTTTGTGATCTTGATACATTCTCTATTGTCAGATTACGTATTCAACGCCACAGGTATAGCTGAAGCACTGGGCAAATATGAAGACCATCTCAAAAACATTTCCTACTTTATACAGAGAAATTTTCGGTATTTTTCTTTCATATCCGCAGTATTTTGAAAAACACACACACTTTAAAAGTGGGACGGGACTAGTTATCCCTTTTAAATATAGGTTTGTCATTCTTAGACGGCAGTGTCGATAGGGTACAATTATTATTATGTATTTTACTTCATAATATCGAATGTAGGAGCACTAATACTATCCACATTTTCAAAGCTGATTGATTAAATTCTGCGAACTGCGTTGGCTTAATATAGCCTACTTACTACAATTCCTGTTACAATCAAATTAATTAGGTATTTAATTACGTTCTCTGAACAAGCACCACACAGCAAACTGTGTAATTTGTCACACTGGATATTTTTCTGTTTCCCCCCTTTTTTAAAAAAAAAAAATCGCTAACACAACTTTAATTACAAAATTACTCCCAGCCATTCCTAGAACAAACTTACGTACTTTGAGATGGTTAATTTGTACCAGGTCCTTAACTCTGGTTGTATTGCGGAATCGAGAAACAAAAACATGATATATCAAGTTGAATGTGTTACATTTAATGGTCGTATTTTAAAATAATAAGGAGACAAGAAGGTGAGCATTCAAATTGAAATATGGTAACTTTTGATTCAGATTAGGGAAGTACGCAAGAAAAGATAAAGACTTTGTTTTAGGTTTATATTACAAGTTATATGCGCATCACTCTTAGGAATATAGCATCACTACTAGAACTGTGTAATGCGTGTATGTCACCATTAGAAGAGAAAAACTACAGCAGTTATTATTTGTTTTATTTGTACAGTCAGCGACAAAAGTTCTTTCCGTTTGATGAAATTAGTTTCTTAAATAACTTCAGAATGGAAGGACAATTTTAGTACAGTTCTCAATGTAATTTTCTGTACGTTCCAGCAATACCACAGTTATTCCTTAAATATATTTTACCAAACGAAAACAACTTTTGTCACTGATTGTACATATTTTTTATATGATCTTAAGCCCGTCACGTATGACGGATGATGTCTCTCGGCGAACACATTATCCGGGGAAGGAAGGAAAGAAAGAAAGAAGCGCCCTAAACGTATAGGTTAGGTACCATCCCGGCATTTGCCTGATGTAAATAAGAAAAACTCAGGAAAAATTTCACTCAAGATGGCTGGTCTGAAAAAACTGTTACGTCTTTTCGACTGAGTGTCTCTCCACCCTTGCGAATCAAACCCGGGACCGCTCGCATCAAAGGTCGTCAACAGTGTATTTTTATGTATACAGTAAATAAAAGAATTCCGGCAGAATAAAACTTATAAAAACTATTATCGGCAATGAACTACACTTTCTAAACGCTTCAATAATTGGTTCCTCCACTTTTGTCGAAAATTTATACAGGCTGTTTCAAACCAACACCAACAACATTTGGGAGGTGATTCATGACGCCAAGATAAGACGAAAAGTATAGACCAACCTGGGTGCATAAGTGCTTCCTTTCGGAGTTATAGGCTGCCGAAAACATTAAAAACTTTACAGGTCCATATCTCCAAAACTATTTGACCTACCGTAGTTGGGTCAAGACTTCACTTAGGAACTAGCATGTGCCCTATCTAAATATTCATGTTTCAAAATCCTAAGGTACTCACGCAAAATTTTTGTAAAGGCAGTTTAGCTACGGGCATGTAATTTGAAATACTCATCAACTATCTCTATAAAAATTGTTGCGGAAGTACCGCAGGATTCTGAAACATGGATATTTAGATAGGGCACATACTAGTTTCTAAATAAAGTCTTGAAACCGACTACGGTAAGTCCCGTAGTATTGAAGCTATGGACCTTTAAAATTTATTTTTTCATGTTTTCGGCAGCCTATAACTCTGAAAGGAAGCATTTGTGCACCCAGGTTGGCCTATACTTTTCATCATACCTTGCTGTCAGGAATCACCTCCCAAACGTTTTCGGTGTTGCTTTGAAACACATTTGTATATGAGAATTTACCCTCTTCAATCATTTCATTTTGATCAGCTTATCTTATCTATTGATATGTGTCTCATCTTGATACATTATTATAGTTAAACAAAAATTAAGGACTTAATCATAATTTTGAGTTAATTAATTTGAGTTAATCATGATTTCTCATTAATCACACAGTACTGTCGAGTTAAGTTAATAATAATGAAAAATGATGAGGATATATTTTAGTTTCATTACTTTGTCCTCGTATAGTATTTTTGTTTTGTTTTACAGAACATTCATGTTTCTTAGATTTTCTCGAAAGCTACGCCTGAGGATTTAGACTCACCCTATCATTTTGTTCGGCTCGATGAGATTTATCGATTGGCGTGTCTGATCTTGGACATTTTTTCGTTTAACTATTTTTTTTAATGCTGATTGTGATTATTTATTTGGACATACACTAAACTTGACTGTAGTCTTTCCGGACACTGCTCCCAGAATAAGGAAAACCGAACATTTAGTGTCTATATTTCACCTTTTACAACATAAGATATATGTATCTAGTACTTTGTAGATAACATATATGCTTCAGATGCACATATATTAAGAGGTTCCGACTTCCCAATATTACTACTGCTTACAATTATTCGTATTTTGAACTACATTCCTTTTGAGTCTAGACTATACATTCATCTCCTCAATGTCCTTCAAACTTAACGAGAACCATGTAAAGATGTTATTGAGAAATCACATTGTTTACTGAATAAAATAATTCGTAGTATGAGAGGTTCGCGAGAAAGTAATGCTTACAATATGTTATTATTTATCTCTTCACTGAAATAATTTACTCATCATTTACGTACATTGCGTAATACGCATCTGACAAATTACTGACGCCAAGTCTTTATATATATATATATATATATATATATATATATATATATATATATATATATATATATATATATATATATATATATATATATATATAATGAAGCAAATGTTATGGTTTAAAATCTGTCTGCAGCATTGTGCTCAAACAAACCACCGCATATTTAATCCTAAATTACGGTTATTTTCTTCCTTGTTAGAGTGGCGATTCTCAGTATACGTTAATATATGTTTGATATGTAAATTTAAAATTATTTGAGATATTATATATATATATATATATATATATATATATATATATATATATATATATATATATATATATTATATATATATATATACATACGAAGTGTGTTCAGAAAGTATCGAACCTTATTTTTTTTCGCGTAAACCAATCAAATGCGAGAGATTTTCTTCAGTGTAGATGTTGCGGGGACACTCAAAGCGCAGTCATTAATTTTTTTCCCGCCCACAGAAAGCGTCAGTTGCTGGCAATCGGCCAACGAGTAAAGAAGTTTGGTGAGCGGTGGTCGGATTTCAGTTTTTAGTAAACTAAAAAAAAAAAAAAAAAAAAAAAAACTTGAGTAGCGATACTACATCAAATTTTGTCAAAAACTTTGTGATACCCAAGCGAAAACCATTCAATCGCATTGTACATTCAATTTTGAACGAGATTTTGGGCATGAGGAGAGAGTATCTGAAATTTAATTCAGGCTTTCATTGCCGAACACAACATTCTTGTGTGTCCTCAGGCTTCCTACTCACCTGACATGGCTCCGTCTGACTTTTGGTTATTTCAAAAGCTGAAAATGCCACTAAAAGGGACCTGATTTGAGTCAAGAGAAGACATCGTGCGGAATGCGACGGCACGGTTGCTCACCATTCCAAAAACTGCGTTTAAAAGTGTTTCCAACAATGGTGGGAGCGCTGGGAGAAATGTGTGCATTAACAAGGAGATACTTTGAAGGGGTTTGTTTCGGACTTCCAAACCAATAAATCTATTTTTGCCAATCAAAGGTTCGATATTTTTTGAACACATCTATATACCTAGGTATAATCTATGTGCCTCACAAAACTAAAGTAAGGCCGCTACGTCTCTGGCTCTGACAGTTCTGCACATGGACAAAACGTTGTTGCCAATTTGTCCTTTATACATTCCCATTTTCTTTGGCTTCAGTTCTAAAGAACTAGCCATTGTCACCAATTACTAACAACGCTATTCTTAATAGCACACCTAAACACACAAAAAGAAAACAAAAAAGTCCCAATAACCAAACACCATCTCACAGCACGTTTCACTCAACTATGCACAAACAAAAGGGAGAATACGGAGTGGCAACAACGTCTGGTTTCCATGCTAGCGCAGTGTCATCTCGGTCACTCATTGGGTCTTCTCGGGGAGTGTCAGTGTAGTATCAACCCTCGCTCTCTTTTTAGCATAGCTGTCAGAGCCAGAGATACAGCGGCCGTACTATAAATATTCTTAGTTTACATTTTGCTTTAACCATTTTACTGTCTTGTCAAGTTACAGTTTGCAAAATGTTAATATAGGCCCTATATATTTATTCCGCATTTCTACTCTTAACTTAAATAAAAATACAAATCTGACCGAAGCTAACACAGACTCATAATAAGAATATGTTAGCTTACATGAAATCTTATTTTTACTTATGTTATACGAAGATTCCAAAGTAACATGACCAGTATTCATACTTCCTAAAAATGGATAGACATTTCATTTCTGAAGTTTTGTTTCTTCTCATTTTCAATTACACAATGGATTACTTAGTTTCTACTATGTGGTAATATTAGCCCTAGAGACATATTAATGAACCCAATGCTTTATTATCTTTTTTTTAAAAAAATAATAAACCACACTTGATGTGCTTCCTTTATTAATGCTGCCTCACGTGTTTTCTGGCGTAGTTTTCTCTTTCAAATTATAACAATCAATTCATAAGCTCTCGCACTGTGCTGCAAACACAACATTTTTTTAAGAAATGATTATGTTCCGTTGCAAACTCTTTGGACATAATTTCAAACACTGAAACCTTATACATACAAGTTTATAAATCTTATCCGTTATTATCTGAACCCTATCTAAAAAAACAAAATATTACAATGAATTTCCAGGAATCATTAATAGACCATCATTAGAAATCGATTCATCAAGATATGACAAGAGGCAATTTCGATAAGTTTCTGATATCAAAAAAGCAGAGGTGCCCACAGAGGGGGGCTATGACGCAAACTGCGTCATTGAAATATTGGGGGGGTAAAAATCTAAATAAATATGTTTGAGGGGGATGTAAAAATTAATCGAAAAGAAGATTTTTTTTTCATGAAAGAACACCTATGGATAGACAATTGGGGGGGGGGGGTGCGTCATGGACATAAGGGGAGGGGCACCACTGAAAAAAGCAAAGTTTAGAGTAAAATCCATTTAGTGTTACTTTGGTAGAAAGTTCCACAAACTACGAATCAACTATTATAGTTCCACAGAAACCTTATAAGAAAATGTTGGAAACAACTGGGGCGAAAAGACCAATGTTAGACAGAGATACAAATAAACTCATTAAGATAATATTTCAAAAATATATATGTATTCTGAAAGATGTAGAAGAAAGCACAGTGGAAGAAACAGGAGGTAAAAGAATACGAAAAGTGCTTACACGAAGTATTTCGACGAGTGGACGGATTATTCATTGGCATAAGTGCACCACTTTAAATGAGGCCTGTTTTGCGGAACAAAATAGAGACGTCATTTCGTGGGAGAAGTATTGATGTAAGATCGCTTTCTCTTATGTGTAATCTTATCATGGAAAAACAGCTGAACAGATTGAAATGAATTTTTGTCAACTACCTCGAACTTTTTTGTTAATCAAGTTACTTTGACTAAAATTCATATTCTAAGGGGGAAAGTGGCACAAAAAAAAAAAAAAAAATAGTACCGCCACGAGCCCGCCAAGTTAGGAAGATTAAACTCGTACGAAGGAGAATCAAATTAAAACCGCAATTAATATTTTCCCCATTATGTTACTACACGGCGAATGTTTGCTTGTACATTATTTTTCTACACAGTCCCCTCCTAATTCAATACACTTATGCCATCGGATAGGAAGGGCTTCGATACCGCGTAAGAAAAATATTTTGGTTGACGCTGTAGCCACTTGTGCACCGCCTTGACTTGAACTTATTAATTACACTTGAACTTCTGCCCTCCAACGTGATCCTATAATGAACCAAGGCGGTGGATATTTGATGGTGCCAAATCAGGCAAGTATGGCAGATGTGGAAAACACTTTGTTCTCATGGTTGCATGAGCAGAATGAAAACGGGTTTTACCATGTTGAAACAAAACAAACCCTTTCACTTTGTACGTATTGCTGGCTTCAAATGATTCTTGAGAAGGTCAGTGTAGGTGGCATTAGTCACTGTGGTATGTGGGAACAGGTAGTGTTCCAGACTAGTACCATTCTTGCCACAGATAAAGTCAACATGATTTTCTCTGCAGAAGACTGGCTGCAAAACTATCTTGGTTTCGACGAAGAAAAATGTTGCCATTCTTTGCTTGCACGTTTCGTCTCCGCTTGGAAATGCTGCACTTTTATCCTCGGTGACAATGTGAGCTATTAAAATCCTCACACTCTTCATAACACCTCAGTAGCTCTTCACGTGTGTCAAACCGGAGAATCTTTCAATTCCTACGTCAGCTGTCGAGGAACCCACCAAGCGGACAGTTTTCTGTAGCGGAGTTCATTATGCACTATATGTTCTACTGAACCGATGCTCATATTCAGCAAGGAAGCCATTTCAACCGGGTTCACATCTACACTCCATAAAAATCGAATAACTCCAAGCTATTTCCCCTTAGTGCAACTGCGTAGTGGTGCCGCAATATTGAGTCAGCTGTTACACAGTTCCAACCCTATCTACCGGCACTGCTTCGTAATAGCTGCTCGAAAAGACGTCAAGGACTCTATGTGCAAATGTCCAGACGCCTAGGAAAAAATTGCACTTTTGCAATTTTAATTTGATTCTCCCTTGTATACAAACTTCTCACTAAAGTAAACGGCATAATATATATAACATGAGAAGTGCATACAGAAAAGAATTGAAAAGGTTTTTGGGAACGTGTGTAGACAGGGACGGAGGATTATTCGGTCGGATTCAGAAATTCTCAAAGTAGTATTGTAGAGACCTGTATGGTTGCTTTGAGAAAGTAAAAGCGAATTTCATCATTCATTTTTTTTTTAATAACAATAAAACTGAGCGTTTAGAAAATGGTACTTGGTGAAATAGTCCTGTTGTCGATATGTTTCCCATTATCAAAGAATGTCTTCAAATCATTTACGTCGTCACAGACTGTGGTGAAAAACTAAGCAAGAACGAAGTCTATCTCAAAAACCTTGAGTAGTTTACTGAGTAGCATTTTGTACGTACTTTTTTTTTTTTTTTTTTTTTTTTTTTTTAATGATCGCCCACCTTGCTTTAAAGCACATATTCTGAAATTCACACGAAGGGATTTCTAATACTTTGGGTCTAAATGAAGATCTCAATTAGTCATCCCGAAACAGGTCACATTGTGTTTTGAAAAGGAGCTTATCAAGTTGGTGGGGGTCATGACGTCACCTGTTTGGTCTCCAAGAGTACAACGCAAAATGCTTATTTTGCTCTCTCGCAAATGGTATCTAAAAAATTTTATAGGATTCAAGAACACATATACAGGATGTTTCGAAAGTCCCCTGACATAGGGTAACTTATTATCAGAGTTACAACAAAATGTAAGAGGGAAAACCTTCTCCAAATAAGGTGTTTTCAGTCTAAAGTGCAAGATTTTTTTTAAAAAATCGGACAAGCCATTTGGGCTGTACACTCATTATGCGCACAATATTAAATGAAAATGCAACGTTGCCATTTACCTGAACCCACAACATAAGTGAATGAAATTACTGTCGTTAACGCTGTGTCGATGGCCAGCCTCCATTTCAAACAGTAACTTCATTCACTTTGTTGTGGGTTCAGGTAAATGGCAACGCTGCATTTTCATTTAACACTGGGCGCATAAAGAGTGTACAGCCCAAACAGCTCGTCCGATTAAAAAAAAAAAAAAAAAAAAAAAACTTCACTCTAGATTGAAAACATCATATTTGGAGACTGTTACTCCTCTTGCATTTTGTTGTAACTCATAATAAAATGTTACCCTATGTCAGAGGACTTTTGAGACACCCTGTATATGTTGTCGACGTAACCATCAGACAGAGTACATGTATTATGGTTTTTTTCCTCCTCCTCTTCTCCCTCCCGCTCTACACAGTTTTTCAACTGATTTTGAAATTTGTACATTAACATAACACCGATCCAGAGGGGACTAAACTTTTGAAAACGAGATTTTTCAAAAAATTTCCATTTCTCTGGAATTTCCCTTTTCATGTATAGGATATGGACATACGAATGGTGCTATTTGGAAGATTGCTTTATTCAGAAGAGAATGAGGTATGAACCAAAATCCTAGAATACATTGTGATGTGTTATGAAATGTTTACATTACGTCCTATTTATTTCATTTATTTATTTATTTTGAAACTTTTGGGTTATTTTTGGGATATTCCTCGCGCATTAGTATTTTCCCCTCCTTAGTTTTCAAGATATCAGACTGATATTTTGTGCACGCATTGCGTACACCACTCAGTATTTTTCAAATGATTTTGAGATTTGTACGTCAACACAGGGCCAGTCCAGAGGGCCTGAACTTTTGAAAAAGGGACTTTTTCAGAAAAGATCACGTTTCAGGTATATGATACGGACACGTGAATGGTGCCGTTTCGAAGGTTGCTTCATTCTTGAAGAGAATGAGATATGAATCATGATTCTAGGATAAGTAGTGATGCAACAGCTGCTTGACTGAAACTCGAAAAATTTACCTTAATAATCCCAAAAGGATTAAAAATACAGGGCTTTTCACAGAGAGGTAGATGAGTAGGTTTTCTGAACAAGACTTACAACAAAATTATACATAAAATTATTATATTATCCATTGATTTCTGTAATTTCTTTTACATTTTTCTTTTTTCTTTAAGTAAAAATGTTTAGACAAAGCTGACAAGTACCTTTAAGTTGCCATAACTGTTTAAACTTATGATTCCACAGACAAACATAAATGACCTTTACAGAAATTCACTGACTTTGTGAACTGTTTCGCAATTAAATATTTAAAAAAAAAAAAAAATCCTCTGGCATAATTCTTCTTCCTGAACTAACATCAGTAAGAGCTCAAGAACTATTTTCTGATTAATTCTTTGAAGATGAATTGTGGGTGGTGAATAAGAACGATCCTTGAAGGATAGTATATATAATCTCTTCTTCCCTCTCTCGCTCTATTCTGATCAATATCACATGATGTGACGCCTTCTACGGCTTAAAAGGTCATCGGTCAAAAATCACTGCGCAAGCGCTAGGTATTACCCAGGTCTACAATAGGACAAGCGTACCCTATTTCACTTTACGAACAACTTTTCCCTTTCTTCAATAACAAACTTAAACGCATACACAGAGAGGGAAAGTGAACACAAATCATGTATGTTCTATTGTGTTTACCCAAAGTGGAGTATTTCCTCTAAATCTAAAGCCACCTGTTGTGTTGGTCCTTCAACCTTATTAATAGCAACGAAAGTGAATACGATTGAAACAGAGTTGTAGTTAAATTCATGTAATATTATACCTAGGGATGAATTTTCTAGTACTACTTCGGTGTATCATCATAAATGTACTTCCGTTACTGAAAAGCATAAAGACTTTGCCATTACTAGAATGTTACTTGTCGTAAGTTAAGAACTTTCACTCTATCTTAATCTCTGTTTCGACATGAAAATCGCCAACCAATTATAGTCTTCTTCTTCTTCTTCCTTTACCTTCCATCGCGTCCCTAATATGATAAATGATTCTCAAATAATACTCTAATCAGCTTATCTTTTAACTGTAACTTTTAACCCCAACTTCCGCTATATTGCTCTTCTTTTGACATTTATTGTTATTCTACTAATGTATTTTCCTAGTATTTCCAGTAAACTTTTAATACCCTGACCAGTTGATTTACTTTTTTTAAAACTATCTCGAGTAGCCTACTACTTTTGTCCTCCCATTTTCCACTACTCTAACCAATTTACTTTCCCATATTTAACACTTTAACAACAGGAAACATTGTTTTAGTTTTCTTTCCTACTCCACGCAAACTTTTGGAGTTCATTCGTGGCTAAGCGGTTAGCGAACGCGCCTGTGGCGTCGGAGACCCGGGTTCAATTCCCGGCGGGAGCTCAGGTGGTTCGGATTCCACGTTAATCAGTAGGTCCCGTCTCATATAGCCTCGCTGCAGAAAAGGATGTTAAAGTCAAATCAAATCTATGCACACTTTTCTATCACTATTCATAACTTATATTGATTTTATTCAATTTCTTAATATCACAAATAAAGAAGAATGATTCATCAAGTATTCCAGGATGAAATCTTTAATTTAGCATTTCCAAGTCTTCCTCTCTATCAGGCCAATGTATCGACAATTCATGTTTCAATAAGAATGGGAGTGAAGAAAATGTCCAAACATAATTGTTTCAAAATGTTGATTGTATCAGAAATGAGAAACGCCTTTAAAAAGAAAAATAGGACATAGGATTTACAAATTAGGGACACTATACATACAAAACCTTCATTTCCCCTCAACCTCAGGGTTATTTTAGATTTTACTTTCGGAGAGGGTGGGGAAGGAAAGATTATCCATCGGCATAAGAGTTTTTTCTTTATTAGTATACCATTGATTAAAAAAAAAAAAAATTTCTCAAACGTAGAGGAACGCAATTACGGTTGAGTTTACTACTTCATAAGACACTATGGAGCACTGTATATACAAATTTTGACCCCTTCCAATTCCCCCTTGTGTCAAAAATCGAAAAAACTGCTTTGTACGCGATTAGATCTAGACAAAATTTGGTGCCTGCAGGTGACGCTTTTCTGTGAATACCTGATGACACACACATGGGGCCCGCATCAGAGAGAAAGAAGAGACAATTAGCCCCTCTGAATTTTCTCAAGAGCTTCGGCTTTTCGAAATATATGTTAAAACATTAGGTTCTGTTAGAATGTAGGTAATCAAGTTATGTAATGTACGTCAATAATAATCCTTTTATATGAAGTATTCTATGTATCAAGATGTGTACATTAGTAACTTAGCTTATGGCTAGTCTTCTGCCATCCTTAGAAATAATTCCGTAGGTGTTTCTACACGCACGCACGCACAAGGACACACACATATTCTTTTATATAATTATTACTAGTAAGGATAAGGATAGATATAATATTCCGATATCATGACTACGACCAAAATAACCAACATTCCTCGCCCAAATGGATGAAAAGGTTAAGCCGAACATAATGAGGAGGTTGTACGCCTCTTGTATTGAAGCTGTCAAAAACCGGACATCCTTTACTAGGAATGTTTATAGATTTCAGTTCAAAGATACTCAAATATTAATTATTTTTTAAAAAATGAAGACTTTGATAACAGCAAAACTTATTACTCGATTATCACATTTAACTATAGTCCCTGAATCAATTAGATTGCTTTGTTCGTCTCTAACTCGAGTGAAATAATTGCAAATGAGAAAAATGTTAACCCAGTTATTTCCAACAATAGTACAAAGAAGGCTGTGCAATACATCGATGAACTACAATGAGAAAACTCATTTATGTGAAGACATAAAATCAATTTCTGTGAAGTAAAAATATTAATTCAACACTACATAATGTTATCGGTATTAAATACAAACACTTAGGCAATGTACTAGGAACTGACATTGATAAGAAACTCATTTCTGTATTTAAAAAGTATATATACAAAACAGAAAGAAAATTAAAAGCGAAAAAAAAAATTAACACCATATTATTACCCATTGTTTGATAGAATAAGCGTAACACAAAATCAAATATAGAACTTTAACTTAGCTTACAACAAATTTAATCTGAAATCTACCATTAATTTTTAACTCAGTGTGCTTTTTAAAACAAGTATGAATCCATATTGCGGTAACGTAACGTTTCTCTCACGCTACATTTCAACGAGAATTTGGCGAAACAATTACTACTCTAGAATATGTTATCGTAATATACTACGTGGAATGGTAAATTTTATTTCCGAGTCTCAGTTTACTAGGCAAGCACGTGTTCAAGGGGAAGGAACACTTCAGGGATTGTCATAGTTCTTTTTTTGGGGGGGGGGGGGGGAAGAAATATGAAAAATGTTAAAATTTTACATATAAGGGTATTTTTAAGTAAAATTTTGCACTATAAATTAGTAAATTATAAATAGGCACGTCATAATATATATATATATATATATATATATATATATATATATATATATATATATATATATATATATATATATATATATATATGAGGAAATAAGTTCAAATTTAATAAGAATGTAAAATCAATATAATTATCGGGAAATATAACAATAAATAAGGAATACATAATTCTTAAACCGACAAAACTTAAACTTGGCTGTTGTATTATACCTTTTGTGAAACTATTTTTGACTTCCAGTACCTGAAACAAACTAACTTTAGGGAAAACAGGTGCTTCAATTTGCGATCTATCGCTTTTGAAAATGTTCTCCGCTACTATGAAACATCAACTGAAAATTTCTTCAGAGTAAAAACGGTCCAACGTTGACACTCTTTTAGTGCATACAATAAAGGCAAAGTAATGGATTACGCAATGGAAAGAACTTGAGTGAACGATGGAGATGAAAATATTTCTGAAAAAAGGTTTATGGTTACACCGGAAACGAATTTCAAAATCCTTTCTTCCATAAACTGTATTAGCTTCAGCAAGATTTATATATACGAGTCAATGAAATTATTTACATTTTCATGAATCGCTATTATTAGAAATGCCCTGTTTATAAACAGCATATGTTTAATAAAACAGGTGACTAACAAGTTCCAAGAAAGAAAGAAAAAAAAAAACATTTTAATTCGCAAATTCATGAGCAAGGACGACCCATAGAGCAAGAAAAATAGGGCCTCTCGTCTAGGTGACCATTCATCTTGTTCACTTAAAAGCGATGTTGTATTTGATGCTGACTTAAAAAGTCAAGGCTGTTGTATCATGCAACGTGACATTGTTAACACAATGTTTCAGCGAGTACGAGAAATCAGACACTGGATTTAGAGGGCTATTTTTTTCTCAATTAACATTAACCTTGCAAAAATCATATTTTAATTACAAGTTCGATTAAATAAAGCGTAATTACATTTATGAAATGGAGTGAATCTACCAGCTTCAGGTACGAAAAAGTGGAGCTGGTCTAACAATAATTATAGAGTGTGATTAATGCAACGTTTCTAAAAGCAAGAAAATTTAGTTACTTTAGTATGTATCAACCGAACAAAATTCATTCAAGAGTGACTTCAGGGGAACAGAGTGCAAGGTCCAGAATTCCGGTCAACAAGTTCGCGTAGATAGAGGGTTGAATGTTTCAAATAATTTTCATTAATCCTATCTGGTAGAGCCAAGGGTAAACACTTCATCTAACACACAGTATAATTAGCTAATTTTTGCTTCATCGTATTGAAAAGGTGGGTAAAAGAGGTAAGTAGAGCTGCTTATGAGACAAGAGTTCAGGTTGTACCGCTCGGAAAGGTGTCATGAAAGGGGTGTTTTGTCTCGAAGAAAGTCTCGTCTAGGAGATAGCATTTGTTTCTATTCGAAGAGCTTTGTCTCGTCTCGGAGAGTGTATCTGCTTCTACTGGAAGAGCTCTGTCTTGTCTCTGATCGTGTATCTGTTTCTATTTAAAAAAAAATGCTTTGTCTCGTCTCGGATGGTTTATCTGTTTCTATTGAAAGAGCTATGTCCTGGCTCGGATCGTACGTCTGTTTGTTTGTTTGTTTTTTTAATTTGTTTCGTCTCGGATGGTGTATCTGTTCCTATTGGAAGAGATTTGTCTCGTTTCGAAGTGTGTATGTTTCTATTAGGAGATCTCTGTCTCGTCTCTGAAAGTATATGTATGTGTTTCTACTGGACGAGCTTTGTCTCGTCTCGCATCGTGGACAACCCTAGCTACGAGAATCTATTTTTTATCTACTCCTTTCAATTAAAACTATTCTATGAGATAGATAATTCGCAGGAACACAATAATAAGGAATCAAAATTAAAATAACTTTTGTATTAATTATCAAAAACGAATTGATGTACAGATAGTCAACAGTAATTGCACTTACAATACAATGCAACGGCAAGTATATTTTGCACGTAGTTGTATAATATAGTTCAGTTGTCAGTATCACATTTCTTTATCTACAAAAATACATTCCTTCACACACTAGAATACACATCTATATTATATGTATATACTAGTAACGGCATCGTTCTAGAAGTTACGCGTCGAAAATTTATTGCTCACCTTCACAGAGGGCACAAGTAAATTATTCTTAAGGTCAAAGCAGCGACATTTCACAAACAGAACCATGTGACTTTTGATATGATGACAAGCTACTTCCATCAACTCTGTTGTCCGGGAATATCACATGCCAAGAGATTCCAAAACTTTCCATCCACTCAGCTCTAGTTAGCTTGTCACAACGAATTTCCATCTTGAGATACAAGGATTACAATATTATGGCAAACAATGAAAGTAGAGCAAGATCACATAGAACCTGGTTAACATGTACAAAAATTTTGTGCATGTTATTCTCCTGTTTAATTCCAGATTGGACACAGTTCATGAAGTACGAGACAATAGAAAGCTATTTGGTCAAGAGTTCTCAATAACGATGCCAAAACAATTGAAGCAAATCTGATGACCTAAAAACAAGTTTGGCAGTTGACACACATGTAGGTAGATATCCGAAAAGTATAGAAGAGATGATCAACTCCTGAGAAGCCAGAAGTGTAATGAAGACACGGTTAGTGTGTTGAAACTGTTACTTGCTTGTGTTTTTATATATTTTTGATGAGTTGATTTTAAGTTTAATGTCCCGTTCGGTAATTTAGCGTCCCTTTCAGCAGCAAGGCTATATGAGACGTGGACCTACTGATTAACGTGGAATCCGAACCACATGAGCTCCAGCCGGGAATCGAACCCTAGATAATAGACGAGTGGACAGGCTCGTTCTAAAAGACATCCAATATTTAATATAGCATAATTTGCAAGGGTCGAAGAGGAGTTTGATTTTTTCATGATTTTGGTCTTTATCCAATGTTATAAATCCAATCTGATATTTTAAACTCAACTTTCCATGTTTGAATATTTTACATATCACCGCTGAAATAACCAATAGGTGTATATATTTCATGATTGAGGTAACGCGTCGGTAGACCTCCTGAAGTCATACAAGGTAAAGGTAAAAAATCGCATTAAAGAAAGATACGTACACTGTATATTGGTTACTCCAACAACGACATATATACACACACTTACATTTTGATATATATCTTTTAAAGGTTCACATTTCATCATTACATTTTTCTTAGTTCTTGTGCCTTAGCGTTCTTGTCTTTCAGGAGGAAATTTGAGTTTGACTCCAAGTGAGAGACACGTAATTTGAGCCTACGTATTATTACCATGTTGCTGATAAACGTTCATTTAGAAAAGAAGTCTCACGCCTTGTCAATAAGTACCAATTTCAATTTAAAATCAAACTTTTTTTGTCTATCAATAACGTAATATTATATTGGGTGTCTCAAAAGTCCCCTGATACAGGGTAACTCTTATTATTAGAATTACAACAAAATGTAAGAAAGGAAATATTCTCTAAATATTATCTTTTCAATCTAGTGCAGGATTATTTTTAAATCGGACGAGCTGTTTGGACTGTACTCTATTTATACGCCCAATGTTAAATGGCAATGCAACGTTGCCATTTATCTGGACCCATAAGTAAATGAAGCTACTATTTCAAATGGGGGCTAGCCATCGACAAGTTGCTTCATTTATCATTGGGCGTATAAAGGTTGTACTGCCCAAACGGTTCGTCCGATTTAAAAAAGAAAAAAAAAAAAAAACTTTACTTTAAATTGAAAACATCATATTTGGAGACTGTTTCCCGTCTTGTACTTTGTTGTAACTCTATAATAAGAGAATTACCCTGTCAGGGAACTTTTGAGAAACTCTGTAATATTATACATATATAGGGTGTTACTGAACTATGCCGACAAACTGTAAGAGGTGATTCCTCACATCAAAGTAAGAGAAAAAGTTTATATGGACCTATGGCGAAACGTGCATAGTTTCAGAGCTAGGGCTGTCCAAAATAGCGAAAAATCTACATTTAAACAGCCTCTATTTCGAATCCCAGGAACTGTGGATGGTGGCTCTTATCAGCAGAAACGAAGCCACGCATACACAATCCAAAAGTGCATATTTCATCAATTTTCAATAAGTATACAGGGTATTTCCTAAAGGGTGTAATTCTCAGATATGCTCTCAATAGAATTTTCAGATATACCCTGATTTCAAGGAGAAAGAAAAGTAGGCAGGAGGTAAGCCTTGACAACAATGAATATCCAATGCTTCGGAGGGAAGTCGGAAGTGTTAAGAACCGGCAGCTCCATATTTTTGTGTTGGGAATAACGTGTGATGCGATGTATTTCGTCATGGTATAATTCACTTTTTCTCCACTTATAAACGCGAAAGAAAACATCCCAGCATGCGTTTTTCCGAGTACGACAGACCGTGCTGCTGACGATCCTTAACACTTCCGACATTGTGCCACATGATTTCGTGTTCACTATCAAAGCTTATCATTTGCCTACTTTGGACCAATCATAAAGTCAGAGCGTATCTCAAAATTCGGTTGATGGCATGGCTGGGAATTTCACCCTACAGGGAATACTCTGTAGACCAATTGAACATTAATGAAATTTGTATTTTTGGATTGCGTATGCATGACTTCCTATATGCTGATAAGGACCACCATCCACAGTCTCTCGAATTCGAAACAGGGCTTCTTGAAATTTGGCTTTTTCGCGATTTTTGACAGCCCTAGCTCTGAAACTATGCACTTTTCCCCACAGGTCCATATAAACTTTTTCTCTTATTTTGATGTAAGGAATCACCTCTTACAGTTTGTCGCTATAGTTCATTAACACTGTATATATATAAGAAGGTACTTCAATAAGTTTTGCCTCTAATTCTCTATATTTTTATTAATTGTTCATAATTGAACTCTCAAGTTATTAATGCTTGAGCCTTCTTTAAAAATATGGTTTGTTTTTATAGGTCACTCCAACAACAACGACGTAGTCGCAGGATTAGTGATGGCTTACATGAACATCCGGTTAAAACAGCGTTCAGTCATAGAATTCCTGACTGTGGACGGTGTGATATCCAACATTTTCTGTCGCATGAGTGCTGTATATGGGGAACCATATGTGGACATTAGCACGGGGAGAAGGAGGGATCGTATTGTATGTACAGAGAGTCCAGTCACATCATGCCTGCATGACAAGGACTGCAGAAAATGGGACAGGTTGATGCACTGGTTCACAGTGGTCGGCGCATTTAGCAGAGGGCGATTGCAGCCATTACTAGCATAATCGTATCATACGCAATGAGCTTGGGATCAAGAAAGTGTGTTCAAAGTGGTTCCGCGTCAGCTTATAGTGGAAATGAAAGAAGCCAGAAAAATGAGTGTGAGCAAAACTTGGCCTGTTTCGATACCTACGGAGATGTCTTTCTCATGCGTCTCGTAACCGAGGACGGGTCATTGAGTCCGAGATTAAACGCCAGTTCATTAAGTACAGACATCCATTCTCTTCCTGTCTAAAACGTTTGAAAGGCAGCCATCAGCAATTAAAAGTCATGATCACTATTATTTGGAACAGTGAAGGTATGAGCTGATTGTTTTGGAACGTGACGCCACTGTCAACTCGAGCGCTTCGTGCATTTCTGCGTCGAGTTCGTCCTCACAAAAATGGCATCCTTCAATACAACAATGCAAGGCCGCACATAAGCTGTGAGACCACCGCCGCGTTGCAGAAGCTCCAATTCGGGGATGTTTTGTCGCATCTACCTTACATCCCTAACCTGGGCCCATGTGACTTCGTTATTCCCAAAGCTTAAAAAACATCTGAAAGGCCAGCATTTCGTATCCGAAAGGGAGTTCATCAAGAAAATGAGTTTTTCGTGTGCGGCCTAATTCTTCATAGACGACATGCAACAACTAGTGCATCATTGGCGCAAGTGCGTCAATGCCAGTGGAGAATATATTGAAACTGAAAGACTCCTCGTAAAGTAGAATTTGCAAGCTTTTGTTTGATGGTAAAATCACGTACAACAATTAATAATTAAAAAAAATCTAGAGGCAAAAACATATTGAGGAAGCCAACCTTCATATTATATATAGAAGCGTATTTATAGCACAAAAGTAACGCTACCAAAATGCCATATTTAAATTCAAGATAGAGGATGTTTCGATTATATATTTTTTTTCAGTGGGATAACATTTATATAATTAAAACAAGCGTACTTTAAATAGCCCAGCCTAGACGCGCACTCTGAAGGAAAAGTTAGCAATGGTGTTGCAGATTACTGAAAGAAAAATAAACTGAAAATTTTCAATATTTGTCAGAAGCAGACTTCGGGCTCACACACTCTTCTACCAAGGAGCTACCGGAAGAGTAAGAAATGTGCAGAATTTACCAAAGCGGCCGTCAAATAATATTTAGTAAGCTATGTTTTAAAGGATTCATGACACTGTGCATAGTCATCTTACCTCAAATTATAGTTTCGTGATGAAATTGAAGAGGTCCAGAAGTGATATTCTTAACTTGTGCAGGCGTGACTATATAAGGATTATTCCGTAAGCCAAGCTGTACGTACTTTCCACTTAACTGTACAGGAATCATGATCTTGATAGAACACTATCACGGACAACGGATGAAATATCAATTCAAACTCTTTGAGATGGTTACTACTTTTCGCAATTATTGATTCTACACTTCTCTTACAGGTTTAATCACAGCTTTCTTATAACCACAAATACGTATATGCATATACGTACTCAAAATAAATTCCCTATTTCGAAACTACATCGTCATCAAATTCCTCTATCTTTAATACTGAACTCCTAATCTATATTTGCACAAAATATACACTCGCAATTTCCCAACAGCACAGTATGTGTACACTAATTAAACCACTTCCTGCCCAACAAAAAGGAATATTAATTTTTAAAACATACTTTCATCAATGAATTCAAAGAAAACAGGCCTATAATCACAGTGCAACAACCTAGGTTTGAATAGAAATTAAAAGAAGGATAGAACAAATAATGATATGCTTTTAGTTAAATGATGTGTTTACCAGACGCAAGAAAGGAAAAAAAATTAAGCTTACGAAACAGACTCCAAGGTCATCTGAACTCAATTTGGTGATCCATACGCACTGCCATATGAGACATTTTAAAGTGTATGCTGTAAAAATTCCAGATCTGGGTTGCAATGGGTTCTCATATGTGAATATATATATATATATATATATATATATATATATATATAATGATGGAACGTTTGAAAATGGTAGCGGATATCTGGACAGACTTTCTTACTTTGCTACTTATCATAGCTGATGGTTCCTATTATTTACTTCTGAATTTTTCACAATATCTTAAATTGAAACGAAATTTAGAGCAAATTTAGCTAATTTGGTGGAAAGTCATACTTCTAATTAAAGTACTGTTGACAACATACAGGACCGAATCCAGCATTTTCTGACGGGGGATGCAAAATACATTTGAATTAAATTTGTTTTTTAATGCCTTTAGGTATCTGTAGTGTTAATGAGAATTATCCTGGAAATGCAGTGTCTGGTCGCGGGAATCGAACTCATGACTTTCTGTGCAGAACTCCGCTTTCTTTAAAGCCCCAAACAGAAACATGATGGCAGAAATTTTCAGAAAGTGTTTTAGACTTCCAAACTATGCTATGCATAAGTGTTGGAAGTTTCATAGAACGACTTGTCCATCTATTGACAGGTATCAGAAAAAAACGGAAGTGGTTGAAATTTACTACATCCGGTTTTAATACTGATTTCTATAGAGCAAAAAACGGTAAGAGGTATGGAGAAGTGTGGTAAGCCTCTATTCAAACCAAAAACTGTTCAAACTACCCATTTCCGATTTCAAAATTTATCCCATAGAACAGAAATGATAATACTTTTAGATAGCAACAAATGGTTTTTGCAATATTATATATATATATATATATATATATATATATATATATATATATATATATATATATATTTCATTACAACGCGCAGCACTATATCAAAACCGGAAGTGGTTCAAAATTAAAGATGTTTAGTTTCAACCTTTATCGCCATACAACGAAAACAGTAAGCGACAGCGAAAAATTGCTTTTTGATATGAATTCAGCGTCCGTGGAACAGGTTCTATCTTTGATCTTTATATTCTATTGCTTATACTACTTCAAATTTGAATTCGCATAATTTAGAAGCCTACTGTAGTTTCACAGTGAAACTATACTCTTGCTCTCCAATAAAATTAAAATTGATAGATAATACATCTTAAACTTAATGAAAGCGAATAATTCGTAGCAGTTTAATCATAATTTTCTAATTGCCAGACATATATTTTGAAAATACATTCACGGTTAAAGCATAGTGAATCGAATGGACAATCAAGACTACTCAAGCAGAACAAACTTGGAAAGAAAACGCGAGTTGCCTACAACACACGCTGAGCAAGAACGTCCCTTACCGCCTGGCGTTTATGAAACCACCCATTTATAGAAATTGAACGGGTTTCATACGCATCAGGATAAATTGGAACCCAATAGCAGAGAATGGAATAAGAAATACAACCGGCAGAGTAAATGTCAATGAAATGCTAGGAAGAATGGTTGTGGGAGGAAACTCGTATTATTTAATCCATAATCTCTCCGTTCACTCGTTCAACCCGTGACAACCCAATGACGTCAGAATCGAATGTTTGGAATGACGCAATGAAATGACGTCATTCCAGCTTGAGGGTATCGATCGGATTTTTGTCTGAATACGCGCGTGTAGAGTTGTGAATGAGGCCACGTCCAGCAGACAAGTAGGGGTAACTTCAACCCCGAAATCCACAGAGCGATGAGTCTTAAAATAGATATATTTACTTTTATTATTCTTTTTATTTATATAAATATTTAAAAAAAAAAAACAAGTTTGTTGCGGAACGAAAAACTGCTTTTAACTAGTATATAAGTTTTAGAGAGGAAAAGAGCGCGAAGTTCAGTGGAATTTAATAAAGACTTCTTTTTTGTTATTTTTGTACCTTCTCTAAACTCTAGTTTCCATGGCTTTTATTGTACACTCGGAAGTATAAACAGACTTCCTGCTGCTAATTTTATTTCACCAACAAAAGCGGTATCAATTCAAATAAAATTTCCTGGTTCAGAAATAATGCAATTCTCTATATGTTACCAAAGAACTATTCAAATTGATCAAATCTATGAGAAAAAGAAAGTCTCGTCGAGAGAAGCCCTTTTGCTTTTGACTATAATATAAGTACAATAATTATTAATCACTAGTATTATCTAGCAGCTAATTTGTTGCGAATTAAAAAAAAAAACAGGTTTATTGGATGGAATTGACATCACGTGAGAGTAGTAATTATTTTAATACTAATAATTAAATGCACTCTCTCCCTCTCTCTCTTTTCATCCATCATTTGATTTTTCTTGAAGGATCCTTATTTTAATCAATCCTTCATTAATTTTAATAACTCACCAGGAATTGTGTAGTATATCGTATATTATCTGCTTGAGGTCTCATTTGATCTTTACCAAACTTTATATGGAGGTTGACTTACAGATCTTTCGTTCCCGAGTTAGGTTGCATCAAATTCAAAGTTTGCAATTAGTTAAATTTTCGCGCGCAAAAAAAAAATATCAATAGTTGCTTTTTTAAACAAGAATAAGGGGGAAAACGTTGCTATGTAGCACAAGAATTAGGGGGAAATACAAGAAAGAAAACTGTTAAACTTTAACTTTAGGTCGACCGTTGCTATTAGAACAACAATTAGGGGAAATATATGAAAAATCTCTGTTAACCGTTCATTTGAGATTAGGCGCTGCTATTCAGAACAAAGATTATGGGAAATACATAGAACGAAACTGTTAAACGTTTGAGGTCAAACGTTGCTATTCAGAACAATTATGGGAAATACATGGAACGATACTGTTAAACGTTGAGCTTAAACGTTGTTATTCAGAACAAGAATTAGAAGAAAGTACATGGAAGAAAACTATTAAACGTTTGAGATTAAATGTTAATCTTTTAAACTTTCCTATTCAGAACAAGGATTAGGAGAAAAATGTGGAATAAACCTATTAAATGTTAGTTTCAAGTTAAAAGTTTTTATTCAAAATAAGAATTAAGGGAAAGGCATAAAACATAACTGTTGAACGTTAATTGAGGTTAAACGTTGTTATTCAAAACAAGAACTGGGGTGAAATACATGGAACAAAACTTAAAAGTTAATTTAAGGTTAAATGTTGTTATTCAGAACGAGAATTAAGGGAAAATACATAAAACAAACCCGTTAAACGTTGATTTGAGGTTAAAAACTAACCTGTTAAATCAACTACATGAAGTAGACACTTATATCAGTGATTTAGTAAAATCAATGAAGGACGAATTTTTTCAAAATTCGGAAAATCTCATTACTAGTTGTGTTTTACTTAGTTTTTTGAACAAAATAAAATTCTGTGAAGTTCATATGTTTACGGACAATTTTACATTTTTCATTTTAGCAAAGTAGTACAGCCGTCTTTTGTTGCACTGTTCCTTAACGACTAAAAAGGATTTGTGTATATTGTGCACGTATTTTCGAATTTCTGTTCAATCTTCCTTGTGCTTCAATGCCATTTCAAATTTTACTACTACTATTTCTGACATCAGATAAATATTTAACTACTTTTTTTTCTACAAGAAAACGGTCTACACAGATTATTCGAAAACGACACCAGAAAACTTGGGGAAATGGACCCTCACACGTGAACAAGTATGAAAATATAGACCAAGATGAGTGCATAACTGCGTCATTTCGGAATTAAAACTCGCCAAAAATTGAACGGAAAAATAAAATAAAGGATCATCACTAGAGAATGAAATATCGACAAGGTCGGATAACAGAACCTAAATTGGTCATTTCGTTCCTAAATTTCATTAACGTACCAGTGGATATGGGATGTGTGCAGATTTCCATTCCTGATCCATTATTTTTTGTTTCTAGAAGACCTTATAAATTTCTTTATATGCTTTGAGGGTAATCCTGTCTCGTCTAATTCTACATCCATTGCAACATTAATGGAATCTATGCTCAAAATAACCATTATGTTCTTTTACCCGTCCATGATTTGACATTTCGTTCTCGAGTTGATCTTTCTTATACCGTTCCAACCAATTTTCGACGGGTTGTAACTCTGAAATGATACATTTGAGCAGTCACGTTAGTTTACTGGTTTTTCTTTCTTTTCTTATGTTTTCGTACTAGGATTCAATTTCGAAAGATTTTTGATGTTTTCTAAAACTTTTGATAGTCTACACGAAAAGTGATATGATGTAGACCACGTATGGGTTCAGTGGACAACAACAAGTATATTCTATTCTGTATTCTACAGTATACTGCTGGTTTATTCATTTGAATAATAGTATTGCCTATTGAAGTCTGATGCCAAAAGAGACAATGAACAGAATTCCTTTGAGCGATGAATTTGTATTAAAACCGAGTGTCTGGTAGTTATTTTATTATACATGTCGAGCTACATACATTGTACCAGATGTCTGCTGTAGTGCTAAGTTCTATGGAAACAAGGAGGAGGAGAGGATCAAATCAGAGAAGGCTGTCTCGTCTCTTGGAAACAACTGCTGCTCACAACCGAGAGAAATCGCGCACTTAAGCAACTACTAAAACTTCTTCCAACTCCTTGTAGTTGATTTTTATTGAAATGGCCATTTATATGATGTAAGATATATTAAAATAAGTAATTATCCACATAACCCTTACCACATGGTAACGTCGCGTTACATCCTTCGTGTCATTCGCCTAGCCCATACATCATTGGCTCTGTTCAACGCAATAAATCCATACTTAAAAAAAAAAAAAAAAATGCGTCTTGCTATAGCCATCAGAATTGATACCGGAAATCGTATTTTCCACCGCTTCCGGCTTTGAATAGAAGGATATAGGTCGAGATTAAAATACAGTGAAACCTCTACTAACGGACACCTCTATAAAGCGGACACCTCCCTTAACGGACAAATTTTGCAATCCCCGAACACTGTAATAGGAAAAAACATATTGGCAAACCTCTCTAAAGTGGACACTCTAGTACGGACACGGACAGTCTTTTCTGTCTTTTATCGGTATTATTTACCTCCGCATTACGGACACTTCCTCTAGAAATAAGTTGAAAAGTGTAGTAAAAATACATTTTTAGTAATTCATACATGTGTCACTAAGGAAGCAGTAACAACATTTTGCCCCCTCAACTGTCTGCTCATTAACCCAAACGAAGCGTTTCTGTTTAATAACACTCTTATGTCCTTTGCTTGCATCCCACTCCCACCCAAGGTGTTTTAGACACAAAAATGATTGGCAGTTGCCCGCCGTTAGGGATGACACGTTATGCTACTGTCCCGTTGGAGTCTCTAACCAACCAGAAGACACGTTTATTATTATTATTATTATTATTATTATTATTATTATTATTATTATTATTATTATTATTTTGCCCTCAGATACGTATATTGTCTCAAAAAGGACACTTCAGGACTGCAATCACCCCACAAATTAAAGCGCCATACTGAAAACGAAGGAAGTACTGATAAGTGTAAAGTGCAGAGAACTATAACATGTTATTTCCATGTTGTGTCTCGAACATAGAGTATTGGATGACAGAGGATAATGCATGTAATATTCGTAAATACGTGATTCATGCAACAAAAAAATTCTAATTGTATATTACCTTTCTCACTAATTTACATAACAAAATACTGAAACCTCTTGAAGACGGACACCTCTCTATAGTGGACATATTTTGATTCCCCACGGCTGTCCGCTTTAGAGAGGTTTCACTGTATTCTTGGCACACTAACTCCATAATAAAATACTTCTCGCTATCTTCTACCGTCCTTTTGTCTATGGTGATCAACATCGAAATCGGAAATGGCAGTGGATTTCCATCACTTCCGGTTTTGGTAAAAATATAGGGATGGAGATGAAGTATTTTCTTGGGACGCTGAATGTATTTTTTTTTTTAAACACACACACATGGCTTGAATACAGGGTTAAGAAAAGAGATGGAACACCTTAATGAGACAATGAATCTATATGAAATACCTTTCTAGCTAGCTCTTTACCATTTTTGTTTCTGTACCCCTCAACAGATGAACGTAAAGTCTTGTTTAAAAAAATTGGCCATCCACCTCTCTCTGAAAAGACCTTGCTCTAGCTCGCATTTGGAATTACACCGAACACATGTGGGTTTTCTTTGAGCAATTGAGATCTTTACTTAAGAGAGAAAATATTTGAATTTCCTACGTACTGTTCTCAAAATATAGCCTTTTAAAGAGAGATGGGTTGTCAAGATTTCTTGAACAAGATTGCACTTAACTATTCTACAAGGTTTTTTTTATACTTATGCATAGCATAGTTTTTAAAATGTAGCGAAATAAACGCAATCAAAAAATTGCCTTTACGGTACATACGAATGATGAAACGTGTAAATCCACTAAAAATCTTTAATCTGATTTTTCGTTGTTACCACAGTTTCTCCTATCCTTTTTACTCTAAGCTTTACTCTTTTTCCTTTGGAGCAACGAGAAGGGTGAAGTAGCAAAACTTCTTCATAATACAGTAAAGCATCTTGTACCTCCTTTCTCCATTGCTCTCAACCAGATTCATTTCATTCTTTTCCCATATGTCGTTTTACAACAGCTTGTCTCAGAAAATAATTGGCACGCTCTCAGATTTTTTTCCTTTTTCTTTCTTTCCTTTAACTCGGTATTTCTTTCATGCGCCTACACACGTCCCATCACATTAGTCGCACGCGCTGCCTGGCCTTCATTCTGGTCTCCTGAAGCGTTAAAGGAATACCCACTGAGATCAACATACAAAACACAGCCAGACACACGTGTACAATTACACAAGAGCAAAGCTTATTTTACTTTCCACTAATTAATGTTCACATTTGTTACCGTGCGCGCAAGGATTCATGGTTTATTTCAACCATGTCGCTAAAAAAAAGAAAGGATTATTTTCCACAGAATAATTATAAATTCCATGAAATGAATAACTGCAAAATTTCCAGAGTTATAAATTTTGCCAATTGTTCACCAGAACGGTTATTTTGATTTACGTGGCTAGCGTTTGTTGTTTTCAATGGAGGCTCTTCAGGGAAATCATATCGGTAAAAATCAATTTTTTTTATCGCTACAAATCCAAGGGGAGGTAACCCAACTTAACCTAATGTCCTCGTACTTGTATCAGAAAATCTTTCTTCCCTTTGTTTGCAGCAATAAAAGTCTAATTCTCAACGATGTAAGCCGTCACGCCCTTTGTTTCAACTCTTGAGATATATTAGACATTGACCTATAGCAGAAAGTGGAACGCAACTATATAAGATCTCTTTGGGAATCGAACCCGGGTCAGCCTGATTGCTGTTCAGTTTAGAATGTGATGATAAATTCAACCAAATGCTGTTCTGTTTCATCTGGTTAAAGAAAAAATGAAATGAAATCTTTGAGTTTTACGTCCCACGGTTATGCCGGTTAGGCTAAAGGAGACGGTGATAATGAGAGATGAGTGAAATGGTGGAATGAAGAAAGTGGGAGGAAACGGGAGTACCCCGAGAAAACCCACGAGCACGGTGTTTGTCCACCACAAAGTTCACTTGGCGGGGGCTGGGATCGAACCCGGGACCTCAAGCACCAGAGGTGAACGCTCTACCACTGAGCCACCGCATCTGGTTAAAGAAGAATGTAATCTTTCATACTCATCATATTAACAGTATATGGACCAAACATGCCATCAAAAATACTTTGGGAATATATTTTAAAGAAGAGCTCAATGATATGATAATCCTGGAGGATGCTGCTGTCAGATCAGTTAAAGTAGAGGGGGAGAAAAAGAGGTAGATGTTATACATATATGCTACTCTGGTACCTCTCAACAGATAGCCAGATGGACGGACAGACTGATTCTATAAGATTTCTTATATTTATGTATAGTCAAACATACTAGTCAAATAGTCAAATTTAAGAAATGGATAGTGTAACTTCGCTCAAAGCCCAATTAACTCAATAATCAAAGGATAATCGGTACTTTATAATTATTTTAAATCACTTTTATAAGTTAAAATAACGGACGCTCAACAAAGAACAATAAGAAACAAAACATATGAAATGTTGGTACGAAACAATGCACGAATTTCATATCTAAAGCTACTTCCTTGATCTTAGAATCAGCCCTACTATGTTTGTCAAGGCGCAGACCCCATCTGAACGTAAGACCACACATTTTTCCTACTGCATCCCTGAGTGAAACATTACTTCTTCAGTTATTCGGGTTGGCCAAGTACTACTAAACAGAACATCGTCCTGTATGTCATTACTATCTGCATATCTAACGTAGTACATCATTTGTAATATTGATAGTTTCATCTATTTAACGCATACTAAAGACTCTTCGCAATTCATTCGATTAATTTAGATTCTACCTTACCCGCCATATCGTTAACTCTGTGACTGACACTGTCATTGGAAAGAGGAATCGAATCCACATTTTTTTTAGCAAATTGTGGCCAAACATAGTTCTCACCACATCTTTTATAGCTGGAAGAAATATATTCTCTCCGATAGAATGAAGTTTTCCTGTTTTGGCTATGCGCAAACTTAAGAGGTACGATGATTCTAGTACTTTATTATTACTTGAACCCACGACCGAAATTTTATCTTTTCCATAATGTATTATTTCTAAACGTAGCTGGAAAAAAAATTGGTTTGTTTTTCATACCACAATGCATTTTTTCTAAATATCGGAGTTTTCCTGGTATATCATCCACTTTTTCGACAACACTTCACAACACAAAACGCACTGTGGTTTCTGTTCATTTTCGTCACCACAACAAGTAAATCATAATTTTAAATATAAACTATTTCCTATTGTATTTTTTCTCTGAACTACCTGCTTCATCTTTTATAGACGAGTTGCATTTCTTCGCCGTAACAGCACACTTAGAAGTAGCTTGGCTTTCATTACTTGCTTTTCTTTTCGAAGTCCCTGTTCTCAGTCATTTATCCATAATTCAAACACTTTTGGAAAATACATTCAAACTGGAGTTAACTGACATCACACTTTGCCCAACTACAACTTAGCACTTCAAGATTTACCGAGCTTCGATTGACAGAGGAAACCTATTAAGAAATAACAATAAACAACCAGCTTGTTGAAATATGGATATCACATTTTACTTCCAACAGAAACTAAAGCAGAAACAATAACATCCCTATTTATTTCACCGCCCTTTATGTTTCCTTTCGTTCTACAATATCAATTGTTGTCAGAATGTACCGCAGTCCCTTTCAAGTTGATGACAAAATGCAGCAACGCAAATACGCTAGTTGTCGCCCGGGCCAAGAACTCGTCTTAGCGCCCCCCTGATCAACCAAACTAAAACGCTCCCCCAATATTTGCCCAATTTTGTGCCCTCCCAATCCGGCGCCCGGGGCAAAGGCCTCGTTTGCCACCCCACCCCACTTAGTTACGTCACTGGACAAATGCAGTCATATAGTCCTACTCATTTCCTGAAAATACCAGATTTCTGCCTGACCACTGAAAAATATTTCATAATTTTAAAATCTAAAGTGGGTATGTGAATTGAATAGTATACTGGGATGAAGTATTGAAAGGTTTTGAAGTCTGGTTTTTAGTGCCCATTTTATGTGAAAAATCGTTTATTAATTTGTAACTTGAACTAGAAAAACAAATCACCGAAGAAAGCAATGTTTATTTCAAAATAATAACTGTGAGACAGTTTCGTGAACTAACTGACCAAAGCTAATATGAACCAGTTAGTTACTAATTTATCTTTAACATGTTTTCTTACGATATTTTTAATTCCGTTTGCAAACCATCTTCGGTGACCACTGGTGGTCCGCGGACTTTACGTTGAGAAACTCTGGACTACATTATTCTAAATATTATCTGTTCTTTAAGAAAGACAGAGCAAATGTGCTGCTATCTGTTGGTGATTTAGCACTATCTCCAACTTGAAGGTTGAATATATGATCTTTAAAAGTGCGTAGGTTATACCCATGTAAAACTGTTTTGTTTAAATTCTGAAACAACCTTCTTTTACAAATACCCTGCATAAGTTTTTAATACGCTTTGATTTCTCAATGAGTGCATAACGTTATCAAAAGGTTCTATTGCAATCAGTATCACTGACAACAAACTGCATTCGACTGGGTTTCTTGTACAAAAATATTGGCATCTTGTATCCAAACACAAGATACTGTAAGGTTATCAAAGCGTGTACGCGTAGTAATGAACTTCAGTCAGCAGCAGAGAATATATATATGTGTGTAGTTCAAACTAGTTATCCTTGGATTAGTATTCCATACGAAAGTAAAATACGCAGTTAAACGAATGTAAAAATACTTCGAATTATATATTATATATATATATATATATATATATATATATATATATATATATATATATATATATATATATATATATATATATATATAGTTACTTTAATTTTCTTATACATAAATTACATAGCTAAAAATACATTAATTGGTTCAATTTTGCCTAATTAGCACTATTCTTGGATAGTGTTTACGGAAAATGTTAACAGTTTTGCACAAAACATGTACAGGAGTTGGTGTACTTCAATTACCAAGGTCTCAGGAATTTAGGAGAATAATTGGTTAATGTTATGTCACTTCCCTAGAATACTATAGCCACTATATAATGATGTAAACGACCAGAAAAAAATGAGACCTTTTATTTCAATATTATTCCCCAGTATCTGCAAGTTATTCGTTATTTATTTGCATTATCAAATTTTATACCGTGCTTATTACATAGAAATAGCTACTGTATACTCGAATGATTAACGAAATCTTATACATGTGGCCTATGGTCAATTTCCTGTGGAAACATGTATTCTGGATCCTACCTCAATTGTAAGCCCACGTTTCATATAGATTGATTACTGGTATTAACCTCGGGATGTTAACTACTAAACGAATACAAATCTACACGATAGAAGAAGGTTATTTATACCATACTTTCTGACGGACGTTTGGTATCAGTGACGACGCTAGAGATGGCAGGGGGCCAAGAGCCTTCGTCGTAGCTAGATCTGCTTCCCCAGAGACGTTAATGCAGGTGTTATACAGGATAGTAAAATTAACTATCTCGTTTGGTTTACAACAAATAGTTTCGCCCCCCCAAGAAATTGTATATGGTGCCGCCACTGTTTCGTATTACTATTTATTTACAGTAGTACACTGCTGATTTGAATCAAACTTCCATAGAGTCATCCAGGGAAGTTTTATAAACTCATGAGGCATTGCTAATTTGGATCGAACTCTACAGAATCATCCATAAACACTGCTGATTTGGACTTTAATTGCTCCTCATATTGGGTTAACAGAAAATTCTCTAAACCAGGAATGCAAATAAACAACAAAATTTTACTAGCCCTAGAAAAAAGCTACTAGCCCACATCCACAATAGAAATCATTTACTTATCTTCGGTATGATATTAAATACTCGCCCGCACCGATGAACCACTCGCCCACACGCCCGGGGCGAGTGGTTATTTGCATCCCTGCTCTAAACTAAATCCCGCTGGAAAATCTAAACTGTGACAACATGCATCAACTGCATACATATTAACCATTTAGCTACACGTAATTACGACAAAATTTCGAAACTTTATGCCCTCCGTGGTTCTCTATTGGTTACTGTGCGCAAGTTTGGTGCAGTAGTCCCGGGTTCCATTTTACGTGGAAGTCACTGAAATTTAAATGAACTTCGGTAATTCGGTTTCCAACTTTAAAAAGTAGGTCCACATCTCATATAACCTCAGTGGCGGAAAGGGACGCTAATGAATAACCGAACAACAATCGAAATCTTGGATGATGTTAATAGTTTTGGAGTGTAGTAGCCAAAACTTGATTGAGCAAGTTTCTCTATTTCGAAGAACGAATAACAAGCAGTGACGACGCCAGCTTTAATTTCTTGGTGGGGAAGGAAGGAAGAGGGAATTTTTTGTATACCGAAGAAGATAGTTATATTAGTTGACCTACTTTAAAATACGTGTCAGGAGGGTAGTCTGCGAAGACAGGTTTAGGCACCCAGCAGTAATGTTGTGAAGTCAGTGGGTCGTGGAACAAGTGGGTCAGTGTAACGTGGGTCAACAGGACGTGATCCACGGTGACCCACCACTCACCGTGACCCACTCTGCTTAGTGCATTGTAGACTGCATCTTCTGAACACTGATGAATTTGTCTACTTTTACTTTTAAGACCTCCATTTTATTTAGTCTTTCATTCACTTCTATATTTACTTACCTAAGATGCTTATATCTACGTGAAAAAAGAACTTCAGGCACTTTTGGATCTTTATATTTGTAATTGAGATAATAACAATAGGTCTTACTACTAGCCTTTCGAGACAGTCTATTTTTTTTCTTTGCATTGTCCTACTTTACCATGATTTGAGACTCAAATTTCATCCTATTTTCTACTGAAAAGTATCTGTAATTCAACAAGGAAATAATTATATACGATAATTAAATTGATATTCATCGTAATATGGCCCATAAACACTTTACCATTTTACATCGTGAAGGTCAGATCCACCGGTATTGTAACAGAGCTATTGACCGTAGGAAATTCGAATTACGATTAGTGACAATTTCACAGTCGTGCTTTATTACATTACAAGTGTAAACTCTTTATTCAGTTGAGAGGTGGATGTGGATCAGAGTTGATGACCATGGGTTTCGGTGGGTGGTGGGTCAGAGTGGGTCATGGTTGGTCAGAATAGGTCACAGTGAGTTGTGAGTCATGATGGGTCACGGTGGATGCTTGGTCAGTGGGTCATGGATCAAGCTTTCAGTGACCCACGCCGTGTCTAGCACCCAGGGGCGCTCGCTCTCCTTAGACTCCTGGTGTCGTGATTCATAAAAAGAGGGAGAATACGAAAAAACAGAAATGACATGAGATCCTTTAAAAGATTAAAAAAGAAAAAAAAACATGCACATAACAAGCAACGTGAGTTGCGTAAACGAAGAAAATCGCCTGTTAATTTCCAACACCCACGCTTTCTCTCTCTTTGGAAGTCAATGACTGAGTTCCAACTTCTCATTCATATTCATTCTACTTGTATCCTGTTAAGATCTGAATTCTGCAGAGCAGTCAAATTCTGTAGGTTTTTTTCATTACATATTCTAACAGATTCAGGCAAGCAATAAATAAGATTGATGTTCTTGGTTGATTTTTGTCTATCACTAATCCATAATGAACTGTATATATATTCCTACTGTGTTTATTCCTAACAGGATATTCTGTATAAAGTAACCAAATATTCATTTTACCTACATGCTGAAAACGACACTGAGTAGATTTTTCGTCCTAAATCACCGATTAACAGGCAAATTCATTGGGTTTGAATCAAACATGACTCAGATTCGATACTAAAATGTATTCAAATATACTGTAAACGTAATATATTGGTTTCTTTGAATTTTCAGCAAAGCGACTCACGAGTGCTAACACGAGCTCGATAAAAATTTCAATTATGCATGACAGGTATCGAAAGGATATCGCGACTGTTGCGTATATGACTTACCGGTACATGTCAAAATTAGTAACACTTATATAAATGGTAAAATTCTGACAAGTTTACTAATTCAGTGGCGTTTCCTTCGTTTCTTTTCTTTTAGTTTATCGTTCCACCTTTATGCACCTAGGCTAAAGTAGAGGGTGATGATAGAAGGAAATTGTGGAATAATGGAAGTGGAAGGAAACGAAATAACCCCGCGAAAATTTCATGGTGTTTGTCCACCACAAAACCCACTTGGTGAGAGCTAGAATCAAACCAGGGGACCCCACGCACGATGTGAGCGCTCTGCCACTGTCACTGCGGTCTTATACAAACATTTAAAGGTGTCTGGTTCATTAGACAGGAGTAAATTCCGAATAGATAATGGTAATATATTTTTTGTACACCACATCGCATGTAAACCATTTAACATAACACTAGCTCCACAAAGATTACGTGTTGCAGTGCATCCGTGTTTACCCATTAGTCTGATAACTATATCTTTCTATCTATAATTTAGACTTCAACTTCTCTTTCAAAGTCCCAGAATTTTTACACGAACCGGTATCCATCATGACGCTCCTTATTGAGTATTCCTGAGCAAAACCAACACGAGTTTAATAAATCTATATCTATACTGTATTATATATATGTTTTTTGTTGCATACTAACATCTTTATAGGAAGTGTAGGACATATCCTTTCTTACTAATATATAAAAGAACATATTATATATATATATATATATATATATATATATATATATATATATATATATATATATATATATATATATATATATATATATATATATATGTGTGTGTGTGTGTGTGTGTGTGTGTGTGTGGTGTCGTCAGATTTTCGCATAGAAAGTCATCTAGAAGTATCAAATTTTCTGCATAGATAGATCTTCGCAAGATTTATTCACGTACGCAACTGCTTCTATAATTTTCAATTCACGAGAAGAGGATTGTGGAGGTCACATGTTTTGGAAGTTCAGAGTATAGAGTATCTCAGAAACCCCGCAAGTCAGAGAACTCAAACCACGCAGTGTGTTGAAGATTGCATATTGTTTATTCCGTACGAAGAACTGGCACTTCTGCTCATCTGGAACTCTCGATACAGTAGCATTAAGAAAAAGAAGCATCCATACTCAGACAATATGCACCGACAGCACAAGAGCAACCTAATAATACTGTATAGTTAACATTAAGGGTGTCGAATACCTGCGCCATTTTAGTTTTATCCCATTGATTTATAATGCCGAATTATTATTATTCTGTTTTCTTTGAAATCAACTGCAATTTTATTAACGTGATTTTACTGACTTCAAATCAATATAAAGGTCCCTTACTTCATAAAAGATTAAACTTTATGATGTATAATTGTAATATTTAATAAATTTAATGTAAGTAATATTAAACTTAAATATAATACAATTTCATTTTGAAAATGTAAGGGACATTTAACTAGTCTTAAAGTAGTAGTCAGTAAAATCACGTGATTAAAATTCCGGTTGTTTTCAAACAAAACACAAAAATTACCCACATAAATAAATCGACTAAAAACAAAAGAGACTGTACTCAATACCGTTAACTGTTCAAGTAGTTTTGTTTAACCATAATCCTCTGCCAAATTATTATTAACTTTAGTTAGGCCTACCTTGAATAACTAATTAATCTAAGAAAGATATACCTATATAATCTTCAAAAAGGGAGACGCTAACTCAGTGGTACTGCGCTTACTTCTGGTATATGGGGTCCCTGGTTCGATTCTAGGCCAAATAAGTTTGTGGCTTACAACATCGTGTCCGTGAGTTTTCTCGGGGTACTCCCGTTTCCTCCCACATTTTCTTTCCACCAATTCTTCCATCATTTTTCACTCGTCTAAATCATCGTCTCCCTTAGCCTAAAATACATGATTGTGGAACGTTAAACTGAAAGATTTCATTTCATGATGTTCAAAACTTATACATTCACTGCTTCCAGTGTTCTAAAATAGAATATTATGCTTAATTAAATCTCCTATACATTCCTTTGCAAGCATGGTTCCTTACGTCTTATTCTATCCGTAATTGGCAGCTTATTCTATGACTTTCTTATAACATCCCATATATAAATATATACAAGTTATGAACCCAACAACTGTTCTAGAAAAGTAAACAAAAAAGTTTTAATCGAGGGATCATCCTTCACCTACATCTTCAGGCGGAAGTTATGTTAAATGCTTATTAGAGTACGTATCTACAAAATTAACTTCATCGTCATTTCCGTATGTACCTTCCAACCAACCAAACTCCCAATGCCCCTTTGACACTGGTTACAATGAGGTTATGAGCTCCCTCGTGGCTAAGCGGTTAGTGTACACGCCTTTGGAGTGGAAGACCCAGGTTCGATTCCCGGCAGGAGCTCATGTGGTTCCTATTCCATGTTAAAACCGTAGGTCCACGTCTCATACAGCTTCACTGTTGAAAGGGACGTAAATTGAAAATTAAATCAATGAGAAACACCTGCATAAACGGGAACAAAACCTGACGCGCAACAAAGAAGAGATTCTTAGACATCTGTAATATAATTCATTCCAAATAAATTACAGCCTAGTTTAATATGCTTGTCAACTTTTTATTTACTGCTGGCATCCAACATTCAAAATAGATTCCATATGTAAAACACCACTTCCAGCTTTTATTTATTCATTTTCGACTCTACTTCCTTCCTCGTAAAATTAATTTCTTCTAGTAGATCTTGTAGTTCCGTAGTGACTGTAAAAATGTCATTAGCGAATCAAAAATACCTCAGGTTTTCTCACTTACATTTACACTGTTGTCCTTCCAATTCAGAAATCGAAACAGACTGGGAAATGGCAATAATAGTATCCTTTCTCGATCCTTACCGTCTTTATACATACATCAAAAGGAAACATCTTTGTTGATTAGATAAGAAGAAAGTAATATTTATGAAAGAAAAGTTAAGAATCATTTATAATACACGGCACGTGGATGATCTACTTTTCGCTGCACTTTCCCTATCAGCCAATCAAATTTACACTTTATTATCTAGACATACAGCTTACATTGCAATTGATAAATTCAAGTTTCCATGTCAAAAAGTACTTAAGAAAATGGAAGTTGATAAGTGATATGGTAAGAAGAGTTAATGCAATGACTAATTTTTTAAACACTACTTTTGATATTGCTATTTTTTTTTAATGTTCTTTAACAGTACAACAGGGGAATACTATACCAGTGTGTTCATTTTCTTGCAAACTTGAGCCGTTCTCAATCTCATATCGTTATCTTGAACTTTCAACACCACATTACTTCTTGGACCTTCAAGTCATATCTATCTTCTTGGATCCTTAAACTTGCATCATTTCTTGAGTTCTTAAATTTACGTATCTTCTTGGTCTTTCAACGTCGCCTACTTCTTCAGCCTTCAAACTTACATCATTTTTTAAATCTTCAATTTTACATCACTTATGAGTCTTAAACATTACATCTTTAGTTTAACCTTTAGTCTTAAGCCTTTTCTTTAGCCTTTAACCTTATATCTCTTCTTGAGCCTTACACCTTACATCTTTTCCTTGACCTTCAATCTTACATCGCTTCTAGCTCCTTCAATCTTACGTCTCGTTTTAGGCTTTCTTTCGCCTTCAACCTTATATCTCTTCTTTCGCCTTCAACCTTATATCTCTTCTTAAGGTTGGTTTAAAGGGACAAGTTTTGCCGATAGCTGGTACTACAGTTTTTGTCTCCCTCCCATGTACTTTTTACCATTCACAAAAAATCACGATTTATCTTACAAATTTCAACCTACATACTTCAAACTCTTAGAAAAGAAACTTCATAATCTATCGAAGGCAATAATCCGTGCCGATTTTTTATTTAGAATTTTCTTCTTTGTTGAAATAGCTTGATTGTTGAAATGGATATCCAAACCTTTAACAATGGAACTGTTTCAACAATGAAGAAAATTCTAAATAAAAAATCGGCACGGATTGTTCTCTTTAATAGGTTATGAAGTTCCTTCTGTAAAAATTTAAAGTCTCTAGATGGAAATTTGTAAGAGAAATTGTAAATTTTCGTGAAAGGTAAAAAATACATGGGAGAGATACGAAGACTGTAGTGCCATCTATCGGCAAAACCTGTCCCTTTACACTGACCTTAAGTCCTGATCGTTACATTTCTTTACATCTTTTCGTTAGCCTTCAATCTTCTGTTTCTTCTTGAGTCTTCACCCTAACATTTCTTCTTTGGGCTTTCGTCCTTACATCTTTTCTTAGATCTTCAACTTTACGTCTCTTCTTAGACCTTTCTTAGACCTTCAACTTTACATCTCTCTTCTTGAGTCTTCCATTTTATATTTCTTATTGGGCTTTGAGGCATATGTCTCTTCATGAACCCTCAAACGCACATCTCGTCTTGGATCTTCAACCTCACATCATCTCTTCTTGGGCTGTCTCAATTTCAACGCAATTATTTCCTTTATCCATACGTACTTTAAGTAGACCCTTAATAACTTTAATATGCACATCGCGTCAATAGTAAATATCGCAAACTGTCCCATCGGGCATTGTAAATGAGACCATGCACAGGAAAGACAAGAAAAAATACACAAACATCACAAAGAGTACCTCCTCACAAATGATAAAGTATTATTTAACTTATGATGAAAAACACATCATTTTATACTGCAAAATATTTTTACTTTGCAGATAATTCATTTACTTGATGGAACTTCTTCAGCTGGGTGAATTTTGGAACGCAATGATGAATCAGCATACCAATTTAAAAAAAAAAGAGAGGAAAAATAATTAAAAGTGTTAGAAAGACAACAGTAATGATGTTTGGAACAAAGGGAACAATATGTTGGAAAGAAGAAAGTAAATCATCCGAATGGTTAGCAAGCACCATTGCCTCAAATTCAACACTAAGCTGTAGCCAACTACAAAGTAGCGAATTTCGGCTAGAAAAGAAAAATAATCAAATTACAGCGATAAAAGCCGATCTGTTGACCTCACACCTCTAAATAAACACCATCTACTTATTGACAGCCCCTCGTGGCTGTAGCGTAAGATGGTATAGTTTTAGGTAAAATTCAATTCTGCAAATGAAAACTGTTGACGAGAAATAAGAACAAACAATAAGTAAGCAAAGAACATTTAAGAAATCTATTTCAAGGGACTTCAAAAATAAAGTTTCTTGGATGCTGAAGAAATGAAAAATGATTAATGCAGGGTGTAAAATTTCAAAATCAGATGCACTCGTCAATCCAAAAATGATGGTCGCTAGTATCTCTCACGTACAAATTATGAACCTTCCCCCCTCCCGCGCAACGGCCTTTGGCTTGACGAAGATATTCCGTGTCCGTTGTGAAGATTTCACATTCCGTGTTTTCTCTCACTCAGTGGCAATTTTCGTGCAAAACAAACTGCGCAGCCCTGTGAGTTTACGCAGAAACCATTCCTACTGAACACTGGTCGCCAGCTCTAAATTTTTTAGTCGCCAATGGCGACCTGAAATGTTGCGCCCTGATTAATGGATATAGGTATTCGGAGATGTAGGCATGAAGAAGATCTGAGTTTGAGTGTTTTGCGTCCTTATCCAACGCTGATAATAATAGTAAAGGACAGGACCTTTGACCACTTGGTGGGGGCACGAACAATTTACGCCAGATCGCCCCATCACAATGAAGTCGTTCCTCACCATACTATCTCGCCTTCTAGACAGTTGAACGACATGGCCACGCCATCAGCCTGAGAGAGGAATGGAGATGTTTGGCTGTAGAACGGAAAGGTAATGAAGAAATGCTGGGAAAAGCAGGAGAGAAAACAATTTGGAGAAAAAGAAACTAGTTACGCTCATGCTCCACAAGAAATCTGTTTTACAAAAATATACGGTACTTCAACATAGGATGGAAGGAAAAGGAGAGAGAGAGAGAGAGAGAAAGGATATTGCAGTTGATGAATAGTACGAAAGTGAAGAACTTTTACTTAAAAACAAAGAGAAGCCGTCATTACGTTGCACAGAAACTTTCCAATTTATAGCAAGTGACATGGTAATGATGGCAGAATATTCATGATGACAATATGCGATATCACATCTTTTCTTAGAATTCTCTCTGTCTGGTGATCAAAACGTTTTTCGACTTCCAAGCCATGCTTGTACTTATGGAAAGTCACATAAAACAAATGTCTGTCCGTCTGTCTGTCGACAGATAGTGCAAGAACCGTAAGAGATTGAGACAAATTATTTGATACGACTTCAGCGTTTCAAGAAAATGGCCAGTAACAATTTCAACAGCTACAAGTGAGAAAATAATATTACAATAAAATTTATAGCGTTTTGTAGTGACAGAAAATCTATGTACAGTATTAAAATGCTAGGTTTATATATTTGTGGTCAAGAAAAGTTTGTATGTCTGTGGCCAATTCCTTTCGAGAATGAGATCTCGAAAACCACAAGTTCTAGGAACGTGGTGTTTTCGCTTGTCTATTCCATTTTTTTTTTTTTTTTTTGACAATTTATCGGTTCTAACTCAAAATTTTAAAAAAGTATTTTTCTATTCCATATTTTAGGCGTCGTTTTGAATCTATTAGTTTAATATTGCCACTAGGATGTTATGGTTGAAACCCTTGTGAAAGGCAACCAGTACAGAAGCTACGTATAGCGGGTTAACGGACATTGAAGGCGCTTTTCTTTAATCTGAATGACAAAACCTATTGCAGCAAGCTCGCAACTTCGAAGACTTGTGGAACCACAATGAGGCACACTCGGATATGGAATTGTAAGGAAGAAATATTTGCATTTAGTATCGTCTATCACTTATCCAAGCTTGCCACAAACTCACCCTAACATTCTATATATTAAAATACTACATTTATAAATGTGTGTGTAGCGATTCACTCCCTTTCAAAGTCTTCCTGTCTTATTTGTGTCTGTAAATGGACTTCTACAGATATAGTAAGAAGCGGGAAGGAGATTCACATTCAGTTCAGCTAGTCTATCTTAAACAAAAAACATCGGGACAACATTTTGTGTCCTCAAAACAGAATAATCAGGACTTTTTCTGGCGCTACGCAACGGAACATCACCTGAATATGCAGTTTCTTTCGTTTTTAAGGTACATGTTTGTATTCGCGAGATAAATATTTCAATCCAAATCGATTTGAAAACTGTAACAAAAGTATATTTCCTGTAGTTAGCCTATATGAATTAGAAAAGTAAGACGACCAAAAGAAGGGAGCACACGCTCATTTCTTCCATTTGTTTAATTTTGACGTTTGCCTTTGCAGCCGATCAGAACGTGCATAATGTATTCATGGTGAGTATCGGCCTTTTATTTAAAGAAAGAATAAAAAAAGTAATCTTGTTTAATCGGACGTACAGTCACCTTAGCGAAGAGTAGACCGCATCCTACTATTGAAATCGGCCAGGTGGTAATTTTTACGGTTTCGATATTGGATACCTATAGTTCGAAATGATTAAAGAGAACTTGTATTTTTCCACAATCGGATAAGCAAATTTTAAATGCAGAGTGAGTCACCTTATAATTTGAAGCTGAAAAAGAACAAATGAAAAGTGACTATGGCAACTGACACTGGGTGGGAGGCCGTAACTTCTAGGGTGTATGTCGATTGTGGCCGCCATCTTGGATTCACGTCGATTTTTTTAAAAATGGGAAGGGGGCAATGTGGCATTAAGTAACACTAGCTCGAGCTTACGAATGCAGTGATGCAATTTGTGTGTGTGTGTCAATGTTGGATAGTTCGGGAGTTGTGAAGGCCCAAAGTTGGCAAATTAGGACTACCTCTCATGTGCAAGTTACAACACTGGTTGTATGTGGTGTCCATCCCGTACAATGCATAACTGTGGTCGCCGCAACCACTGTGACTGCACACGTAGGAAAATGTCGGATGAAATTTGGTCACAGGCATGCTGGATATGTGCCTAAAGGTATTTCAAAACGCGCATTATCTCAACATACACAATCTGCCCAGCCAGAGATCCCAGATGTACCCACAGATAAAGATCCGAGGTGAATTTTGACTCACCCTGTATGTTGTTCCTTGAAATAATACTGCCTGCGTAGATCACGTGTTTGCTTTTTTTGAATTTCATTTTAAAAAAACAACCATAATTGCAGATTGACAGACTGAAAATTTTCAGCAAAATACCCAGCTCTCCACAGAAACCAAAAATAGCAATCAAAATTTCTGCCCTGAACTATATACTATAGTTAAAAAGTAGGTCTTGTTAAGTCTCTACCAAGAATTACTCTCGCTCGTTCTCGTATTGTATCCATGTAATGGTTACAGCACTACGCGATCCCGTTTCTCTGCACATAGACATCTACGACATGGGAGCGCGTGGGTTGTCATGAACAAGAACACGTGACACTGCATGAGAGCCGATGACACGCACGACCTTGGGCGAAGCAAAGCAACTCTACGCTCAGGTTCATTACATGTGATCTCCCCCCTTCCCTTATTTTTCTTCCGGCCATTAAATGTATTTTTTTTTTTATTTATTTATTTTACAAACTTATAAATCTCTTTTCTTTATAAACTGAAATAACTAGCCGTACGCCTTGTACGTTTTCAACTTTGTAATAAAGAACAAAATTGGAAACATTACACCAGTTTTTAACTTTTTTATATATCCTATAAATATCCTGATATAAATAATTAACTTGGAACAATGAAATCTACACCTCAATGAATAGATGAATATATGATATGTAACCTGATGCATTTTTTTTTTTAAACCCAACAACCAGTCCGTGGCTTGACGTGTTGATTTCAAATCTAAAAGTAATAATTATACTGTAATAATAATCTAATCATAATTGAAACATGTTGTGTGAAGTTGATACAAATCAATTGAAGTCCAAAGTAGCAACAAGAATTCAATTCAAAATGAAGTTCAGGATATTTATGTGGTATCCAGGATATTAGGCAAGTAATGAAAGTTTCAGTATTATGAAAACTGCATAAAGACAATCCACGCGTCGTTTTTACCACTATTATCTGTAAATTCCTGAAGTTTTGAGTTTATGCATGAAGTACTTAAATTAGCGAAATGCAGGTACGTGGCCAGAATTTTATTTCGTGGAGGAACAAGGACATGAATATATTTCGAGCTTTCTGCTTCAGGAACTTCTTTCATAGTCTATAGGTCTGCACATCGCGACTGGAAGCATACACATTTAAATGCATTAAATGCAATTTATTAACTATCTATTGGTAAATAAGAATTTTAGGAATGATAAAAAAAAAAAAAAACGGATCAAAAGAATGAGATCTTGGTCAAGAATTTTAGGAATTTTTTAAAATATATCAAAATATTATAATCTTGGCCACTAATTAGTTTTTGGATCAGGGGCCACAAAAATTTTTAAACGGCCCTTAAATCGAGTTTTTGTATTTTCTGCGGAATAAGCACATCATACTGAGTTAAATGATAGTTTGGGTTTGGTTACATTATATGTAGTTCTTCAGATAGGCCTATAAGGTGTACAAGCAAATTTTTTGAAGTTAATGGATCTTTTGATTAAAAAAAAAAATGAACCTCTCATTTCTCTTTAAAGTATAGGCATATACTTTCTATAAAACACAATGAAAAGAGTTCATCTGACCGTTCACAAAACTGATTTTCTTTACTAGCGGTCATAACTATATGAACATTAGGTGACAGGTAAGAATGGATAATAGAAGCCCAAGTCCTGCAAGCCGTTCCCCACATGTTCTGTTTCGGAGATAGGATTTGATCCTTTTGATTGAAGAAAATTCTCTCTCTCCACCGAAAGTGGCTGAAACAGAGAAGCAAGCTAAGATAATTGCTGATTGTTGAAAAAGAAAATAATGGATTACAAGAATCGAGGACAGCCATAATGTCGACAGGTTTATTTGATTCATGATCCCATTTTTCACACCACATACTATATACCCAGCCTTGAGGACGGATTCTGAAACAAAACCAATGTAATTGTTCTGAATTTTTTGCGAGATCTTTTAATTTTCCTCCCTCAGCATGTCTTGGCAGAAGTATTTCTAGAGAACATAACACTTCCTCGGCACAGCACAGTACAAAGACTGTTCTTCGGAAATACTTTTTTTTGGGGGAGGGAGGGGAATTGCTTGGTGAAATTTGATCTTTCCGTTTATCCCTTGAGGAGGATGAATTCCACTCTCAAGGACTTCCTTTGATAGCCAGGACAAGTTTTGAAAATATCACCAAAAGCGTTTCAAATAGAGGAAAGCTCGTACCATCTGAAAAAATAGGCCATTCTCTTGTTTAAACTATCGATATTAGTTGCGCACGAAATTCGCTTCTGAATACAGATATAAATAATGCGTTTGTCACTCACTCAGTACATCGTGCCTCTTGTCATCCGAAAACAAATTTCTGATTACCGCTTTTTTAAAAATCGTATAATGAAGTTTGAACGGGGTGAATCTTCAATATTGAATGAGAGTTCGTGATTTTGGATTTTATTAGTTACGTGTTATTTACTTCCAAATATTAGATTTGGTAATACCTAAGGAGAGGAACTGCCAGTCTGTCCAAGTGTTACTGTCGGTAAGCAGTCTGTCCAAGTGTCTATGCCGATAAAAAAAAAAAAAGTCTTGACGTGTTATTCTCGGTAAAAAGTCTGTTCAAGAGGCTGTGTCTATGAAAAGTCTGTCCAAGTATCAGAACCAACGATACATTTATCGAATATCCAAAGAACAATTTCTCAGCTCTTTATTTTCCAATTAAAATTTTATTTTCGTATATATTGGGAAATTAAAAGAGAAAAAAAAACATACTTTGAAAAAATACTATGCCTTAACGAAAGTTACTGCAGTAAAAATGTGATTAAGTCAAGAAAATTAGGGCTATATCAAATTTTCTAAGTATCAACTAGTGCTTTCAATCTATCTTCTTAGTAAATGTATTAAAAATAAATAAATAAGTACTAATAAGAATGAAAAGGTTAGGGGAACTGAGAACGAATTAAGTCATTAACTGAACGCATTACAACAGCGATGATTTGTTGATTTGTTCTGAATCGACTAGCGATCACGTGAGATGTCTTGCTTCACGTCTCCTTTACAATCGTCCCAAGGTCATCCTCAGCTGTTCACACACATACACAAGCAACGAACGGTCTACACCTGGACACAATTGCTACGTGCCTCTGCCAACTTCTTACGTTCATCACGACTCTTATCTGCACCATAGGAAAGGTCGAACAAGGCAATGAAAAACAATTTGAATTTGCAAAAACAATATTCATACGTTTAGTGTTTATCTTTGAATGTTCCGTAACACCACTAACCAATCTTGACGTGTCGTAGAACTGTTTCGAAATAATGTAGTATATAATACATACTTCTATTTATCATGAAACCTCCTTTGATGTATTTTTTTGTCTTACATCCTACACATATGTCCATTGGGTTGAAACAATGAAGATTGATATGAAAGGTGTAAGGACAATACATAAGCGGGATTCGAATCCGCAACAGACAAAACTTTCTTGCGATTGCCAGTCAATGGCCTTCGACCGCTAGATCATGACAGCTGGTACTAAACAGTTTTGTACGATGAACCAAGATCAAGTGCGCTTCAGATCTAACGAGCTTAAACACTCGTGGGGATGAAGGATGGAACACAATTAAATGAAATTTTAGTTTTATCTCCCACACTTATGTCCTGAGGCTAAAGGAGGCTAATGAGAATGAATTATTATGAATTGGTGAAATGGAAGAAAACGGGGTAACCCCAAGGAAACTTGCGCACACGATGTTGTTCACCATAAATTTGCATGGACAAGGATTAAACTTGGGGCTGCCCGCACCAGAGCTGAACGCTCTACCACTGAGTCACCCGTGCCCACCTAAGATGTACATTTTGTCATTCAAACTCTCAATGGTTCTTGTTTTATACTCAGGATGACGCATAGGCATAAACCAGTGGCAAAAATGTCAATAGCACAGCTGTAGAACTCGTTTCTGTTGCAGACCCCCTCTTTGGGTCCTAGAACTTGCATCACAGCGAAATTAAAATACCGCTAATTTGACAGTAATTATGTGGTATCTTTAAATAGATAAAAGATAATCGAAAAGTGAAACAGGGGCTCCCTAGACATTATTTTACATTAGATACTGATATCACGACTCGCTTATCTGCTTTCGATTTCCAGCCACTTAGAAAGTCGGCATTTATTTTCACGTTTCTAAATGGCTGCAGACGGAAAGCTACTAGGTCACTCGGGATAACGGTACCTCATGCAAAATAGTATTGTCTAGGGCGATCTTGTTCCACATTTTGATTATCTTTTATCTATTTGAAGATATCGCATAATTACTGTAAAATTAGCGGTATTTTAATTTCGCAGTGATAAGGTCTCTTAAGCCTCAAATTCTTTTATTTCTCCATAAACTTACCACTCATCTTCGTTAGCCTAAATCAGTGGTTCCCAACCTTCTTGGACTTAGGACTTAGTTTACTGAACGCCCACAACACACATACTAGATTTTTTTTAATTAATAACACTATAAATTATAGCAGTATAGGACTCTAAGCTTCTTTGAAGCAGTACTGAGCATTGTTCGTGCTGCTGAAGGGGTTGGCTGGTACAGTGTCTCAAAACTTTTATTAAATGTTTAAGGATTTTTAAATTCTAAAATTTCGCGATACATCGGTGAACGGTGTAAGCGACAGATTAAAGATTTCATGTCCAAATCTGTAACTCTTTAAAAGTATCTCATCCTCACAGATCATCCATGATACAATGGTCTATGGACAAATTATATAACATCCTCCCCATTGGTTAAAAATCGTTTGCGCGTATGTACTTCGTGCGTATGCTCCCGGGTTCAATTCCTGCTGGAAGAGCAATAAATACATTACGCGGTGTTTCAAATTTCCCGTACTTCGTGAAAATTATTTTGTGATTTATATATATATATATATATATATATATATATATATATATATATATATATATATATATATTATATATTTTAATGTGTAATAATATTCAAAGAACACAAACCTCTATATGCATCAATGAGCTAAAAGTAAATAAATAAATAAATAAATAAATACAGATGTACAAAACCATTATTAGATTATAATGTAGTTATACTAAAAGTTGAAGTGTTTACTTATATTAACTACAAGTGCGAAGCAATAAGTTAGGAGAAAGACCAAAAGTGGGTCTTTTAAAGAGAGTTTGGTTTTACCAAAACATCTTTATATATTTACGCTGTCTGTCCGTCCGTGCGTCTGTGAAACAAGAAATTTCAAGAACTACTTTACGGATCACCATTAATTTTGGCCAGGATATACTGTGTCAAAAGATAGGAACCAGGTTCGTTGATAAAAATGATCCATATACCGGAAGTGGTAGAAATTAACGGTTTCCGGTTTTAATATTAATCACTATAGATAAAAGACGGTAGTAGATAGCGAGAGGCGATTTCATGTAACCGATTAAGCGTTCCAAGAACAAATTTCATCTCTATCTTTAACTGTTTACTAAAACCAGAAGTGATAGAAATAATCCACTACAACTTCCGGTTTCAATATATGTAGATGTATACAGAGCCATAAAGATATGAGATTATGAGAAGCTGTTTCTTGAATCAATTTAGCGTTCTAAGAATGGGTACCATCTTGTCTATCAACCCTTTATTCAAACCGGAGGTGGTAGAAATCAACCACTTTTGGTTTTAACGTTGATCGCTATAGATTAAAAACGATAATAGATAGCGAGAAGCAGTGTCCTGCGATCAATCAATCGTCCCAGGAATATATTCCATTTCCACTCTGTCTACTAAACCGGAAGTGAAACAAATTTATACCACTTCCGGTTTAAATATTAACTGAGAAAGTTCACGCCATACAAACTAAACTTCTTCACGTGTTGTTCGCGTGGCATTGCTACTTGCTAAAATTAAAGAACACAAGGAAACATGATGTTCAAAGAGTACGGAGCAAGCGATGTGCGTTAGTAGTTTTATTATAAAGGAACAGGGCTAATGGAACATATCGGATCATTTTCCTCCCTATTCGTTTAAACGTGACTTAGGCGCCACAGTTTATCAAACGGACAGTTGACCCGGTCATGCGACCACCAATAACTGATTTTTTTTTGTCATCAAGATTTAACCAACCTCCAAAACTACTTCCTGATCCGAGAAGGGCTCGTAAACATAGACAAGACGTCAAACGTGATGGATGACTCAACTCTCAAAACATATAATCTCGTGCACATGTTCACGTACATTCTCTCACTCAACAATGTGCAAAGTGTCACGTACACTCCACATATACGTGATGCATTTACGAGAAACTCTTTCATTTGGAGCAAGAGTGAATGAATCACTCATAATTTCGTCACTTACGCTATAAACCTAGGCGCAATGTTCTAAGTGTCACATTTTCGGAAGACTATGTTTGTATCACTTTATTTTGATGCCTAAATGCGTTAATTAATTAATTAATTAATTTTTTTAAAAGAAAGAACGAAATCTTTAATCCACTGCCTCTTTTACAATTCACTAAGTCACCGTAAAACATAACCATTATAAATTCATATGTAGTTCATATTTCGAACCGACCGGAAACATTGCACAAAGTACTGGCGGAAGTACATCTTGCTTATCAATTCCTTCTATCGTAAATTCACTATGTAGCACATCTCTGTGGAATCCATCGGAAAGAATTTATCCTGGAAATAGTGGCGGAAGTTACACCATACTTGAACCACTCCTATCGCATGTTCAGTATGTAACACATTTGTTTGGAATCAACAGGAAAGAAATTATCCTAGAGCACTGGTAGAAGTATGTCATGCTTGACCCATTTCTTCTATGGTAAGTTCTATATGTAGCACCCTTCTTTGGAATTCACTGGAGAGAAATTAAGCTGGAAACACTGGCGAAGTACTTCTTGCCTGGCCCATTTCTTCTATCAAATTCTATATATACCAACCATATTTCTTTAAAATACACTGCAAAGAAATCTTTAAAGTACGGGCGAAAATCAGGTATAAATTTTATACATATACACTCAAAACGAAACGAGAGAAAAAAAAAACGATACAACAAAACGTTATTTGTTGTCTGGTCTCATGGGCAAGATTATTGCCGAGTGAATTAAGCTCTAAAAGACATGCAGATGGAATTACTCCTACATCCATCTTATTCACTTGATCTAGATACTAACAAGTATAATCTTCTCCTAGAAATGTATAAGTCTTTGCATAATGAACTATTTGATATTTTACGTGTAAATTGCATATAAACTTGTAGGCCGACGGACAAGACTCCGATAAGGTTCTCTGAAGATGACCTGAGAAGTTTCGTTTAGCGTGGGGAGAAGTATACACAATTAAACGTAAGTTCTAACCATAAACTACAATGTCTAGCAGAGATGAAAATCTATATATTAAAATGCTAGGTTTATATGCTTGTGATCAAGAAAAGTTCATATGCTTGTGGCCAATTCCTTTCGACAATGAGATTTCGGAAACCACAAACTCTATAAATATCCCGTTTTCGCTGATGGACTCCAAATTTTGTGTAGATTTGCCAATTCTTATTGGAATCTTCAAACAATCTGTCGTGATCTTTCTATTCAAAGTTTTAGGGTTCGTTTGAGCCCGTAAGATTAACATCGTCACAAATGTAGCTAGGGCGTTGTTAAGGTTGATATCCTTGAGTTAGGCAACCCGTAGACGAGTTACGTGTAACGGGTTGACAGACATTTTAGGCGTTTTTGCTTTAATCTGAATGGATGGTTATCTATTGCATACTGGCAACTTCCAAGGCCTGTAGAGTCGCAATGAGGCGTACTCGGACGTGGATTTACAAGGAAAAAAAATTATTTTTTTTCAATTGTCTTCACTATCATTTCTCCAAGTTTGCCACAAACTCACTTCAATATGTATGTATTAAAATGGTACATTATGTTTGTTTATAGCAAATCAACTCTTTCGAAAGTCCTTCACTTGTGTCCGGAAAGGGACATTCACAAATACAGTGAGGGAGCGGGAAGGAGGTTCTTGCTCATGTTAGACTGATACGCTGTGTAGAGCGCGCAGGTTCAGCTAGTAAATTATATTAAAAATTTAAAACAAAATTGCTAAAATAATGTAAGCATTCCTCATATTTTTATGAGGAATTACATTAGCTTATTATTATTTTTATGAATTGTATCAGAGTTTTATTAAACACATGGTTAATACATTTCTGAAATGAACTGTGCTGCATTATTTTCATGATTTTTTTTTTTTAATTTAGCCAGTGCATCAATGTTGACAAAGTTCGAGATACATCTATGAAATAGGTACAATTTGCACACGGTAATTGCTAATTATTACTTTATTTCCGTTACTCTTTTTAAAAATGTTATATTCGAGTTTTCATTCCACGATTATGGATTTTTGAAAAAGTTAAATATGCGTTTTAACAAACTGCTTAGCTTATTATAAGTTACATTGATTAATTTTGATAGGTCTGTATATGCAAAGTTCACTCACTCTAAAAATTACCTTTAAACAAAGAAAACAACTTGTTGACAACAGAATAACTCGGCAAAAACTGTAAATGTCTTGTTGAAATAAAATCAAATGTTAATTCATACTGATATCATAGGAAGAGCAGATACTGCGAAAACATACAAATTCTAGCATTTTACTTTTTAACATCTAATGGTTTTAATTATTTCTATTAATTCTGTGAACGAGTAGAAAGCATACATCCTTTAGAATTCATATAAAAAGAACTAACATTATTAACACTATTTTCCTTTCGAAAATAGTTTATCAAAACTTTTTGTTTCTTTCCGCATTCTTAAGGTAGTCACACTTTCAAAAATTTCATCTTTTCACCTTGCAATTCAAATAAAATCAATTTTAATTACTTTCAGTTTTGTCCTCTTTTCTGACCTTGATATAATGCAACGTCATTTGCGTGCAGAAAATCGGTGGCAAGTGCGAGGTGAACTAGTTATTCTCAAATGCAATTTTCCACTATACAACCTAATTTCGTTTTACAGATACGAGTGTAATCCAGGAATTCAATTGTTAACATTAAACAATGGGTAGTGATCTAAAAATTTTAGTTTTATTTTCCCTTTAAATTCGGTTTTATTTTTTAAAACCCCAATTCGGTCTTATTTTTCGTGGCTTTTATTAAAATACTTTTAGACTTACCTTAAGCAAGCCTCAACACAGATATCCGACCAAAGAGTACGAACTTCATCACCATCTTCACTTGAATTCTGAGGAAAATGTGGATAATGCTTCCTAGGAAATCACTTTAAACTTTACATTTACACAGAAGATAATATTTTGTGTAGTCCACTTATAAATAGAAAAAAAATATATTCCTTCCCCCATGTACAACACCGCGAAGAAAGTTGCACTTCCATATACACATAAAAACTAATTGCACTTACAAAAAGTAAACATAAAAAAATAAATTATTTACTTCAGATAGACACATTTTTATCCTTCACTTCATACTGATTTTGCAGTATCTTTCCCGTCCTCACTTCTCGAAGGGAAAAATTGTTAGTGCTTCCATATTTCGTTGAGTTTTGCCTTCTTACTGTTAACACACTATTGTACTCCAAGAAATATCTTTCAGAGCCTACGTTTGAGGCAGGTAATAATATCGCTTGAATACTGTAAGCAGCAAGCTCTTTCTAGTTACGTAAGTAGAGTTTTGTGTCGTGTTCATTAGCGAGGCTATATGAGATCTGGACCTACAGTTTAATGTAGAATCCTAGCCACAAGTTTCTACCGGGAATCGAACCTTCTTTTCCCCGCACCAAAAATGAGTACTCTTTTTGCAAAAAAAAAACTCTATGTACCATTTCAAATTCATATAGATTTTCCACAAGATTAACATGTTTTTTTGTTCTCAAGTGATCAAGTCACTTTTTTCTCTTTCTTTTAAAGACCGATCCATTCACTTTTCTTATTTTTTTTCTTTCAAAAAGAAACAGGCTTTCATCAACTCTTGAGGTAGGATTCTCTTTACCTCTCTTACATTTTAAGGTCGATTTGTTTTGGAGGGTGAACTGGGATAGAATATGTATCATGCAATAATTAACCATCTCTTTACAAATGTCTGTTTCCATAAGAATATCCAGTTTCTGCAGTAACAACGTAGCTGTGTTTGAAAGTGTCCAGCTTTTCAAGTACTAATTTTTAACATAGTAATGACATTTCGCGATTTTATTTGTGTATTAGTTATTATTCGGTGTCATTTTGACAAATTAACATATTTGCGTTATTTCACGAATAAAATACGTATAGTAAAATACTACTCCTTCAATGTTTCTAGACATATTTTGTTTTCCACAACTTTTCGCTGTTATCGTTAAACGAAAAGTTCAGGACGCTAATCAAGAGATTCCCAGGATATAAAATGCTCGGAAACAACACTGACATACACACTAAGAAATGATTTCTTACACGAAAACATCAAAGAATATCTATTTAACTTGGATGCAGAAATGTGTCCTGTCGAAAATCTGAACGGAAACATACGAAAAAAAAGGGGGATTATAACTCGATAAAGAAATGTTGACTCTAGATAAAGTTTTAAAAAAGTCTTACTGATTATTTTGAGGTGTAAATTCCATTTATGTACCATATGTATACCATTTACAGTTCCTCATTTTGTAAGTAACTCATCAAGTTCTATTTTTATTTTACTTTTTATTTTATTTTATTTTTTTTATTTTTTGTTTATAACTAATCCTTACTCTTCACCCACAGGTACATTAATAAAATCTACGGTTTGAAACATACATTAGATCTTTTAATCCGATCTTGGCTCAACATTTCGTTCTAAAACTCTTTTTGCACCGTTCCGAGTTTGCATTTCTAAATGGACATAATTTAAATTATATTATTTTCTTTGTGCATCTATGCTGAACTATTATTGTTCACGTTTTCGTGTAAGGACTCACGAAAGTGTTTACATAATTTCACATTAAATCGTGTATAGGACTTGATCTATGTATAACTAATGTATATTAGCTGTGTTGGATACACAATAATGAGTTATCCATAATTAATCTACAATATTTATAAATTCAGGAATTTGATTACTACTTATATTGTAGATTCTTTTAATCTCACTGTAAACAGAATAGAAAGTTCCACGTTATCAAACGGCTAACAATTCCGTTATAATATTTCAATTCATTATTACTCTCATTTAGCTAATCACGAACTCGACTACCCCCAGTTTTACGTGATATTTTTCATATCATACAAATAGACACAGAAATGTTTAAGATGTTTATAGCTTATGTTAGAAAGACAAAAAATTAGTGCTTCTTCCACTGACTGTGTTAGTTTCCTTAAATATAAATTTCTACGTTTGATTTAAATCCAGCCCAGTGTATGAAGAAATCGAACAAAATTTAGGTGTTATTAAACTACAGAGAGCTTCACTATTAACTTTACACTTAAAATATATATATTTTTCTCTGATTCAAGTTTTTTTTATTGCACTAACGTGAATATCTAACGATATTTATCTAATAAGCGTTCCACATATCTATGTAGCTATAAACGCGTTGTCGAGGGTGTTACAGAGTTGTACGTGGAAAGGAAAGGTCTAAGGTATACTAAAAAAACAGCTGATATTTCCTGCTTCGTTCAGTTTAGTGTCATAAACCCTACTATTTATTACAATATATACAGCTACTTTCGGTTCAAATCAAGTTCTGTCACTTCAAAATATCAACGAGATGTTATATGTTGGCAAACACTCACACAAGGTCTTTTTGCTATAGTGTCGTGTGATGTTTCTGCCAAGCTTGGCGTATAAACGTTTCTTGTACGGAACTTCTTTTACAACTTCTCATTTTTACAAAAATTGGTTGGCAATACTGACAAACTGGAGTATTTGGGAGATGAATACGTCCACAGTATATTTTCTCCAATGACAAATGATGTTTATGCCACGTTTCCCTGGTACAGAAACCATCCACGTTTCCCTGGTACAGAAACCATCTTCCGCATTGTATTTACAGTTCGTTGACAACACTGATCAAATGGGTACGTCAGGGTGCAAAGTGTTATCAAACCATTGCCTAAATCACGTTCTAGCAACGAGCCGAAAAACAACATGATGGGCTCAGGCACTTTTGCGTGATACATCTAAACATTCATTTTTATTCTGTCGAATATGCCATACATAGGGTCACAAAAAACAACAAATCGGCCCCTTATAGGGTCAAGTTGTGGGTTTGACCGTGATTTGAAAACGGTTTCGTACTTCCCATGGCAAGAGCTTTCAGACGATAGGCTATATAGGTTTCCTCCAGGTATTTGGTCCCGGTATGGAATCATCCCTAATAAGTGTTTTAAGAACGCCTTACGTATATGCAACCCCCAGTACATCATGATTGTGCGGGCTTACATAACAGCATGGGGTAAACACAGGAAGATGGAAAAACTTTTTTTCCTCTTTTAATTAATGTTCTGAATAAGGTGGTAACGACGGGTTCTTATTCTTTCCAAAGACCCGATAATGACGGGTGTTTATAGCTAGTTTTAGAATTAAAAAAAAAATCTATTTTCTAAGATGGGAATGTTAGAAAAGAAAATTATATTTGAACTGTAATTTACGATGTTGCGCTGTGGTTGTTCAGACTTACTACAAGCCCAGATGGCTTTCCTTAGATACCAGATTGGCGTTCAATTCATGAAATGCTATGGCCGCTAGACAGCTTTAAGTTTGGTCAATTGCCATCAGTGTTTCTACGGACCTAAGGTAAATTAAACTGTGATTACATGTGAGTCTTGTCCAAGGTAGTCCTTTAGCAAATAGTGTTCCAGTGCAGCCCCCTCACATTTTGATTTTATCCTCTCCCCCCTCACTGCGGGCAAAATGTTCTGAAGTAAGCCTCACTGGCATAATAGGTTGGTTATCTTGCTCTTTTGCACAGTGTTCAGTCCCCAATCGCCTTACGATGCTGTGTCAACACAAGAAAGTTCTATGGTTCTACCGAGAATCGGACACGAGACTATCCACTTACAGTACATTCTACAAATAGATATGATGGGAACATTTGTTTGAATGTCATTTCGAATTATTGTAACAGAATGAAGCGAAAAATGATTCTTGTAAATGAACCCACGAAAACTTCTCGTCAAGTAAGATTAAAATTAAACAAAATGGTTTAATTTTAGTCTGTCGGTTGGCATTTGATTCAAATTAGTTGTTTTTTTTCCTGTTACTGATAATGGAGCCACCTTTCGGTTGGCATGAAAAACATCATCACGTGATTAAACTTATCGTTATGTTACGTGTCACGTGACTGCATTTTAGAAAAACAGACTGAAGAGAGTCATTCGTGTGGGTAGACGAACACGTAATGTCGCAACACGATGAAATCATGCCGAAGTCACGTGCTAACACAAACTCGCTTTCCAAGGCCGTGCACGAAGGCAACAAGGCAGCGAACGTTGTTGCTTTGCAGCACAACTTGACTTGCACACAAAATATCATCGATTTAAAAAAAAAATCCCTGTCTAATGTTATTTTGTCTAGTCTTACTGCATGTACTGACTCCGTTCATACTTTATGGTTAGACATTGTTAGTGTATTAATCGTGGTATCTTGACTTTACAAACGCAAAACACAATTCGTCCTTTTTCTGCCTAGTCAGTTTTTGATAATGTAGGGTGACCAGACATACTCTTTTTAAGAGTATTATACTCTTTTCGAGGTTCATATACTCTATACTCTTTTTTCTTCCCAAAAATATCGAATTATACTCTTTTGTGGTATTTTCAATTTCATTTAACGTTTAATGCACTTTTCCATTGAAAATCGCATTTTTTCCTGTAAAAGCTTGGACGTTGATAACACTGTTTAGCACTTCGTAGTAGCAGACCCGCTGCTCTGTGCTGCGTTTCTCGTCCTCGTTGCATTGTAGGGTTGCCAGATTTTCTTTTTGCAAAAGAAAAAAATAATAATATAACTAAACTGTTTTTATTAGTTACTACTAAAACTATAGTGAAGACGGCAAAATTAAAGTGATAGATTTATCCAAACTTTCAACGTTTTAATTATTAAATTTTTAATTAAATTGATTGAGTACCTGGAATGATCTATATTTTCGGAATGTATATCTGGTATTCCTACAGTTCATGGCGTGGGGTTTTTCCCTTCAAAGTGAGTCAGTTCTTCGTAGTGGGAATCGCGCAGTGATTATTATTCTAATTAACGTGCGTACGTACACTCAATCAATTATATTATTCGAGGATTGGAAGGATTTATTTTATTAACAATGTCGCGAGGAAAATGTCAGTATAATCAAGCGTTTGAAATAAGCTATCCTTGCATTAAAAGGGCTCGCAGTAACGATGTTTACAAAGCATGGTGCACGGTATGTAAGAAGGAGTTCTCTATAAAAAATAAAGGAAAATACGATATATAACAACATATAAAATCTAAATCGCACACTGAATGCTCATCAACTTCCGAAGTAGGTAATTTGGATAGTTTTTTCACCACAGAATCTTCAGAAGAGCTAGATTTAATTCGACTAGAACTTGTGTGGTCATACCATAATGTTAAACATAACCACTCTTTTAGAAGCATGGACTACACTAGCAAACTTTTGAAATCAACAGTGAATAAAAAATTTGCATGTGCGAGAACGAAAACGGAGGCATTGTTAACAAATGTGGTGGGAGTGTGGTCAGAAAATATTTTAAGTAATAGTGTTAAAAAGGCTCCTTTCGTTGTTGTTGCTTGTGATGCTTCCAATCGTAAAGCAACCAAACTCATGCCTGTTTTAGTGCGGTACTGTGAAGTAGATACTGATATTAATGTAAAAACATGTCTTCTAAAAATTCATAGCATATCAAATGAAACCTCGGAAACTGTGTCGAACGTATATATTAATGGGTACATTACGTCAGTTTTGTTTGGAAAATAAGGTCATCGGTTTTGTAGCTGATAATGCACCAGTAAATTTTGGAAGCATAAAAAATAAAACAACAGGAAACGTGCATAGCGAACTAGAGTGCAGGTTGAAGAAAAATGTTTTGCCTATCGGGTGTGGGGCTCATATTCTTCACAATGGGATTTCTGTGGGGTGTTCGAGAGTAATACCGATCGATGTTGAGAATTTGGTTTTTAAAATATACAACCATTTCAGCATTTTTACTGTAAGGACAGAAAATTTGAAAAACTTTTGTGAGTTCATTGGCTGTCATTATGAGGGTCTTTTGTATCACTCAAAGACGAGATTCTTGTCTCTGCTTCCGTGTGTAGAAAAAATTATACGTCAGTATGAACCACTTAAGGGGTACTTTTTGAGTGATGAAAATGCTCCAATAGCTATAGCCAATTTCTTTCGAGACGAAACAAGTGAGTTGTGGCTGTATTTCCTGCATGCTCAGCTAATCTTGTTCACTGAAACAATTACAAAAATTGAGAGGGAGGATATAACAGCGACTGAAGTTTCTGTTGAATATTTTGAACTTCTGAGGAAATACAAAGAGAATTGAACAAAACTTTTTTCCGTTTTCTGCTAGAAATTTACTTACTAAACTTGTAAAAGAAGGGAATATAAAAGAGGAATATGCCTACTCAGTGTCAAGAAGGTTTTACTTTGAAGTGATAACGTACTTAGAGATGTGGTCACAACGTTTTTTCGGAGAAGTAAACAAGATGAAACATTTACTACTTGACACATCAGTTACCTATGAAGAATTTCAGGAGTCGTTTGCATATTTCTATGAGTAGGTAAAACATCTAGACCGTTCGTTGGAATTCAGTGATAATGATATTTTTGACACGTACTGTGCAATATCCAGATGTGTTAAAGAACACCTTGAACAATGGGGAGAGAAAAGAGAGACAATGATGGGCAAATGGAAAATAGTGTACAAAGATTTAGTGCGGGCTGGGTCAAATTTAAAAGTGATTGTGTTACTCGTGCAATTCTTGTTTACTTTACCGGGCACTAATGTTGATTGTGAGAGGCTCTTCAGTGCTATTAACACTTACTGGAGCGAGGAAAAAAGTCAACTCACAGTGTCGACACTGGAACAAGTGATGAAAGTGAAGTTCAATGTAAGCATGACCTGTGAAGAGTTCAGACTGGCAATAAAGGATGACATTAACTTACTAAAGAAAGCAAGATCGTCGCAGAAGTATGAATGATGGTGAGTAAAACTGTTTTAAGTATTTAACTCATTTGCATGCGCACTGGATAAAATACTGTAATTCATCTTGTCTTCATACTTACTGTCAATTTTCTTTCTTTTTTCTTTTTTTTTTATATACTCTTTTGGATTTAAAAAAATCTGGTCACCCTAGATAATGTCATCTCTGTACATTTGAACTATCTCCTTACTTTTATATATGGTGCAACAGAAATATTAAATTTATGAATAACATCTTTGAAATAGGCCTAAATAGCAAATATTAACTGAAATATTTAATGTCTCACTGTTATACTCTGTGGGTTAAGAAGACGATGATTTAATAAAAGTGAATTATAAAGAATCAGTAAAATAAGAATATGAGAAGAAAGGGAGAAAATCCCGAGAAAAACAAGGATGTGGCCTTATCCGCAACAAACCTCCATAGATGGATCGAATTGGGGATGCCTCACATGAAAAACGAACGCTTTACCACTGACCTAATGTGTCCTTTCTATCTTCACTTTCCATTAAACTACCTTTATTGTTGGGTTAGCAGGAAAACCTCTTCCTTGGAAACCCCATAATTTTGTGCTAACCCTAGGAAGCCCAACCTGGAACCATTTCATTTGAATATCATAACAAATGTAATTTAAGTATTACAAGACTTTTTATCTGGTCACAAGATTAAAGGTAATTTTATTTCCCATTTCTCTGAATTAGTCGCTATCGCTCTGGTCTTTGGTGCGAGCGGTCCCAGGTTCGATTCCTGTTGGAAACACTCAGTCAAAAAAGAGTAAATGCTTTTCAGTGAGGTTTTCCTGGGTTTTCCTCATTCACCCCAGTCAAATACCGAGATGGCATTTAGATCCAAGTACGCTTCCTTCCTTCCTTAAGAGCCTGCCTTACTAAAAATAATACAAAATCTACCATTTTTCTTTTGCTTGTTTATTCATCAGTGAAAGGAGATAATGAAATGCAAGTCATCACAATCATAGATAATGCTATTCTACAACAGAAAATATGAACATGAAGAATGTTCAGTGTTGCCATCCATAGAAATTACAGTGTTGCCAGAAAAACAATTTCCCTAAAATCTAAGTTAAGGCAGCGAGTAGAGGAACAAACTCAATTGCATTTGGTTACGTATCATATTGTTTTAGTTTCCTGTGAACTACTTTTTAAATAATAGTTGTATTAATTTGTAATAAACCAAATAGTTTTAACATACAGTTATTAAAACTAAATAATAATGTTAATTAAAAAGTAGTTCACAAGAAACCAAAACAACATGATACATTATCAAATGCAGTTCAGTTCGTTCCTCTACTCGCTGCCTTAACTTAGATTTTAGAGAAATTGTTTTCTGGCAACACTGCAATTTCTATGGATGGCAACACTGAACATTCTTCATGTTCATATTTTCTGTTGTAGAATAGAATCTGTTATCTATGATTGTGATGACTTGCATTTCATTATCTCCTTTCACTGATGAATAAACAAGCAAAAGAAAAATGGTAAATTTTGTATTATTTTTAGTAAGGCAGGCTCTTAACTTGGATAGTGTGATCGCCGAGGGATGTCATTCCTCATATGTGACGGGCTAACATGGCGATAGACGCCGAAAGTCCAGAAATCTAACTCCTAAATTCCTATATTCCGAATTAAATAAAGTATGTATCTGGTCATACTGGTCATATCAGACAACAGTTTTGTACCACTGTTCGCAATTGAGTGTATTTAATTAGTCATGATCGTAACAAAGAATATCGTAGCTTCCTGTAGGGAAAACGAAGTAAATGTGTTTTAAGTGCGAGAGTACATGTGAACAGGATACCAAAACAACATGATACGTAATCAAATGCAGTTGAGTTCGTTTGTGCCGTAACTTAGATTAGAGCTCCTCCGTGGCTAAGCGGTTAGCGTACGCGCCTTTGACGTGGGAGACCCGGGTTCGATTCCAGGCGGGAGCTCATGTGGTTCGGATTCCACGTTAATCAGTAGGTCCACGTCTCATATAGCCTCGCTGCTGAAAGAGACGCTAAACTAAAATCAACTCAACTCAACGTAACTTAGATTTTGGAGGAGTTGTTATTGTGGCAACACTGAAAATTCTTCAGGTTCATATTTTGTGCTGTAGAATAACATTATCTATGATTATGTTAAGTTGTATTTCATTATCTCCTTTCACTTATGAAAAACAAGCAAAAGAAAAATAATGAATTTTGTATTATTTTTTAGTAAATCAGACTCTTAACAAGCTTTACCGCCAACCACATGAAGCATAGTGCCTTTAACAGGCCGTAACCACATATTCAGTATTAATAATTCTGTAACTTGTAATTCTAATGTTACGTAGCATTACTTCCTCGCTTCTTCAAATTTTGTACAACTCTCCAGCAATTTAACTCCACAAGAATGACTTCATCGCTGGACGAGTTAAATTATACTAGACCTATATAATTAAAATCCCTTACATAGTAGGCTGTGGAAGACAACAGCTGGAAATAGTTCATTCTCGATCAATTGTTGTAAATAAATATTAATAAAGCATTGTGTTAAGTTTATATCTTCCTGCAGTTTCAGAATCTTAAGACATTATGTCACTGCTGTCGAGCTCTACCACATTTTCATGTGAATCGCATAATGACTGCTGCCCATGCCAGCGTACAGCAAAACAATTAGTCTTGAGTTATTTTTAATAATAGGGCGACCATACGTCCCGTTTTGACTGGGACAGTCCCATTTTAGGCATGTCCCGGCCGTCCTGTCAGTAGATGGAAAAAAGTAATAAAGGACTTTTTTATGCAAGTGAAAGAAGTAAATAACAAACTCACTATCTTTACTCTTTGTAAAAGTATTAATATTTAATAATAATAAAAAAAAAAAATAGTTAAGAATTGAACTGAAATTCTCTATATTAAACAGGATCTATATAGTTCGCAGTATTGCTCGAAAGGCAGCAGAGGTTTTAGCAGTTGCTTGTTTGAACAGACTTCAACGTGTCTTTCCTTTTCATTAAGTATCGAATTACTTTACCCCGCCCTAAAACAAAGAGAGAGAGAGAGAGGAAGAGAGAGAGAGGATGGGGAGCCCTGATATCAGGGCACTGATAAGGACAAAGGTAGGCCTAAAAGTCCAGGGTTGCTAATTCAGCATAATAACAATCCTAGCCATTTTTTTTTTTTTTTTTTACTTCTATCCATTTTATAGTCACTGTTCATATTTATTCCTTCATCTCTAAAAACATAGTCATTATAAGTATATTGTATGTTGGTAGAGGAAATTTAAACGCGAATTTTTTACCGCCAAATTTCTTAGGTGCATGGCTAGCGATGCAAACGTAGGCAGCATCATATCCTACTAGGCCCTATATTGTAAGTTAAATGCTGTTTATATTTTATAGCTTATATATATTATGTTATATTACAACACAAATGTATTAGGTATCGCTAAGAAAAACAGGAACTAATTTACGCCCTGATCTGTTTCTCATTTCTCATGATTTTTAAAAAGCCGGATCCTGTCCCGTTTTTAGCTGAAAATTTTATGGTTACCCTATTAAATAAGCTTTCCACTATGACGGAAAACGATAAATTATCTGTATTAAAACCAGAGAGATTTAAACAAGTACAAGGTCAAAGATTTAATTCTAAACTAGGAAAACTATAACACTGAAATAGACAGTAATAAAATATCTATCACGAAATATCCCGTATAAAAATCGAAACGTGAGTGAAAGTGAAGCTACGTAACAGACGTCATAAGGAACTACGTCTATTATTGGTCTTTGAAGTTAGCGTGCAAAACACCCCATCTTTTCCATGAAATATTCTAAATAAAACATCTACCTAAAAAGGAACTAAAACGGATACTAGAATGCAATTATCCAACCCAACTGAAAATATCTTTTAATAAATTTAAAAACACGAAATGCACAAAGATTCCTTTCATGCATTTATCGATCATGCGATCCCACTACTGACATTCATTTAGTTTACCCAGTTTTTTAGTGAGTCCCCTTGCACAATTTCAACTTGCCCTCAGTTGTTGCATCCTTATTGGAATGTAACCGTGCAGATCACATTGCATCCGATTGATGAAATATTATTGGTGAATTGGCAATGGATTTCATGTTCTTGATACTATTCCTTACATTTCCGACGCTTTGAACTCACGTTTACTGAGTATGAATGCATATCTGGACATCTTTCGTTACGTGTTTCCACACATGTGAATCATCCTGCTTCATCTGTTGTGCTCTACCGACACTCCAGAAGTCTTTCTAGAGCATTTGAATACAAATTCGCTATACTTATTACTCAGAACGTCACTGTTGGCCAGCATCCGTACCTGGCGATTATGCAACCACACACAACGGGCATGAAGGTGTCCGCCATTTTGTATTTGTTCCAGATATCGAATTAATACAAACGAATTATTGTTACCTGGTAGAAACCCTATCAATTCATATCCATTTAGACCAATTTTCATTTGGCAGATTATCCGGGACTCCCAACGTTCCTTTGGGGAATCCTTTGCGCGTGCATGGTAGAATTGTGAAACATGCAACATTCAATACAGCAGGTATCACTTCTTCAGTGAATTTTTTACCCGCCTTCTTTACGTTGGATAGTTTCCGAACTATTGGGGTCTGAAAGTCATTTTCCCACGCTTTCGGCACCTTGTAGATCCCAAACTATGTCCGATAGCCGAAAGTTCAAGAGAACTTTTTTTCTTGTCTCAGTGGCAGGAGTCACCTCCCAAGAGTTGTAACACTTATTTTGCAACACCCGATATATAGATACACCAGTAGATTATATTATTATTATTATTATATTATTATTATTATTATTATTATTATTATTATTATTATTATTATCACGAAATGAGATAAGATTGCACTGTTAGTTTTCCGCCATCCGTACTTTATCCCATACGATTACTCTTGAATTAAAGCATTTTTTTAAAAATTCTGTATGTTGCAATAGATAGGCTAGAGTGATTATCTTTAACCCAGTGAATCCGTTAAAGTGTTGACGGTAATGATGATTTTAACTTACTGTATCGTTTAAAAGCCATGTAATTCCCTAACTTTGTATGCAACCTGTACAACATCGAAGAATTGCTGGTTACCTATTATAAAAGGATACTCATCTTTCGAGTGATCTTGATTAATTGCCCAAGTTCAGTTTTAAATTATATACTTGCTCCGCCTCTAACACCTTCCAATTCTTTCCATAGGGCGCTGTTCAATTAAAAAAAAAACTTTCTTTTTTATCTACACACGTCTATTTATGGTCAATAAATCAGCATTGGCAACAAACACGTGTTACAACCATATGCTTATCAGATCTTCGTTATTTCTTCCAAGTATTTATGAAGTTGCATAGAATTCATGAAACTTCCTGCTTGAAAATGACTAGAAAATAACTATTTTTTTCCTTCTAGACTTTCAAACCATAGTATGGGGAAATATTATAGAATGACACCCGTTTGTTTACATTATCAGAGCAAAAAAGTAAGACAGCAAGGAACAGTTTTTTGATATGTTCAGCGTCCTATGAATATGTTCCATCTCCGTCCTTATGCCGCTATTGAAGCCGGATGTGGTGAAAACTAGCCAATTCTGGTTTCAATATTGGTTCACATTGAGCAATGATTCTTGACTTTTTCGTCACGGCACAGTCTCTTTTGTCTCGAGTATACCGCGACATACTAATATAGGTGATGGCAACACACAGCGGCAGGTGTGTTTGAACATATCTAGAAAATAGTTTGGATTATTTTAGCTGTTCTTTTTTTCTCTCGCAAATTTATATTGATTTATATTACGATTATTTAATTGCCTATCTTCATCGTCAAATTGACTCGGAACTTCCACGGCACATTGGTTGAGGATCACTGATATAAAGTAACTTATGATTAGGGCAAACCAAAAGCACAAAAAGCATAACTTATACATATGGTTGGTACCTTGAACATGGTTGTGGTTGTCTAAGGTCCAGACGAAACTAATTTTAAAAACATAATAAAGCATAATTTTAGAAAATAAAGCATAAAGCATAATTTAAAAAATATAGCACAATTCTTGGAAAATTCTGTTTAGCTGCAAGTTTAACATACTGTGTTTAATAATTTTCAAAAACTAATATTTACAATGCAAAATCATTGAGAACATAATAAAACAGTGAAAATCTTATTTTCATTTCTGTAAACTTTTCGGTGTAATCCTTTGATGTGGAGAAAAGAAAAAACGGAAAAGAAGAAAATTTTCCGCTCACAATGAATAGTACACAAGAACTTCACACTATATTGTTTTGCGTACATTGCGATACCATTTCGAACTTGAACACTTTCTGTACTTTTAGGTGGCATCTTTTACTTTCCCTGTCTGTATATATGCACCTCTAAGGCACACACAAGTGATAGAAAAAACTGACTGGAGTGAAGCATATCTCTTTGCAGTGCATTAAGTAGAAAGTTCATTAAACTGGTTGCATAAAAAAATAATAAATAGATCAAGATATTTAGAATATTTAGTGTGTATTAAATATTATACATTATACACGATTAATATAAAACAATGATTGAGATTAACAATATGGCATAATAAAGCATAATTTAGAAAAAAATAAAGCATAATTAAACAAAAAAAATAAAGCATAACGTGGGTTGCTCTACTTATGATGAATTTCCTGATTTAAAAAAAATATATATCCTTCACTAATTTTAACAAAATATTTGTGTGTATGCAGTTAGTTTTCTTAATTTTTAACAAGTTAACGTTTAACATGATCGTTTCACGTATTTTCTTGATTCTTGTCCTCGATGTTACGTGTGATTTTTCTTACGAAAATTTTTACTACATTCAAACCTCCAATTTGAGAAGCAACAAGTGTGCATGAGACAATATTTCACACACGCACTAAGGACGTTACGATCTACTTTCTACTCACAATTTGATCAAAAGATCTGATAACTTCTGTAGATCATGTACAATATATACTATTTCTTATTTACCATTGTTAAAAACTCAAATGAAGGAGAAAAAGTACGAGATAGTAAGAAACTTTTTTATACGAGGATATTTCCAAGAGTTTCGGCCTGACCCTGAAATATTGTCCCACTGGTAATAAGTCGTTCTTGCCATATAGCGCCATCTATGGAAGAAATAATGTATTAGTCTCAAATGTCTACTTGCGTCAGTTCGTTGGAAGAAGTCATTTGATTTAGTCACTGTGCTGAGCTCGCAACTGCATAACTGCATGGCTGTTGTTGTCGAAGCTGCAACGCCAACTAGACAGTTGAAAATAATACATTATTTCTTCCATAAATGGCACTGTGTACCATGAACGACTTGTCAGGTCAGGAACTTTTGAAGCTATCTCGTATATATGCGTTCAGAAACCCAAGAATAGGATTAGGAGGTTTGTGGGCTTTCGGCATCTATAGCTATGTTAGCCCGTCACGTTTGAGGAACGAATTCCCTGGGCGATCACACTATCCAAGAAAAACGAAGAAATCCCACCTCATAATGAACCCCATTTTCACCTTATCCTTTTACTGAAGCCGGTAGTGGTGCACAACTTCGGGTTTCAATATTAATTTTTGTAATTCGTAAGTCTACCGAAATTTTACACTGTCAAATTACTAATTTGTTCTAAAAAGCTAAAGTATAACCTAGAAGGTGTACCTAGAAAGTACCACGAAACAAATACTATTTTCTTAGGCCTAGTTTCATAAATTTCTTGTTTACTATCAGCAATCTTGTATCATTTTTTATTTTTAACAAAATATGTGAAAAATATGCATTTCTCTCTTTAAGACAGACAATACCAAGATTATCAGATTGTTTATCTGTTTCCTGGTGAGACTGCAAAGTTCGAAGACTTGCAGTTACTGACGCAAATCTCTTTAAAAGAAAAAAAAATGGTCAAAAGATATATATAGTCACAAGTATTGTTTTAACTGACGTAGTGAGTGAGGGGGAAGAAGTAGCATCTGACAGACTTGAAAGGTCATAATTTTATCACTAACAAAATCTACATTTAATTTTTCATGGAAATGTGGAACGTACTTTAAGATTGATAAATAAAACAGTTCTTGAGTCGTCAAGTGTTAATAAGTCATATTATCAAGATGTCAAATGTAAAACATGATAAAAACACGTTATTAACAAATGTTTCTTTAAAAATAAAAAAAAATAAAAGAAAGAAATTGGAATTACCCAAAAGATTGGTAAAAAAAATAGAAACATTTCTTCCAACTATAGAAATATAAAATCAAATCAAATATATTATTATTATTATTATTATTATTATTATTATTATTATTATTATTATTATTATTATTATTATTATTATTATTATTATTATTATTATTATTATCGATGATGGATGATCCTGAAATATTGAAATGAGACGTGCAAAAACGCGGAGGAAACCAACGGACACGTCGCAGCTATCATCATCTGGTATAGAACATAAACATCTTTTCGACCGAGAGACAAGTTGCTGAGTACTGATGATCAGGGCCCGGATTTTAATGACTTGTCATCTTTTAGCTGGTGCAACGCAGACTTCGTAAAGTAGTACAGAAATCCTGAACATCCAGTTCAGGTCGAAGAATGTAATTTTTTTAAGTCATTTTAAAAAATGTTCGCGTCATTTTAGGACATTTCATTTTTCAGTTCTGCATTTAAAAAAAAATATCGACAAGACGATTGGTATGGTAAAAACAATCGAAGATGCTTCGAAGAATGCTCCTGGTGAAATTGGCATATTAGTATCAAGAATTGAAACTCTTTCTTCACAAAAACACAGAATATAAAAATGTTGTCTTCTATTAATCGGGTACGCTGAGGGGGAAAGAGTTTAGTAGACAAGCATCGAGAAGGAACTTAAGTCTAGTGATGTAGTGTATTTCAAGTATACTCCAAACGCTTTCGTAGATATGGAAATAATTTTTTTAATTTATAGAAATGTCTTAGCAGATAACAGACATTTCTTTTCCTTTGAGAACATGCGAATGATCACTGTCATCTACGGTGATGCAGAATAAGATGTAAGATATCTTTCTGCGTTTGCATAATACCCTGATCTTTGTAAATTCTTCCCAATATTGTTGTGATTTATCAAGTTAGTATAAAATATGAATTATGTATATTCAACAAGCAAATTGTGTTTTACACACACTTTTGGATTATTTTTCAAGTATTTTAAGTCATTTTACAGAATTTTTTATTTGGTCATTTTAAAGGGTATTTTTCAAAGATTTTTAGTCATAAAAATCCGGGTTCTGATTATGATAGTCTGTTACATTTCTGACTTACAATTCATAGTGACATAGTACTTTAATCTCCGTATTTGGGAAAAAATTAGATAAGCATATTGATTCTGAAGCCTTTTAAAACTATTATTATTATTATTATTATTATTATTATTATTATTATTATTATTATTATTATTATTATTATTATTATTAGTAGTAGTAGTAGTAGTAGTAGTAGTACTAGTACTAGTAGTAGTAGTAGTAGTATTTGAAGCTTCCCTTTTCAACACCGGGGCTGTACAAGACGTGGCTCTACAGTTTAAGATAGGGTCAGAATCATATTAACTCCAACGGAGAATCGAATTCAGATTAATTGGTAGTTTTTTTAAAAAAAATAATTGTGAAATGATATTTCCACTTACTCAGATTTATAAAATATGTATACCATCTGCGTGTCATTATAGACTTATCCGTCCATTGTCTCACCAGAAAAAATACCTCAAATTTGGAATATCTTTGATTTATTGATCACAAAGAGGAAATTCATTGAATATGTCGTTCTACAAATCATATACATACTTAAAATACATATCGTATCATTACTTAGTCATATACATATACTCTTAATACTTAAGATTTTTTTTTTCTTAATACAGTAGGTCACAAAAGACAGTTAGAAATGTATCAAAGCGTGGGCAGTTTTAGTATTGTCATAAGAGTACTTCAGATTTCAGTTTTGAGAGTATTTTTCTAGTGACCATCTCCATGCACGAATAAATTTAGAAATAATTTCTTTGGATTCACCGTCCTCGAATTAGAATAAAAAGCGGAATTAGAAAATTTATCCGAGCATGAGCACTTTCTACTAGTAGCATGATCGGATGTTCCACACAGCCGTATATATATAAAAAGATCTTCTACATTTTATTATTAGCCTGTGTATCAAGGGTGGCTAACGCGTCGATCGCAGTCTACCATAATATTTAATTTATTTTCCGTTTAGCGTCCTTTCAGAAGCGAGGCTATATAAGACGTGGACCTACAGCTTAATGTGGGATCTGAACCACATGAGCTCCCGCCTCGAATGTCTACCATAACAGTCGACGAACAACTCATGAAAGATAGCCTATATCATACCATCTCTATCTTCATTATTATTGTTTTGTGACTCCCCCTAGTGGGCTATTGAACAGACAAGTAGAACGCCACTCAAATGAGAAGTACCATTCGAACCTTAAAAGGACACCATGCTGTAGTATATCATACAGTAAGCGGTCATTGGGAACGTTACCATTTCCTACCGCAATCCTTCAATGTAAAATAAACTAAAATGTTCCTTCCTATTTCACTTTTATAATCGAAGTTTGCATGTACTGTTGGTACTCAAAGAGTTTATTGAGTTCGTTTGTTCTTGAATCAATATGTTCTATACAATTTTACAGGACTGAAGTGCAAACATGGTGACAACTGAAGCAGTAGCGTTATTTCACATTTTGCCGGGGGGAGGGATGGAGGAACAAAATGCCCCACCGACATAAGGATTCCACGTTTCTTTATTACTATATTAGCACACAATAGATTAAAAAGTATGTTCTTCTCAAACTCAAAGTGGGCGGTTGCCCCTGTCCTCCCCAAATGACACCTCTGGCCTGAAAGTTTACACGTACGTTCGCATATAACACAATACTAGAGAAACTCTCTCACACAAAATAACTGAACTTCAAGTCAAAAGATGGTGCAAACCATCAGCATATGTATTTATTTATTTTTAAGGGAAAAACTGAATCCAGAAAGCAAATATTTGCATCAGGTAACGATATTCGCATATCAAATATAAAGAATCACTAGAGCAGGGGCGGATCCAGGGGGGCAATCGCCCCTACCCAGAAGAGGAAACTTTCTTATTTTATATATAAACAAACCCATCCATAAAAAGTTTAGAACTCTAAAAAGTAGCTCTAAGTAGCAGTATTACTACCGACCGCCTCCCCCCCCCCGAGAAGTCCGTCCTGGATCCGCCCCTGCATTAGAGAGACAGAGAAAGAAAAAAAGTGTACGAAAAATTATGGCCTGTTAGCGTACAATCAAGCTGATGGATAGGTTCACAAAATTACTATCTTAAAATGAAATGAAATCTTTAACGTCCCACGACTATGTTCTTTAGGCTAAGGGGAAGACATAATTTAGACTTAAGGCAAAATTAATTATGGAAACATTAGTGGAATGAGAATGTGGGAGGAAACGGGAGTACCTCAAGAAAACCCATAGACAAGATGCTGTCCAGCACAAACTTACTCGTCGGGGATCGACCCAGGGATCCTATGCACCAGAGGTAACCGCTCTACCATTGAACCACCGTCCCCCCGCACTATTACATTGATTTCTAAGTCGTCGCTCGCTACCTTTCAATGCAATTTGCTCCTTGAAAGTTGAACAACATCGAAAATTGTATGCTATCACCGGGAAGAGAACCCGATAGGAAATGTCAAAACTAGCTAGCCACTAGGAAAGTCGCAACTAGTTAACTATCTGGAAAGTCACAACTAATCAAACCTAGAAAGATTTAAATTAGTCAACCACTAGAAAGATTCAAACTAGTAAACTACCACGTAGGTACCAACTACTTACCCTAGAAAGATTTAAACCATTCAGTCACTAAGATTGTCGCAACAAATCATCACTAGAAATGTAACAACTAGCTAATCAACAGAAAAGCTTAAACCTGTCAACTACCAGAAAGGTCGCAACTAGTCAGCTATTAGGCAAATGAAAAAACAGCTCACTAGAATGATTTAAACTAGTCAACCACTAGGAAGAATGCAACTAAACCACTACAAAGGTTTGAATCAGTCAACCGCTACAAAGATTGCAACATCCTAACCATTAGAAAAAAATTAAAATAGAAGTGCCGTATTTCATGGGTCAACCGAGGCTACAATTAATTTAAAATAATACGTTTACAGTTTATTATCTTTTTTTCTTGGTCTAGTTTCTCTATATTTTCGCAAACGTGAATACGTACTAAGGCAGCCGTTAACACTTAGAACGCAATCACTCTCGCTTTTGTAAACACTGATATGACAACTCCTGGGAAACCGCAGTCGTTTGATAGCAGAGAGAAACCTATAGCTGCTTGCGCGCCCACGTAGCTTCTTCCGTAACAGTATACTAGCGAGGCACGGGATGGTAATCAAGCAGGTTTCCTCTCTGTGAAGCGGTTTCTGTAGGCGGAGCGAGTAAATCGAAGTTGAGAACAATGACACAGCAGCCATTTTCGAACTATGAGAATTTCGGGGCATCATTTCGTGGTGCTTTACGTCAACGCAATGCAAATTTGTGTTTTACTTTGCGACTCTTGTTATTGTAGTTATAATTACTTATTGCGTTATTTGCATTGAGTTGAATCCACTGATTTTGCGCCAACCATTATGAAATGAGTCCCCCAGCCAACTATTAATGTTCAAAATAACCAACTACTAGAAAGATTTGAACTGGTCAGTCACTAGGAATGTCGCAACTAGTCAACCACTAGGAAGGTTTAAAGTAGCTAACCACTAGAAAAGTTTTAACTAGCCAATTAGAAAGGCCACAGATAATCAACTACTACAAATATTTAAAGTAGTCCATCTAGAAAGGTCGCAAGCAGATAACCAATAGAAAGTTTTGAACTGATTAAGCACTAGGAAGGTAGGTAGCAACTAGGCGACCATTAGGAATATTGGGACTGTTACCTATTATGAAGACTGCAACTAGTTACTATTAGGAAGATCGTAGCTAGTTAATTATTAAGAAAATTGTAATTAGTTAACCACTAGGATGTTTGCAACTAGTTAACTAGAAAAATCCCAAGTGGCCAACAACCATTTGAAGGATCGCAACTAGACAACGCCCACTTGGAAGTTTGCAATAAGTCAGCTATTGGGATGAAAGCAACTAGGGAAATCAGCGACTCGAGTGGCTCGTTTCAGCTCGTTGCTCCTTCGACTTTGAATAGAAAAGAATAGAGATGAGTTTCGTGACCCTTTCAGCGGCGAGGCAATATGAAACTTAAGGTTACAGCTTAACGCGGGATCTGAACTGCATGAGTTTCAGCCGGAAATCGAATCCGGATCTTCCACGCCAAAGGCGCGTACACAAACAGTCTACTCACGAAGCTCGCCTTCGACTTCAAACGGAGCTGATTGACATTACTATTCACCAGATAATTTTATAGCGAGCCAATCAACTGTTACTGACCGCAGTCAGTCATTCAAGTGCGATGTATTCTACTTGAAGCGTCGATCTAATACTATTTGCTTTCAAGTTAGAAATAAATGGTCAAGCATCGAATGATAAGCAAAATATATTTTACGAAAAGCCAAAAATATAGACTCTACATTTCGTATTAATTCTGAATTTATATGTGTGTGTGTGAGAGAGAGAGAGAGAGAGAGAGAAAGAAAGGAAAGGAGAGAGAAAGAAAATGTGTAATTGATTCGGTGGCACAGGAGATGCCTCTACAGAGTTACAATTCATTGTAAACAAAGTTATTTTTGGTAAAGCTGAACTTCCCAAGTTTTATTTCTGCACCTTTGTGGTTGCCACGTGTCTTCCGGCTCTCTGACGTCACGCTCACGTCATCTCTCTCTCTTTTTTTCTTTCTTTCTCTCTCTCTCTCTCTCTCTCTCTCTCTCTCTCTCTCTCTCTCTCTCTCTCCCGTTTCCACACACATACACACGCAAACACAGGAAATTTATTTCTCCTTCAGTCGGTCGCTTGAACAGATACGCTAAAGCTACGACTGACATCAGATGAAGCTATGCAAATAAATACACGTAACATCACAATCTATTGTTTACTGTTGGTTAGAATAAACAGAAGAAGCCACTATATATTATTTTTCTGTTATACCGTAATTAAATGACTACAGACTAAAATACAAAAGGGTCGATTTTGTTTTTAATTGTTACTATGATTCAAAATTAACAAATATTCATTAAAAAAAAAAAAGATTTGATTCAGAAAGAGAAATCTTTCTAAATCAACGTGAAACCAGCGACTACGCAAGCTTTAATTTTTAGGGGGAGCAAGCGAAGGAGCACAGACAGTTTTGGGGGTATCTTTTTTAAACATCGAAAATAATGGTTTTATATAACTCTACGTTACAGTACAACGTGTTTGGGGGGAGGATTTGGCTACCCGGGGGAAGGCTCCCCCTCTAGTCATCACTGTACGAAACCCGTATGTATAATAACATTAAAAAAAAACACACGAGGAAAAAATATACTTCTTTTACATCGCAAATAAACTAATATTACACGTTTAACTCACTATCGAAGGGATATTGCTATCCAAAGCGATTTTACCGCGTTACAATAAGAGCGTCAATTCACACAAGGCCCCGTACCCAGAACACTAAGACATGGGTAGGGGGAAGGAGAGTGAGTTTTTGATGAGGCTACATTGTGTTCACTTTATTTTCACATACGAACAACAAAGTTTCAGCGATGGCTGAGTACCTCCTGGTAGCCTCATTAAAAACTCTCTCCTTCCTGAAAATTTTGTCCGTGGGACTGGGGAACCAACCTATTAGGTAACTTGCATTGGGGAACTATTTGCTGAAGAGCGTACTCTTCACAAGAGTACTCCGTAACCGCAAGTTATCTTTGCTCAGGTGAGGCTGTTTGTTACTGGTTGTTTTCTTCTAGCTTCTTAGACAGGAGGTACTATTTTGTCCTGAAGGTAATGGGCTAAACAAATATAAAAAATCACGTAACCTCATTGAGAATCGAATCCAGAACAAAGATAATTCTGTCTCAAACACACCATTTATTTTACAGTGCTATCTTATAAGAAATACACTATGGAGGGCACGGTGAGTCAGTAGTAAAGCGCTCAGACCTGGTGCGAGGGTAGCTTGTTCGATTCTGGGCTAACTGAGTTTCTGGTGAAGAACATTGTGTCCATATGTACTCATGTTTCCTCTCACATTATCATTCCACCAATTCTACCACGATTATTCACTTACTGTAATCTTAATTTGTAGCATAGGTTTCCTCTTCACCAACAAGGCTGCATAAGATGCAATATACAGACGAATGTGGGAACAAACAGTTCAAGAACTAAAACTACGATCAGTATATACAGAAGACACTGTGCCAGCCACTAGGATACTCGAGAATATGTTTCCAGTCTTATTACTTCAGCTTTCTGATGCGATTCAACTATGAATACGTTAAATAAGATTTTTAAAACATACATTATGTTATCACTAGTCGTTTTACTTATACACTAGCTTTTTAAATTCTTATCCAAATACGTTAATGGACACACAACTTAACACTGTTGATACAACCCAGGATAGGACTGATGGAAACAGACGCGCTAGCATTCAACTACAGAACAACCAGAGAAAACGCAATTACTTATTGCAAATTTTATTTTATTATTGCAAATTATTATTATTATTATTATTATTATTATTATTATTATTATTATTATTATTATTATTATTATTATTATTATTATTATTATTATTATTATTATTTCCCAATTTCCTTTTTCGTTTATGTTATTTAAAAAGTAACACCAAGTGTGTATAAACTAAAATAAACCCTATGATGCAACAGTCCAAGAATGCATATTGCCAATGCAGCTCCTTATTGCCTCATGATCCTCTACGCCAACTCTGAAAAATGTTTTCTTCCGAAGGAATCCAGAATCAGGCGCAGTAAAGCTGATTTAGGTCAGTTTAATAATTTAGAGACACAGGAGTGCCTTCACAACACAATCACCGTGAAACCAGTAGTAATAAATTCAAAATTGTAATTTTTTAAACAAAAAAATTATATTTTCGATGTAATCAGAAGTTACGTAGAATTTATTTATTTCAATAAACTGGAATTTTAATGGCTTGATTTTACTGCTTTCTTTAAATCAATCGAATCTCCCTTACTTTGTGAAAATTAAATTTTGTGGTATAACATTTTAAAATTTATACATCGAATTTAATTGGAATATATATATATGAGGAAAGTTGTGCAAACAAGTTTCCCCTTCCCCTTTTTCCTGAAGAATAGTAAATCAATAGTCAAACAAGCAATCGGTTCAATGCCTTCTGTATCATTTGGTGACGTACGACCAAGTTCTCATAGATTGCGCTATCGCAGAGCTAACAGAAAATTCTGATGAGCACCTCATTATATACCCGGTGAGTACAGAGGTTGGAACAATCAATGCTTAACGGTATTGTCAGATACTGACCCACAGACAGTGTGCTATTCGCAAGAAGTGTCCTGCCGTTCTCCTCTTGGATGACAATAGATCATACTTGATGGTAGTAATGCAAAACTATCTTGCCACTTTCAGTTGGAAGTGCTTTGCCCATACATTTTTTTTATATGTATGCGTGTTCGTTCCTTCTGAAGAGATATGACAAATCCATTAATGTTCTTGATTCTTATGTAGAAAAATACAGTAACCTTGTTTCATAGTATAAAATTCGTTTTTGTCTTGCATAAATAGGCATACTTGTTTCCATAGCCAAAAGGGAAAACTTATTTTTCCGATTTTCCTTCATAACAGCTGCAATGTAAATGCAGTCGTCAGCCAGCAACTAACTAGTCTTGTCTCTTAGGAACAAGTGCCCTCAGCTTTCCATGAGCTGTGAAGAGAGGTCGTGGGGGGAACACAAGCTTACATAGATCTCTTGCTTGTTAGAAACTATCTGAAATGAAATTCTATGCAAACAAACCATCTGATGGAATTGGAAATACATATACATATGTACGTATATATGTATGTATTTATATAGAGTATATATAAACGTTTGATTTAATTACATTCTGTAACTAGCCTTTCAACATAAATGGATATTGATCGAATAGCTAGCCATAACTGGATACCCATATACTTTATTATAATACATTAAAAACAAAACATACATATATACTAATTAACTGGACTATAAAGAACTCTAATGTTATTACACAGTTTGTGGGTAGATGTTGGTCAGAGTATTTACCATCCGTATCAGCTTTAAAAAATGAACACCACTAATTGATACAGAAAGGAAATATTAAAAACCCAACTAACGTCAGAAATGGATCATGAACAGTTTTCTCATTATTTATCTTACGAAACCAATGTCTCCTCGCTTTTTTCTGTCTTTTTTAAACCTAAAATTGGAATTCAAGCAAGTACTAGAAGGAAGTACTAGAATTCAAGCAAGTACTAGAATTTTTACAAGTACTAGAAGGATCACAAAGTATATATGAGAAGTCGAAAGTCGTCTACGGATAGCCATCCAAAGCTCAAATTAACGGAAATTTCATCACGTCGGGGAGACGTGATCCGTCGACTGAGGAAAAAAAAAAAAATCACGGCTATATGACGTGCTAAGACTCGAATGTGTTAAAAGCTCAAATTTTGACAAAGGGACACACATTACTTTACTTTTTTAAAAGAGGAGTATATATTACACTTTAATCTTCCTAACTTGAGAAGTTCGTGATAGGCTCTATTTTTAGCATAAAATTTGAAAAAATGAAATGAAATGAAATCTTTGAGTTTTACGTCCCACGGTTATGCCGGTTAGGCTAAAGGAGACGGTGAATATGAGAAATGAATTAAATGGTGGAATGAAGAAAGTGGGAGGAAACGGGAGAACCCCGAGAAAACCCACGCATAAAATTTGAACCCGCCTTAGAATACGGATTTTAATCGAAGTGACACACTAAAAATCCAGTTCAAGGTAGGTACTAACACTACATTCGAAAGTTACTTCCAAACTTTTCAGCCGTTTTCCCGTGATACGATCACAAACAAGAGCACTTTCATTTTTATTTATGGAGGGTTAAGAATCAATAAATTCTTGTCTATATTTAGTCATTGTTAAATTTTATTGTAGTGAGTACCTCAGTGAGCTGCCAATTCAACTCATTGTTGCAAACAAATACTTTTCAAGGCAAAAAGGAAAAAAAATGACATTTCAGCTATGATTTACTGCGACACTTTACTATGGTAATAAAGTGGGAGTCATAGAAAAAAGTTTAGACGCATCTCAGATTATATACGTATATACATTTTACCTAAAAAGCTGTCGTGTTAAACCGCCGATAATCTTAATTCAGTCGTAGTCGTATTTCCTAGCTGGTGCTATATTAAGAATATCACGTGATATTGGGGACCCGCTCGAAACTTCTCACGCTGCTTGTGATCTACGATCTACAAAAACCATAGCCAAAACAGATGATGGGATTTATTACGTGGAAAGAAAGTGATAAGAAAGAGAGAGAGAGAGAGAGACCAGCTAATGCATGAACTCTTTATAAGAACTCTTGTACGAATTCGCACTGCTTGATCACAAATCTTTCCTATACTTGTCAATCCGGCAGGTGACTAAAAATTGCATTAATAATAAATATTTAAATCAGTTGCAAAATAGCTGCTGAAGGATTGGATTTTAAATAAATATTTATAACCATTCAGAATATATATAATATAAACATCAGTTTACAAAAGTAATGGCATATCAAACCATGAGCGCCGACTACGTGGGTGCTCCGGCGCTCCAGCACCTACATAAATAATCTTGTGGGTGCGGTGCACCCACAACAGCTTTAGTTTGGACTCGGGTTTGAACAAGTTTCTCTTGCGTTTAAGTCTGCCGTGTTACCGACTGACCTAAGGCAGCCCCAACTTATCTTTATAGTACCGGTATATTTTACTTTATCACAGCCCAGCCCTTTATGACGCTGTTCATAAAATAAGTTAACTAAAAATAAATCAATCAAATATCGAGACTTTTCTGAAAGCATATATGCACCCACACTGATTTTGGAAATTGGACGCCGTTATACCAAACTGTAAGGGATAGGTTCATTGTAGGAAAATTATAAACTTTCAATATTGATACACACACGTACGATTGCTCTGCCCTCTCGATTAGAGCATCTGATTGGTAATTTATCATTCTGAACTCCTTCACTACTGATCAGGGAAAGAATTTTTATATTCGAAACTCAACCCTGCACTGATTATAAAAGGGAAACATCACAGTCTGTGAGTAGCGCTAATTCCTAAAGAATTAACAGTCACCTTTCCGCAGCGTTCGCTGCCTGTCCGTCTTCATTTGAAATAAGACCGTGGTGATTCTAAATATGAACGTACTTCAGTGCTCATTATAATATCTATTAGGACAAGGGCTTTGTTAAATGCAAATAAGGTTGTAGTTTCTTATATAAAATCTACAAGTATTTATTCCATGTGCAGCACAATATAATTTATTAACAATATTATAAATGCTGTTTAAACAACTAGAACTTCTAATTGAGTGCAATTTTAACTTATAGCGTACAGCGAGTCGAAAGCTTCGGGTGAACATTATAAATAAAAACTAAATATTGTATTTGTTTCACCATAAAGATAATTACTTTTTTTTTTTTTAACAAAGATTGTTTTTACGCTGGGACAAGTTTTGGTCATACAATTATCATATTCATTATAACTGATTACTAAAAGGACCCACTTAATTTAAATGAAATGATGGTGCGTTCGTCTAGGTGGCTGGTATACTAATGTAAATTTTTACAACCTTTCGAGAAGTTCCTTTTCATTGCCTCTTTTGTCGGTGTCATCGCACTTGTTTTTTAACATTTATTTTTTTTTTCGCCAAGCGCAAACTGTGATATAGTAGACCTATGTGCCATCTGGTGCATATGATTACTGACTTAAAGATTCCATTTTACAAACAAGAAAATGGTAAATAAATACTCTTCAATAAGTTTACTAAAAACTGGCCTCATTAGTACAATTCAAACAAGCAAGGAAGACAGTACAGGAAAATATACATCACGTACGTACCAATATAAAGAAATGGCACATGAACGAGTGTGCACTTCGAGACAACTTTAATATACGAGTACCATACAGTAGTAGAGCTTATTTTCAATGTTTACAGATAGTATGATTTTTGGTATCTTAGATTACTACCGGTATGCCATGTCGATTCTTTTAACGTCCAACGCTTAAACTCTGAAGAAAATGTGATGATAAATAAATCATACCCAAAATGGTTGAATGAAGGGAGTGAGACAAAATGGGAGAATCCCAATAAAACCCACGCTCGTGGTGTTTGTCCACCAAGGGCCACTCATATGTCGCCCAATTCAAACACAACGCAACTCAAGAAATGTCAATTAAACAAGGATTATATCGTCTCGACACTAAAAACGGAAGGTAAATTACAGCAAATAATAAGAACATACTCGAAACAAAGTAAATACTCGTAATTACACGGGAAATGATGTATGCAACACTGAGCACATAATCTTCGATGTTTTGTCAGGCACGAGTGAGAAGGGTACAATACTCACACAAGCAACATTCATTTTTCCTTCTAAGATTTTCTCTTTTAAAAAGAGGAAGTTTGAATTAATTAATTATACCAAACAACCTCTCCTTCAGCTGTAGTCACGTGCTACCCATGTGACCTGAACAATCAAGGCCATTGAATTCTCAGGTTGAGGCTAGACTACTGCATTATTATATTGCATTCGTTGCACACACATGTACACGTGCACTGCTGTATTACTCATACGTAAGTACAATCGGTTATAAAACAAATAAATGCTTCAACATAAAAAAGAACCACCTATTTTCGATCTAAGTAAACTTTCATCCACTCAGCCTCTTAAACAACATAAAATTATTTATAGCCCATGATAGTTTAAGTTATTGCCTACTGTATACGCTGCATTCTTGTTTTCTCTTTGTTTCTCTCTTACATAGATGCCAATATTTCTCTAACTTTCGGATAGACGTATGTCATACCTTCATCTTCACTTGAACAAAGATACCAGATCTTCTACATAATTACCTACATCAGTCTTTCCCAATTGGTGGTACGCAGACCCCTAGGGATCCGAGACAAATTTAGAGGGTCCGTGGCATTGATTGCATACCATAATTTACAAAACACAAATAATGTCATTGACCCATATATGCATATACTGCATGTTGTATCCTTTCAACATAAACAAATGCTTGTAATTTACGAGGGGTGTTCCGAAATAAATGCCTCCTATTTCCTTTTTGTTGACTTTGTATGTCCGTGCCAGGTGTCGTTGGTGTAGTGCTAATGCTTGAACCTTCCTCTTTTATTTGCAGCTGGTCCTGTTGTTCTGCGGTAGTTGGCGCCAGCATAGGAGTATCCCAAAATGGAGCCTGATATGGAGGTGCGTGTAAAACAACGATGTGTGATTGAATTCCTCACTGCTGAAGGAATTGCGCCGATTGAAATCCATCGACGCTTGGTAAAAGTTTATGGAGACGATACAATAGACGTGAGCAATGTGAGGCGATGGGTACGGCATTTTCAAGATTAAAAGGGTGTTCATGACAAGCCACGGCCCGGTCGACCTTGCACAGCTGTCATCCCTCGCAGTGAAGAGTCTTAATCAACTCATCCGTGCTGATCGCCGGTTAACGACCAGAGAATTATGTATAAAGCTGTAAGGAATTGGAACATCAAAGCTGTAAGGAAGTGGTTAGTCTCAGCTGGTTCCGGTTTTTACAAGCGCAGCATGCAGGCTCTAGTTCATCGTTAGCAGAAGTGCATAACGAATGATGGGAACTATATAGAAAAATGACAGTCTGTAACTGAAACATTGCTCTGTTTAGCTGTGCTGCTGTTATTTATGTATCTCCATTAGTTTCCATGAAAAAAAAAAAATAGGAGGCATTACTTTCGGAACGATCCTCGTAATTGTTAATAGCTTCTCAACAACAACAATTACTACTATCACTACTACTACTGTGCAAATGACAAAAGTTAAAGGCGTGGGTCTGTACCTTGTCTTAAGTAAAAAACTGTGGGTTCGTGGAATAATTTGACTGTTAAATAATTGGACCATTGCAGGTGCGCACCCATTATTTTGTTGGGAGGGGTCCAATGCAAAAAGCCACTATGTCTACTTAGTATTGAACGGGTATTGCTCTGCACCCGAAAAGATAAGAAATTATAAAATACTTTCACCTATATTTTCAGAAAAAAATATATAGAACTAGATTGTTTCCATAACAGAAAGAGTACAGATGCAGTATACGATCAAATTTTCATGCTTCATCAATCATTTGACTGTTAAATAAGTATAGTTTTATTGAGAAAGTATACAAATGTATGTTGAGTTAGGAAGGTTTTCGGGGATGTCAGGACCCGGTGGACTCCCCCGTGGGTACGCCCTTGAATCACTAAAGCTTTGTATACAGTAAACAAACATAGGTGAAGTTGTCGAGTGCCAGTAGACATCGCGTAATTAACTAATAGTGGTCCGTGATTGCTAATTTAATTTGAGGGACGTTGAAATGATAGACGAAAAATTGAGGGCCCTGGAAACAACTGTCAGAAAAATAATTACTATTAAATACTCTCTTATGCGAAGATTAGACATAATAGAAATTCCTGTTGTGCCAAAAGATAACATTTAAAAATGAAAGACAAAAGTGCTGGAGGGTCATTAGGTACAACAGGAAGACAGCATGATTATATAGAAAAAAAGTTTTAGAGGTAATGATGGGTTTACATTATTGCCAAATTGTAGTGACCCATGGTGGCCTAACAGAAAAATGTAAAAATGCACAAGCACACCAATGTCGATAACGTGTGAATATTAATGCACTAATCTTCCAAATATACCTGTAGATTATTTAAAATCGAAAACTTTTGTTTCCTTTGAATTCTAAACTTGTCTTAGCAATGAAAAAAATTGTACCATTTGGTGCAAATGAAATGTCCACCCTAAGTGAGTAATTTCCAAAGCCCCCAAAATGAGAACTACAACACACTGCTAATCAAAATAGTCGCCATCCGCAAACTCACTTTTCCCATCTCTCAGCCACTATTAAATTCCGCGGCGAAACAAGTCTGGAATCTATGACGAAGAACTTCTCAAGCACACGGTGCACCACCCTATCATCAGGAAAGGTCTTTCCTCCCAAGAGGTGATGAAGATGCTGGAAGAGGCGATAGTCAGCGGGAGAGACGTCAGGAGAATAAAGTGAATGAGGAAGGGTTTCATACAGCAACTGCAAATTATTTCTGCAATATAAAATTATTAGACATAATAAAATGTACCTGAATTTGCTAACTGCACTCTAGAAATTAAATGTTGAAACTTCAACATCCTAACTCCCTACAAAATGATACAACATATTCTTTATATTCTTTATATCCCTTCCACTTATGAGGATAGAGATGTGCAGCAAACTAAGAGTCTAGAATCTCGCCTCAATTCGAGTGCGGACATACTTTAGGGAATTCGAGAAAGAGAGAGAGAGAGAGAGAGAGAGAGAGAGAGAGAGAATGAGAAATACTAGTTTCGGATCGAAAATACGAGCTTAGATAATCTAGATGGCTCGTAAAATGTCTCTAAGTGTCTAATTTCTAAAATTGTTTCGAAGGAAGTATTCACTCAGAAAGAGAGATCTTGCTTGGAACCAAAAGGCCAAAGAACGTCTAAACGTAGTAGTTAATCATTTGAAATCAAGCTTTATTAGTTAGTACTATGTAAAAGTAGTGACGCAAGCATATACCGTATGCATGTGTATAATATAGTGATGTTGTAACGCCCTTGTTAACTAATAGATACAATACGTTGAAATTTTTTCAGGATGCAGATATAGGCAGGAGTACATTGTATGAAATAACCTGCAGTAGCACTAGATCAACAGTGTTTCGAACTCAACATAAAGATGTGTTACAAACTAATAACGAAAGCATTACAAACGGTCGCCTTCTTCCTCCCTTTCTTTGAGTGCATGGCACGAAACTCCAAGGTCTGTGTGTGTATGGAATTAGACACTCACAGATCTTTGCGTTTCACTTAGAGTACTAGTTTAGTAACTGTATGGTTTCATTACTCCCATAAATACATCAGCATTAATAGACAAAGCAGCTTAATAGCTTGACACCCCTCCATCCTATGGAAGATTGATTTATTGTGGAGCGAGTCTCCATACTTTCTTGACTTTGGTATTGATGGGGGTGACGTAATCACCCCCATGCTCCAGCCCGTTTACTTCTCCAGATTGCTCCAGGTATCATTTTAAAGAGATCGGTTGAACGAGAAATTAGGGCGAATGGAACGAGAAAAAAAATCTTGCACTTCCAACGGAGATCGAACTCAGACTGCCTAGTTGGCAGTTGGTGCTTTACCGACTATGCTGCCGTGGATCTCTATGAACAATCACAATTACGGAAAATAAGTAATCTGATAGCCAACAAAATAAAAATAATGAAGTGTCATCGTCAACGAACGGCGTTCTTTTTGGTGTCATAAAAATTAAATTTCTCCCAATTTTCTCGAAGACTATGTATGAGTATTTACTCTCAAATAAAACATTTTCTTCAGTTCGATGTGATCAATCGATTTGAGGTAGGTCTAATCTTTGGAGAATATTAAAATTGGATGACCAAAAATCAAAGTTTAAGAGTAAATCATAATTTGGGAATATTGTCCCATTAACTACACTGTGTACTGCCATCTTGCTAGTGTCATAAGGCTTAAAGAAAGTGTACTTAAATTCAGTATAAGTTTTATCTTAATATGAGGCGTGGTTATCATATATCGATTTGTAGGTTATAAAAAAAAGAATATAATCTATCTATTAAAATGCTACAATAGCAATTAAAAACGCCTGAGCTCCAACCTATAACTTTAGCTTTCAAATCTTTCATTTACTGTTATTTGTGATTTCACGTTTAACGGAGACAAACATTTTATACTTGCACTTTAAATAGTCTAATTTAGTTAACTATATTTTTTTCATAAAGTTTATGATATAAAATTATTGTTCAAAGCCTTTGTATTTTAATAAGCCTTCTCTAAAATCAATGCATGTGAGTTGTGATTCCATCTTCTGAGTTCTTTTAAAATGTTTATATGTTTGTGGCCTTCCTTTCGACAATGAGATCTCGGAAACTACAGGCTCTAGAAAGATTACGTTTTCACTGATCGATTGGAAATTTTGCGTAGATTGTCCAGTTCTAATTGAATATTTAAAAAAAAACATGGCCATTATTTCTTTATTACATTTTTTAGGGTACGCTGGAAGCGTTGAAATTAAAAAAAAAAGCATCATATCCTACGTGTTATACATTCCAACACCACAATGTTGTATATTGGGGTTGTATATGTCTCAGGCGTTTGTTTCACGGCGAAATAATAATGAAAAAGGAAGGAGAACTATTTCTCGAGTCTTAAGATAAATCTTTATTTTTTGAGTGTTTTGCTCAATGAACACCATATATAACTGACATTATAATTAATTGTATATGTAATGTATTTGCTTATTACATGCTGCATGCAAGAGGAAAGAAAACACTGGTCATACATGAATTAGAAACTCCAACCGGAAGTAGGCTCAAATCTTGCAAACGGTGAGAGATATTGAGAAAAAATAATCGAAAAAATCTCCCCTTTATGATACCCCTTGCCGATTTTTTTAAAAATCAAGACGTCTTTCACTTGTGTCTGTAATGGGACATGTACATATGTTGTGAGAAATGAGAAGGAGATTTATGCTCATATGCGAATGATGCGCTGTGTAGAGAGCGCAGGTTCAGCTAGTATTTCTCAATTTTATCGGAATATACACTTTATGTAGGATTTACACTTACCACCATGTTGTTCAACTCCATGAAATCTATTGATTGGCCTAACCATTGAACTCGCTTTGTTTTTCGTTAAACGCTAATAATACAGTATTGTAGAATTTATTAATCTGAATGAATGCATGAATTGCGAGGATGCGTTACACAGAACTTGTCTCACCATTATTTGATCAACATTTTAAGAAGTCACCTACTGTTGCAGACAAAGATGCAAGGACACGATTTGTTTTAGTATTTTTTGCCGGGAAATATTAGACTATAATACATACGAGGTGAAACTTAATTAATGTAACAAACGTCAGGAGGTGATTTCTGATACAGAGAACAGAGAGAGAGAGAGAGAGAGAGAGAGAGAGAGAAACAGACCTATGAGCATATAGCATTTTGGTAGAGTTATCGAGGGCCGAAACTGTGGGGACAGTAAGTTCGAAGCGGTAGATATATATCGACGTGCAGACAGACACAAACATACGTTCATCAGGCATATCATTGGTGATGTTCTAAGTGTCCGCCATAGACAGTAATGTATGCATGACAACGCCGGATTGGCGAAAAAATCCAGTGGATTCAAGTCTGAAAACGGGGAAAACCAACGCACTGAGCTGCCACATTCGGTCCAACGTCATGAGAAGTGGTTGTTCAACTGCCGGCGGTCATTCAAACTGAAGTGCGTGGAAGAATCATCATGCATGTACCACATGTTGCGACGAATCGCTAGAGGAACATTTTCCAGTAAGTTGGGCAGTGTACCCTGAAGGCAAGTCACATACTTTGCTCCATTCAGTCTTCGGTGTAGCAGGTATGTGCCCATCAGTTGATCCTGGGCAATACTACGCCATATATTGAGTCCAAATTGGTGTTGTGATGATGAGTGACAACTATAACATGGGCATGTGCATCTGCCCACATGTGTGTGTTACTCATATTGACGATACCATCCCTTCCAAACATGGCCTCGTCAGTGAACAGTACTGATGCCTGAAACATCATGATGGTAGTGATCTGTTAAAAAAAAAAAAAAAACACTGGTAGAATGCTTCACGTGGTTGGAAATCTGCTTCTACTAATCCTTGCACCTTTTACGGGTGGTATGGGTAAAATACGTTTTCATTTAACGCACGCCACATTCATGTGACTAACAAGCATTTCACAGCTACGTTTCCTCGTACTCGTAACTGGCTCATTGTCCACAATTCCTGACACACGTGTGTTCATAACAAGTGTTCGTACACGACGGGAGTCGATCAGCATCCACATGGGCAGGTAGTAGTCCCTGTTTCACACATGCGCCGATAAATTGCTGAAAACATTTTTACGATGGTTGGCATGTTAGAAAAGTGCTGCTGATAGAATCGTGCTGTTTCATGCCCACTGGTATCTGCACGACCGTACATGAATAGCATGTCAGCCTGTTCGCGGTTTGAATAACACACCATGTTTTAGTCGTGCACTGCCACCTGTCCTATTAAATACTCGCAGCACAATGACCGCACTGTTGTATACGTATTGAACACCAACGTCACCTCTACACTTCCTAGATACGCCATATCTAAGCTTATTGGTTTTCGGTATCTATCGCTTTGAACTTGCTGTTCGCACGCTTTCGTGTTGCATTAATTATGTTACACCCTATATATATATAGGGCGTTAATGAACTATACCGACAAACTAAGAGGTAATTCCTCACATCAAAATAAGAGAAAATGTTCATATGGACCTATGGCGAAAAGTGCATAGTTTCATAGCTAGGGTTTTCCAAAAGTGCGTATTTCTTCAATTTTCAATAGGTGTACAGGATATTCTCTACAGGGTGTAATTCTCAGATATGCTCTCAATAGAGTTTTCAGATATACACTGATTTCAAGAAGGGTCCAAAGTAGTCAGGAGGTAGCCTTGGGAACAATGGACATCCAGTGCTTCGGAGGGAAGTTGGAAGTGTTAGGAACCGGTAGCTCCATGTTTTTTGCATTCATAATAAAGTGTGATGCGATGCATTTTGTCACAGTATATTTCACGTTTTGTTTACTTATAAGCGTGAAAGAAAACACCGCAGCATGCGTCTTCTCGAGTACGACATACCGTGTTGCTGACGATCCTTAACACTTCCGACATTGCGCCAAATGATTCCGTGTTCACTGCTATCAAGACTTATCATTTGCCTACTTTGGAACAATCATAATGTCAGAACAGATATTAAAATTCGGTTGATGGCATGTCTGGGAATTTCACCATGCAGGGAATATACTCTGTACACCCATTGAACATTAATGAAATGTGCATTTTTGGACTGCGTATGCATGACTGCCTTTACGCTGATATGGACTACCATCCACTGTTTCTCAAATTATGCTATGCTCTTTTCCCCACAAGTTTTTCTCTTATTTTGATGTGAGGAATAAACTCTTACAGTTTGCCGGAATAGTTCATTAACACTCGGTATATATATATATATATATATATATATATATATATATATATATATATATATATATATATATATATATATATATATATATATATATATATATATATAGAGAGAGAGAGAGAGAGAGAGAGAGAGAGAGAGAGAAATTGTCCGCTTCCTCTTTCTTTTCATATTATAAAAAGAAATTACTACAGTATAATCTAAAGGAAGACGTATATCGAAGATTAAAGACATTCGGTGATCCAATACGAAAGAAAAAGAGGACGCAGGTGGAAATAGTAGGTTCTTCAGTTCCAATAAATTGTTTATAAAACTATACTAATGTTCAACGACCAAAATCATCTAATGTAAATATAAATTAAACATTACCAATAACTGCTGAAAATAGGGTTCCCTACCTGACCCGAATTAGGGGGTTGACCGATTTTTAAGAATTTTTTCAGTGTCTTTAAAATGAAATATTTCAGTATAATCTCCCACGATTATGCCCTTTTAGGCTAAGGGAGACGATGATGCTGGAAGAATTGGTGGAATGAGAAAGTGGGAGGAAATGGGAGTGCCCCGAGAAAATTCACGGATACGATGTTTTTATCACAAACTTACTTGGCCGGGGATCGAACTAGATACCCTACCATCAGAGATAAGCGGTTTATCACTGAGCCACCGTGTTCCCCTTTCAGCGTCTTGAATTAACTAAGAGGAACGCATTATACGGCGGAACGCCAAATTATCTAGAATACTTAGAAACTAGGCCACAAATATTTTTTAGTGATAGTTGTAAATTTTCACCCTTGATATGCACATAAGTATTACTATCGAGATATCGATACGACTCCATAGCTAACATTTTCTGTTATTAGCAGTGGAATCAGCATCAATGACGCCATTCTTTGACCAGTTCAATCGTTCATAAGTTTTGTTCAACTAATCTCCAGTAAACTGACGCTAGGAGTCAAGGGCGGATCCAAGGGGAGCTAAGGGGCTATAGCCCCCCCCTGACGCTCAGGTTTACACTGGATAAAATGGGCTTCAATTTAGCTTTACACTGGATAAAACGGCAAATTATGGTTTAGCCCCTCCCTTGATCTTATCCTGGATCCGCTACTGCGGTACGAGTGTTTTTGTTTAAATTTGAGAAATCGGCAAGCACAATAAGTATGTCCCGCTTCAGGCTTACCAAAAGATAGCAACCTTAACTGCAACTGTAACGGCTAGATCTTTTCTTCCATAGAATTATTAATAAATTAAATTTTATATACCGGTAGTCACATGTTTTAAACCATATTTGTGAGAACATAGCCCGAAGTATTAATATTTTGTCAGTGGCGTACAGGTATGCGGAAGTTCTCTAAAGAAGATGGTGTCCAACCTCCCAAATTCATACATTTTCAGGTGTTCATATACACATCTTAATATGGTAAATGTTTATTTTTAAGTAATATCTAGCTCAAGAGCAGTGGCAGCGCTAGGCTTATAATAGTAGGGGGCAAGAGGGGAGGCAAGAAGAATTTTTGGGAGGCGAAGTAACCACACTTAGTTTGCTTTGAGTATTATTATTATTATTATGGGTTGTACATTTATTATTATTATTATTATTATTATTATTATTATTATTCACTGGTTATACATAGAAAAATAAGGCGAAGCGGGGGCGAGAAAAATATTTGGGTGGTGGTCGCCCTCCTCGCCCTCTTGTAGCGCCGCCACTGTTCAAGAGAAAGGTTTAAATCCTGAACTCCCCTTGTTTACACCACTGTATATTGCATTGATAGAGATCTTTAAAATTCGGGAAGAAAGAACGCTATTAGTACGATTTTCAATTCAAAGCTATTGACAGGATAAAATAGAAAAAAAGTCTGTAGGCAAAGTAACTACACAAGTAAGATTTATTAAATACTCAAAACGGTAGTGCACTTATTTACTTCTGCAAACATAACTTACATTAAGTACTTCATACAGAACAGAATATTTCAAGTTCATAGAAAAACTGTTGACAAAATCCAGGGCGTGATTTGAGCAGTGACATACGCAGAAGTTGGTCATGGGGGGGGGGGGGTTACAAGCTCACAAATTCATATAATATGGTAAATGTTTATTTCTGCATAATACATTGCTCAAAGGAGGGTTAAACTCCGAAACTCTACATTGCATACACCACTGGTTCTAAGCTTAATTATACAGGGAGTCCATAAAGTCCTGCAGGACAGTAAAACTCTATAACTTGGAAACCGTTAAGTGTATACATTTTGGGGGTTGGAAGAAGGGAAGTTTAAAGTTTTGTTCTGGCCACAATGCTCGATGACGTTTGCACTGGTAATCACGTGACTTAAGATGGCGTCTATTAAAGAAAAGGCACAATGTGTTTTGTGGTTTGCGGAATTAAAATCTTGCGTTTCAGTGCGGAGAAAATTCCCAACAACGTATGGGAAAACACCCCCAGCTGAAACAAGTATCAAGAGGTGGTACGAGAAGTTCAAAGAAACTGGAAGTGTGTGATATTTACCACGCAGTGGAAGGCCAGGAACGAATGACGAGGTGATTCACACGTTGCAGGACAGCGTAGCCAGGAGTCCAATGAAGTCGCTTAACGTAGGTCATTGGAAGTGGGAATACCGAAGTCAACGTTACACAAGATCGTACGCAAGAATTTGAAGGTCCGGCCCTATAAGTTAAAATTTGTGCACGAGCTGATAGAGGAAGACTGACATGAGAATGGAATTCTGTGAGTCAATGCTTACCCGCTTACAAGAAGATGGTAACCTTCTGTCTCGATTTCTGTTTTCATATGAAGCCACATTTCATGTCGGGAAAAATGAACAGGCACAACTGCCGAATTTAGGGGGTGGAAAATTCAGGTGAATTTGAGGAGCACAAGTGGGGTAGTCCCAAAGTCAATGTGTTGTGTGCTGTTTCAATGGGCCATATTATCGGCCCTTTTTTCTTCGAGGAAGAGACGGTAAATGGTAACAATTATCTGAACATGCTACAGACATTCCTTTTACCAGAACTTACTAGGTTAGGCATCCTTAATGAGGTCCACATGCAACAGGATGGGGCACCGCCGCACTATGCTCTTCAAGTTCGACAGTTTCTTAACGAAGAATTTAAGCAGATGGATTGGCCGAAGAGGACCCACACCTTGGATTGCAAAATCACCAGATTTGTCGCCTTGTGATTACTGGCTGTGGGGACACGTGAAGACCAAGGTGTATTCGAAGAAGCAAGCTAATCTGCACGATCTCAAGAACAAAATAACTGATGTGATTTTGAACATTCCAGACGAGCACCGCCAACACGCAATTCTTGGTTTCCCCAAAAGACTGCAAGAGTGTTTGGACGTGAATGGTGCACAATTGGAGGTTTGGCGATGAACCTTAACTAGCTGAAACAAAACTCCGAACCTTTCTGTAATTACACCAAAAAATTTTTTGTTAATACATTACGTAGTTTCCAAGTTATAGAGTTTTACTTTCCTGCAGGACTTTATGGACTCCATGGTATGCGAAAACAAAATATTTTGCTTGGTTTCTCATTTTTTTCTTTGTTCTATTATTGTAGAAAATGAAATTTTTAGTTTTACGTCCCACTATTATGCCCTGTAGGTCATAAGATCGAGGATTAATAAAAGCGAGTGATTATGAAATAATTGGTGGGATGATAACGTGGGAGGAAACGGAAGAGCCAGAGAAAACTAACTGATAAAATGGTGTCTTAACACGAACTCGTATGGTCTGGGATCATGTACACTATCAGGCAATGAAAAAGGTAGTTAGGCAAACAAAACTGCATCAGTGTTAGGCTCGGTTGCATAACATTCTCCTACCAACAAAAGAAGAAATGAACTGTCAGTTCGGAAATCAGAAAACTGTTCCATATTGAACAAAAAAAATGTATGTTGCAAAAGCGTTTCTTAACTGTAAAATCTATAATAAATAAAGGCGGTATAATTCAATAAGAAAATTAAAGCAATAATAATAATAAAGTTAAAATTTCAGTTATTTTAATCCGAAAGCCAACTTCAAGTAGAGAAATAAACTTCCATCCCAATGTAACTCCCTCCCCTTTTAAAAAATCTTTGGAACTATTAAAATTTGAATGAGTAACACCAGAGAGAAACGCTATATAGCTATTGGATAAATTAAAGAACGTACCGGTATTCCGATATTCTTCTGTTTGTTGAAGTTTAGCATTCCTTTTCAGCAGCAAGGCTATGTAAGGTGTGAATCTACAACACTAACCACCGCAATGAGTTTGATGTCGTCCCACCGGAAATCGAACCCGGGACCTCGCGCACCAAAGGTTAGCCATTAGACAAGCGTGGAGGACAATAATAAGCTTACACAAGCTGCGAAGATCTAGATTTGTCTGGATTACTAGCAGACACTTCTTGCTTAATCTGCTTTCTACTTCATTATTTTCGCAATGATTCGTTAATTTCTACGTTCATTGAGTAAAATAACAGACCTTCAAAAGAATCTTTTTTTTTTTTTCACTGATTTTCTACTGTTTTCCTTGATACCAAACTTATTCCATAAAATACATAGACCTTTTCTACGGAAGGAATCAGGCGCTGCTGTATAAATATTTCTATAGGAATTCGAGTCAGCTACACGTTATAGGGATTATGAGGCACAAACATTACATGCCTACATAGATTATTTCGAGGCAAGCTTGCTGAAAAAGTTACACCGTATCTTGAACATCATCCGGCGTAATTTAAAAGTACTGTATAGGGGAAATTACGGGAGGGCGTGTCCCTAGATTACTACTGGCAATCCCTAAAAGTCCAAATTATCCCTCTAATTACGCCCTTACATATATAATATATTATATAAATATTTCAGTTTATATGTTCATGGAATAAAATAGCTACAAGGAGGCAAGCATTTTCATGTTCACTTCGTATCATCTTCACTTTTTAGATAAAAGGCAATCCAGCGATTATTCGAGGAGAAAAAAAAAACATCCGAGTAGTTACGAAAGAGAGCGATATTCCGCCACAACTATATGAATAAACAGATAAGCTAGGCACTTATCAAGTTTTTTTTTTTTTGACATTATTGTGCTGCCATGTTGTTGTTTGAGACTGTGGTATTTTATTACAGTAGTTCATCCTCCTCCTCCTCCTCCTCTCCCCTCCATGTCCGTCCTTAGTCTCCTTGGATGAGAGAATGAGTTTGACTTATTGACATCAAAGTGAAGTTTAGCCCTGCCCATTCGCCTGACTTGCAACGTGACTTTCTTTCTATACGGAGAGGAGGCTTGAAGTTTCAAATTCTCTCTCCCCACCTCCCCTCACCCTCTTTACTAAGCACAAAACAATTCCCCCCACTTTTTCAAATGATCCTAATCCCTTTTTTCCACTTCCGAGTAATTTCACCCACACACCTACGCAGCCACAACACTTCCTAGACCGATTTAACTAAATTAAATAATACATTTCTGAATTTGAAATCCAAGTCAAAACTAAACTGACAAAGAATGTGTTTTTCTTCGATATTCTACCACGGAGCGCTCATTTTAAATTAATTTTGGTTATAAACTTGTGTAATGAAGTGGGAAGGGGTGAAGGTTAAGTACAACATTATAATTACAATATTCAATAATGAAAAAGCTCCAATACATATCATACAAAGTAAGCAGATTATTTTCTAGTTTTTCGAAATCTTCTTTCCTTATCTATACATATTTTAAAATTGTCTGCCTAGACACATAGATTCAGTTCCTCCGTATTGAGGCCGCGATTGATTACTGAATATGTGTCCACGTAGGTAACACATATTCTAATAACCACTACGTTAGTAACAGCAACTACCAATCTCAAGAAAACTTGCGGCAATTGCCAAGGTCTTTAAAAGCAATTAAACAAGTACACCGACAAGTAAGACATCTAGCGGCACAAAGAATATTGAAAGGGAAAATAAAATATTTTTACTTACTTCTCGAATTTCACTTGTTGTGACACAGGATCCTCCCAGTACTGTTCCATAGTGTACGGTTTCAAAAACTATTTTCGCACTTGACATGGAGTTGACACACCGAGGTAAATTTCCAAAACAAACCCAGAGCGATATACACTGCCAACCAGCACTGTACAAGCAAACCACTACACTCTCCGTCCAGCAGCAGCACGCCTCAGAACACGTGCCTCACTGTGTGACGTCACGGGGTGAACAGCGCAGGATCTGTCACGCGACAGGAGGCGTAGTCTCACGGTGACGTAAGCACGTGTCAGCCATGTGCCCGAGTCACGTGGAAAGCAACGCGATGGAGCCTTGTGAGGGGAAGGAAACCTCTATTTTGTACCTCCCGTAGCTCCAATATTGTAGAAAAAAGTGGAGAAAGGGAAAGCATTCTAGAGTGGGACGGAGAACAGCAGAAAAGAGGCGTGGAGAATAAATATTTCCCGGCGAAACAAGAAGACTTGGCAAAGCTTTCAAACGAAGTCAATAGATCCAGAAATGCCTATGCCGATCGGAACTACATCAATGCTACTAGTTATCTTCGATGCGGTCAATTTTTCTGTTGTATAATCCTTTTGGATGAAACATATTTATCTTAATAATTGGAGGAGTATGGTGGCTCAGAGCGATAGAGTGTTAGCCTCTGGTGCGAAAGGTCTCTGGTTCGACCCCAAGCCAAGTGAGTATGGGATGGACAAATTACGTGGATCTTCTTATGTTCTGCTGAGACGCGGTGGCTCAGTGGTGAAATGTTCACTTCTGGTGCATGGGGTCCCTGGTTCGATCCCAGCTCGCGGCAAGTAAACTTTGTGATGGATAAACCGCGTGCGTGGGTTTCCTCGGGGTTCTCTCGTTTCCTTCCACTTTCTTCATTCCACGATTTCATTCATGTCTCATCATCACCGCCTCATTTAGCCTAACTGGCATAACTGTGGGACATAAGACTTAAAAGATTTCTTATATTTTCTTGTTCCCTTCTTGCTTTCTTGATTTCAACTCTTCTCTTGTCATTTAACTTGCACCTATTATTCATCTTCTTCAGCATATAGCACATAAGGCTCGGATGTTAAAGTTTGAATTCATTTCTTAATTTTATTTATTATAGAACAACAATTTTAAACCTTGGACCCCATTTACTGGTATTTCCTAAGGAAGCATTTGATAATAATGTATCGATAGGGGCGGGGCGTCATTCGAGGATCGCATGGAGCAATTGTCCCTTCTTGAGTTTGAGAAGTCCGTACTAGTTTAGTTGTTTAAAAAAAAAAAAAAAAAAACTTGGCCCTTATGTTGCTAGAGCATCTTCCCACCCCGTACCAAAATCTGAAATGACGCTACTGCATCAAACTTGTCTGGAGTTCAGCTAAGTAACTGTGACCCAAATATTCAATACCACATTCAAAGAAGCTTTATATTGACTTTTGTCCTTACCCAAGAGGATCCAAATTCTATTTTGTATTCCTATTTCTGCGAGATTTATCTTAACATTGTTCCCATCTCCACCTAGGTCTTCCTAAGGGTCTTTTTCCGATTGAGTTTCCAATTAGTTTTGAAACCGTTACTACTTTCTTCTATTCTGGTTACCTGCCCTGCCCACCTGAGCCTCCTAGTGTTAATGACCCTAACAATGTTTGATATAGGGCCTAAATTATGCGATTCCCCGTTATGAAGTTTCCATCATTCCCCATTCCCTTTTGGGTCTGAATATTCCCCTCAGAATTTTATTTTCAAAAAATACTTTCAGTCTGCGTTCTTCCCTCAAATTAAGCGACCATGTTTCGTAACCATACAACACAACAAATATACCTGCAGCTTAACGATTTTTTAATGTTTTATTATATTATCATGTATGTAAGTGTTTTCAAAAATCCCGCTACTGAGAGGAGGGAGCAGGAGAGTTAAACATTTATATATATATATATATATAACGTAAAGTTGACGTTGTTTGTTTCTTAATCATGGGAAAATGGATGAACTGTTTGAAATTAATTTTGGGAACATTATTAGCACAGGCCCATAACCAGGGGGTCTAAGGAAGGCTTGGCCCCCCTAAAATTTTCACGGTAGGCTTGCAAATGAAGAATAATATGATAATGAACTATAATATGGTTGGATCGGGCCTCCCTAACTTCTACATTCCCCCCTATATTTTTGGGATGGCTACCGGCCTGGATTAGCACTTGGCTCGAGTTGGGATAGGGGAGAAAGGCAGTTAAATATATACCTTTCAAATAATTTCCATAAAATTATTCTTTATTTACAATGGCTGGTATTTCAGCTAATTATTAATATAATGTAATATTAAGATATGTATATTTCGAAATTTTGGATGACAGCTGATTAGGTAACTTAAGTCACTCTTCACTTCCTGCTTCTATGACATATGTTCCTTGATTCATATATATATATAAAAAAAAAGTATAGAAATATTGACCTTTGACATATGTTCAGAGTTACGACGGAAGGTAATAACCATAAGCTTATTATGCCCAACTTAAGTAAAGGAACAAAGAAAGAAGTGGTCGGGACAGTCTGTGGACCGAACTCAGAAATTCGTGGCGTACAAAGCTGACAGACAAGTAAAGGGTCCAAATGGATGAATCGAGTTGCAGAATGAGATATAGTGCGCCTGATAGAGGATGTGAAAATATGTATATGTGCAAAGTTATAGCGGCTGAGCGCCACAAAGCGGAGGGGGTCAAAGTTGGTGGGAGAAGAGCTATGCTATGCTATTGAAACACATCAAATAAACTGTTGAATCGTGAAAATAGTGAAAGATAAACCATACAAACGGCGGTAGTTTCACATATTGACAAAAGAAGAATGGGCAGAGTAGATAACGAACCTCCGCCATCATTTTGAAATCAGTGATACTTTTTGAAATGGAAAGGTAGTGATGTGATATGTCAATTAGGGCCAGCATGACCTCAAAAAGTCAGTTATGAACTTCAGTCATCGTTATTTGTGCTTATTTGAAAAATTTAGGATCATCTTTATAGTTATTTATGAAAATCTAGGTGACTGATACTCGTATCGTTGAAAGTTAGGATTATCACGAAAACTCCTACAAACCAAGAAAACAAACAGTGAAATTTGATATCCGAGTTGTATGTATATTATTACATTATTATTGTCATCAAATTTCACTGTTGGATGATACAGTTGGATTTCACCGTTGGATTTCACTAAATTTCACCGTTGGATTTCACCACAAAGTCGAATAGCCGTTGAAGGAAAAACAATATATTTTTAAACCTCTTGTATTGCACCAGTAGTCGTCATGTCAAAATCGAAATAATCCAGTGGTCGTCAGGGTTTGTACCAGTGTTAGTCACTCACATCACTTGACATAATTTACTCAAAAACTAACTGTTTATCAGTTTAAGGTTAAGAATAGGATATAAAGTACTAAGCTTAATAACTACATCACTTTTAGAACTCAAGAAAGAAAATAAAAATGTTTTTAAGCTATATATATTTATATTCTTCCTTTAAACAAAATGGTTCACTTAAAGTTTAATCTGATTTACGAAGTATCAGAATCGTATACAAGTGTAGAACATTAGGTGAGTTTCATCATTTTTTATTGTTGTGATTTCCCGTAAATTTTTAGCTTAAGAATTGCAGGATAATTAGTTGTCTCGTGCACTAGAAATTAGCGAAATACGGTATATTTATTTACGCGTAAGATGAAAGATTTTTAATATTTATTTCTGGAGAATTTCCTCGTTACCTAATATGAGTAATTATTAAGCCCAAGGAACCTCACATTATTATTATTATTATTATTATTATTATTATTATTATTATTATTATTATTATTATTATTATTATTATTATTATTATTATTATTATTATTATTATTATTATTATTTTATAGGACTAACCCACACAAAGGGTTCGACTTCCTTCCCCGTAAGTGATGTCGACCTCAAGCAATAGAGACGGATGTACGTACACTCATGTCCAAAATTATTGTCGCATGTCTATAAATATGTTGTTGTAGGAATATAATTTGATAACGATTTCTCCCAGTATTTCTTATAATGTTAGTATGTTTATAATCAGCAAAGACATGTATGTGGCAAATTTCAAGTCAAAAGAGCAGTAAATAAGAACAATAAAACGAAAATAGAACTTTCTTGTTCATTTAGCAACATTTTGTTTTCCTCACTCTAATTTTTATATTTGTAATTTTTTTCCTATGAAATTTACCACAAATATATATTTCCTGATTATACACATAGTATCAATATTAAAAGTACCCTGCTAAATCATTATCAACTTATATTCTTACAAGAAGACAATTATAGATATGCGACAATCATTTTGGACATGAGTGTACAAGTAAATTACGATGGAAAAAATGGTGTAATCTGTAGTGGGAAACATAAGTGCTCTCTGCTCTGAGACAACCAATGAATAGGATGCTATTCAGAAAAAAAAAGTCTATGGTTTATAATTGAACCACGAATTCTTTATACAAAAGGCGAATGTTCAACTATTTGGCCAGCAATGGTGTATGGTAGGGTTAACCCGAGACACGGACACCGACCAACAGCAATACATGTTCCGATGGACTCCCCACTTTAGACACACTAGTGTTTTACATTTTGATATGTACCTGATATTGCGGAATACACTTCGGCAGTCTTTTGTACGTAGTTCCCCCCCCCCCTTAATGCTATCGCACATCATCGTCACAAATCAGTGGCGGTCTTCTTTCGACGGGATTGACACACCGAGTCACCACAATTTGTAAAATGAATGAAGTTGTTATAGCTATAGTTTTTAAATTCTAACGTGTTATGAATTTCTAAATATTTAATATTGTCTTAAATAAAAGTAAAATGTGAAAAAAGAAAATTTGTTTCAATAAGTAATGTGTTACAGTTTTGGCAATGTACCACTGCATTCATCAGGTATTTTATATTTCTGATGTGCCAGGTCAGATTTTCTTTTTATGTAAGGCAATATAGCCCCAAAGCGAGCATGAATGGCATTTTGATTGTCATTTCAGCCACTCTTTTGTCATCGAATGTATGATATGTAAAATCAACCATTCCTATGTTAAAATTTTTACTTATTGGCAACACTGATTTTAATACTCTTCTCGTTCCCAATGATGTCTCGATTTTTTCCAGTACACAAGAGCAATTTATTTCGGACGACGCGGGGAGCGGAGAAGGGGAAAGTTTAGAATGGGACGTCATAGCAACGAAAACAATATAGTTCGGACATCAACTTCGTACGGTTTGCGGTTCTGTAGTAAAGATATGATTACGAAGTTTTCTGTATTTCAGCAGAAAAATCAGCGTTACCAGTTCAATATCAGAGAGTCTTGCTCTCCAAGTTGGCGCCACTGGAAGAACTTTGGGAGAAACAACATCACACTATTTCCGAAATATCCCCAATTATTTATTGTGGTGGTGTGAATTTGCTCTTGAAATAATAATTTCAGAAGATCCACATACCCTTCTACAACAAAACGTTGTACAGCTCACAGATGACGAGAAGAACCCTAAAACAGGGGAAGCGGGGAAAGGTCAACGACACGCTCAAGCCCATTTTCGGTTTTTGAGGTGTGGTCTATATTTAGATGTCGTCTGCTACTCCGGGTAGTTATCTGTGTGCTATTTCGTGGTGTCATTCAAAGCCCCCGTGCGAAAAGTGGGCGAGCCCATACTTACGTCACAATACTTCTGCTAGGGTTCTTCTCGTCATCTGTGAGCTGTACATTTGTTGTTTCTGTTCACAAGATCGTTAGTTCTGTACTTTTTCAAAAGTATTTCTCCAATTTGTATATACATCACTTTGTTTACTATATGCACACGTATACGTTAAAATTACCGTACTTAAAAAAAAATAGATATGTGAAATTCATATATGGTTTCTAGTAAAATAGACCAGATAAACGAAAAAAATATCGGAAAAGCATAAGATTTCGCAATCTTAGTAAACAGATAGCTCATTTTATGGACTGACGTCCTTTTGGAAAGAGGCGAGTTAATACAGTATGCGTTGAAAGGACGATGACAACTGGTCATGAATATCAAATGTGGAACACGATTGATGATGATTAGAGCAACCCAAAAGCATAAAAAGCATAATAGCAATTTAGACATATGGTTGGTATCTTGAACATGGTTGTGGTTATTTAAGGGTCTAGAAGAAACTAATTTTAAAAGCATAATAAAGCATAATTTGAGAAAATAAAGCATAAAGCATAATTTAAAATATATAGCACAAGTCTTGGATAATTCTGTTTAACTGCAAGTTTAACACATACTATATTAATATTTTTTAAAACCAACATTTACAAAGCAAAATCATTGAGAACATAACAATGCAACAATGAAAAGCTAATTTTTATTTCTGTAAATTTTTTGGTGTAATCCTTTGATGTGGAGAAAAAGAAGGAAATGAAGAAAACTTTTCGCCAAGTACATAAGAACTCCACACTATATTGTTATGTGTACCTCTTGAACTTAAGCACTTCCTGTATTTTTTGGTTATATCTTTTACTTTCCCTTTCTGTATATATGCACCTCTAAGGCGCACATAAGTGAAACAAAAATTGACTTGAGTAAATCATATCTCTTTATAGTGCATTAAGTAGAAAGTTAATTAAATATGAAAGAAATTGGTTGCATAAAATATAAATAAATAGATCAAGATATTTAGAATATTTAATGTATAGTAAATATTTTATATTATACACGATTAATATAAAACAACGACTGAAATTAACAATAAAGCATAATAAAGCATAATTTGGAAAAAAAATAAAGCATAATTACACAACAAATAAAGTATAATGTGGGTTGCTCTAATGATGATGGATTTGGCTAGCGTTGTTCATCAATAAATTTAAAAAATGTAATTAATTCCAATTAAACTTTTTATTATTATTAAAAAGCAGCTGTGTCACGCAAGTACTTCCACTTATATTTTTTATAAAAGAAGATAGAATTATATTGTTTTATAAGAGAAACAGTACAGATGAAGTGTGAAATCGAATTTTCATGCTACATCAATTATTACCGTATTAAATAAGTATAGAGTTTATTGAGAAAGTGTACAAATGTATATTGAGTTAGGAAGTTTTGAGAGGTTCGGACCCGGTGTACCCCCCTTCGGTGCCCTCTTGTAAATAGGTCTTTTCTGCTTGTGTTTAGTAAGTGAATATTTTGGTTACTATAACAGTCTTTTCCTATGATGTTAAATTACGATGAAAGAATTCCTTCATTGAATATGGCTATTCAATTCTTAAGGGTTTTCACTACAGCGAAATTAAACTACCGCTAATTTTAGAGTTTTCTGTAATATATTCAAAACCAATAAAATATTTTAAAAACAGAAACGTAGTGAACTAGACAATACGATTTTGCATTTGATACCGTTATCACAATTCACCTATCTGCTTTTAGTATGCCGCTATTTACAGAACCCGCAAAAAATGCTAAATCTATCTACAGTTGCAAATCGAAAGCAGATAGATGAGTTGTGATAACGGTATCACATGTAAAATCGTATTGTCTAGTTCACTACGTTTCTGCTTTTCGAATATTTTTATTTGTTTTGGAGATATTACAGAAAAACTAAAATTGGCGGTAGTTTAATTTTGCTGTAGTGAAGACCCTTAAGGTAAAGTTATACATAGTCTTGACGCCAATAAATCCTCTGTGATTGGTCCACCCACTGTTCCAACTTGCACATACTTTCTATATAGTTATCAACGTATATATTAGTTCTTGAGATTGTTTCATACAGGCACTCACAGTAAATATACATAAGAGTTTTATTTAGTAAATCAAATCCTTAATAAGTTAAAACGTGTTCAAACGCTTTAGAAAATTCCGCTTCTATTAACTTTTAAACTTTGTATTCGTATCTTTTTTTCTTTTTTAAGGTTCAACCGTTTAAAATCAATTTTTCTAAAATACAATTAGCACTTGGATGATCCTGAGATTTTGATTTAAATGCATATGCTAAGGGTAGGAAGAATGTTTAAATTTTTCTCAAAGAATAACGACTGCACAGCCTCAAATGAATTTTTGAACATAGCACTTGGGTTGACTCAGGTTTTTATTATTTCATTTCGATTTAAATATGCATCCTAAGGGAGGAAAAATAGAGTCGAAATATACCTCTAAAATACAGAGTCGCCCAAAAGTAGGTGATCAAGCATAACATTCTAGTTTATGGGTTTATTTGCTTTTGCTCTTCCGAGCTTAAGATGTAAGTAAAAACACATTAAGAGCAAATAATAAAGAAACTAAGTCTACCTGAAGGATAACAATAAGAAATGATATAAAATGCAATGAGCTGATCAGTATGGTACTGTATACCTACTTTTGGGCGACCCTGCATTTTACATAAACCTATTATTCCGTGAAGAACGAGTATTTCAGAAAGTTTGATTAAAAATGTTTTTTTTTTATTATTATTATTAATACTGTGAGATAACTCAAGATAAGATAATCTTTAGTTAGCCCCGGGATTTCCGGACAACATAAGGTGAGCAAGATCTAACCCGGGGATATCTCTTTGCAACGGAAATACAAATTATTTTGCACTGCCTGTTGGCGTGTTGCTTGTAAGCGCACAGTTTATCTTCTTGTTGAATTTCTGCTGAGTCAAGATTACAGACGTGGAATCGCGTCTGTAGACAAGTCTAAAGAAAGTACTGATAGAAAGTCCAGACCTATAAATGTCACAAACAGTGAAACATCTTTACACAGACGTCATTTGCACAGTCTTACATCAACGACAAATTTCTCGTGAATTGAGATAAAGTAGTAAATGCAATACCACTTTCATTTCTCGGATAATTTTATTTTCGCCTTTCAAATTTTGTTCGAAGAATGGTCAAGGTTGCTAATTGCCCTCATTTTATCGGGACAATCCCGAATGTTACGTATATTGCATTGGACACTTCCTGTTCTAACTTTTTTTTTTTTTTAACCCGAGTTATTTTTCAAGAAATATTGATGTGTAACGCGTAATTTTCATAATAACTAAAAAATATAGGCATATGCCTGTACATCAACCAACAAAAAAGTGTTGTCTTGTTGGAGTTCAGCGTCATTTTTCAATACTGACGCTATATGAGACGTGCACTTACAAAAATTTAAGATGGAATTTGAACTCCACAATGCGTTCAAATTTCAAAGATCTTTCACATGGAATCGTTCCCGGGACCCCGTACACCAAAGAAGCGCGCTAGCTACCGGTACTAGATCAACGAGAAGAACCCAACGAAAAGAAGTTTCACATTAAAACAAATATGAGATTAAAGTGTGATTTTTCGATCTCATGAAATCTCGAAGAAGTCTCTAGTCAAAAATGGATCGATTATCTTTGGAAACATTGTAAAGCACAGGAATTGTTTAAAATTGTGAAATTTTTGCTATTGAGAGTCCCAGTGAACAAGATGGTAGTTAAACGAATTTTTAAAATCATTTGTTGGTAGGGCGACCAGATGCCCTGCTTTTGGCCGGACAGTCCGGCTTTTGGAGGTCCTGTCCCTTGTCCGGCTTAGTAGTCTAGCCGGACGCCCATTTGTCCTGCTTTTCAGTTGTTGAGTTGAGTTGAGTTGATTTTGAGTTTAACGTCCCGTTCAGCAGCGAGGCTATATGAGACGTGGACCTACTGATTAACGTGGAATTCGAACCACATGAGCTCCATTCAATGTTTCATCAGTTTATTCAATGTTGAAAGATCTAGATAAAAAGCTTACAGATAGAATAACAGGCAAATTCTTTGAATATGTCGTTAATTCTAAAATGAAACTATTAAGGAACCTATACACGCAGTCACATGCATGAAGAAACCTTCCAGCATGCATGAAAAATGATGAAATCACAGGCAAGTTGATCGTATATGCCTCGTTCATGCATGTTGAAAGTTTTCAAAATCTTCTGTAAACATGCATGATGGTTTTGTCGTTCTTCATCCATGTTTACTGTGTATGTGCTCGTTCATGCAAGTTGGGTGTTTTATATTTAGGTCCGCCAATCACGACAGCGAAAGAAATCACTTGACTCTTTCCTCCGATACATTCTTCTAGTAAGTTGGACAGCAAGTTGGTACGTATGTGGGCAAAAAATTCTTCCAACATCCATGATAAAACAAATCTTCTATACAAGTTGGTCATGCAAGTGTGAACGTCTATGGCGCCCTTTAGTTCATTGTGATCAAGTGCGAATCTGATGTTTTAAATTTTTATAAACGAGGCCGTCAATACATTCGCGTGCGGTATGATTTCAATGAAACAAATTTGCATAAGAGATACTCGTTGCTTTCACTTGGAAATCCCGACTGTTCTTTTTAAGATTTTGTTATCTATTGAGGCATGTAATATTAAATCCATTGACATGGGTGGACTTTACTAAGAATTCAAGGTTTTTCGAGAAGTAGTAGCCTCAGATATGTTCAAGAACTGTACAATTGTTGAAAGGTGTTTAGAACTTTTCGAACGTGAGAAAACACAAAGTGAAAAAGGTTTTGAGATTAAAGAAAGTCGGTTCATATAGGTATTCTTTCCATACAAAGTAATAATGCTTATTGTAAACGGGTATTTTCGTTAATGAATGCTGCTTGGACAAAAGAACGCAACCGACTTAATACCTCTACAGTTAGTCCGAACTTCAAGTTTCTTTCGGTGTCCCGACAAAACGTACCAGCGACAAAACGTACCACTTGAATTTTTGCGACAAAACGTACCACTTTTGACGACCTGTCATAAATGACAACCTATCATGGATTATTAAAGCATTTCTGATATTTATTCCACGACAAAACGTACCACTTATATAAATTACAACCTGTCATGGACTAATTAAAACATTTCGGATATTTAATCCGCGACAAAACGTACTACTTCATGTTAAGAAACTACTTCCTCATGAACAGGCAGTATAAGGTTGAGAAGAACAGACAGGTAATGTATCGAGTTATCAAAGTGCAGAAACTCATTGGTAAAAGAAAGCTCATTTACAGAGAAAATGTAGCAGCCTATAAACTGAAAGACACAGCTATAGATCATGGAAACTTTTTGGATACTATTCCTTTCTTAAGCAAATTTGATCTTCCGCTTAAAAGTAATTTAGATAAGGTCACCGAGAAGAGTCATATACGAGGAAGTAAGCAGGATAGTGGTCGCATAACTTTTGCTAAGCACGGTGAATTATGTTTTGAATGCTATCCGCACACTTATCAGAGAAGATATTTCGAAAGAAGTCTATCAAGCTTCAATATTTTCTATTCTAATAGACACTACACAAGATATAGTAGTTTCAGGCCAGTGCTCTGTTGTTTTACGGTATGTTGTTAAAATAGTTGTTAAAGTATTGTTGTTATTGTCAAATGCATATCTACCACAGGCCAGTGTCCTTGCGGTTTACTGCTGGAAATTCTGCAGAAGTTGAACCTTGATATTAAGAAGTGTATTTGAAATTCAATCGATTTCTCAAGTAACATGCAAGGACAATATTCGGATTTTTTCAATTCACCTATGATCAGTTACACGTGTGATTCAGTTGATTTTGAGTTTAACGACCCTTTTAGCAGCGAGGCTATATGAGACAGGACATACTGATTTACGGGAAATCCGAAGCACATGAGCTCCCGCCGGGAATCGAACCCAAGTCTCCCACGACAAAGGCGCATACGCTAACCGCTTGACTACTAAGAAACTCAGTTACACGTGTGGTCTTACGCTCATATACTCAATCATGTCATATGTGATCTGACAAAAAACTGCATTGATTCTGTGTCATTGTTTTGCTGAATGACTGTGCGATATTTATGCGTGAGTCTTATCAGCGAATGTACATTTGGAAGATCAAATGTTAACAAAGGCGTCTTACAGTTATTGCGGAAACAAGATGGTAGAAAACACACTGTTTTTCAGAAAAAGTTTGGTCATTTTTCGAACCCCAAAAGTGCTTTGTATATAGAGTTGACCATAACAATTAAGAAAATCGCTTCTACAGAAAATATCAAACCAAAAGCTAGGTGTAAATCGAAAGGATATATAAAAGATCTTCTCAAGTTCAAAACAATTCGGACAGCAGAAATGTTCCTTAAGATATTTCAAGTGACGACCTCTCTGTCAAACTATCTCTAAATAGAGGGTGCTGCTAGTGTAGTCCTATCGGATGGTGCAAACTACTGTTCCAACTGAAAGAGTAGAGAGATGATTTTACATCCGTTAAGAATGCAGCATTAAGCTTTGCAGAATGGGCCAATAACAAATTTGAAGACTTAGAACGTGATTTCTTTTTTTCTATTGACCTGTCGACAATTCGCCTTCAGAGATGGACAAAGATTTTTCCTGTGAGTATGAAGATGAAGCTGCTTCTATCCAATGACCAGGTACTGCATCGAAGCATTCAACACAATATTGGACATGGTAGTTTTGAGTATTTCTTCAAGATTCAAGAAGCAATGTACTTTATGGATTATTTGGACCCTAGCCACTTCAACCAAGTAACAGAACTTCCAGACATGCCTTTCGATAAACTTACATATTTTCTGAAAAACTTCAGTTAAGAAGTTTCCAAGGATACTATTTCTCTTGGACTTTTGAAGGACGTGGATATCCTTGAAGGACGTGGACTTTTGATGGTGCAAGTGATCCAGAATTAGGAGAAAATACATTTGTTTACAAGGAAAGCAAATGCAAAACGTACTGCAAAATTGTCCAATGTGCTGCTCTTTAATTTTGCAGAATTGTAAGTTAATTTGTGCAGTAATACTTATCCAGGTTTCCAGCATACAAATTTTTATTGACTTTGCCCGTAACTCAGGTAACATGTGAAAGAAATTTTTCAAAATTGAAATAAACTGAAATACATTAAAAATAGGCTAACGAGTACCATGTATCAGGAACATTTGAAAACATTTTGTTGGTGTCTATTGAAAAAGATTTATTAAAAAATATTTCGAATGCAAAAGTGATAGATACAGTAGCATCAAAAACTAGTACACTAAAACATCTGCTAATTTTGTAATATAGTATACGTTCTCCTTGAACTTCATATAATATTTTGAACAATTTAGAATAATATACTGATGAAAGAAAATCAGGTTTTAATTGTCAATTGTTAATACTATTGACTTACTGTAGAAAGAAAACTGTGCAATTGATTTGTGACATTGAGATGCTGGTGGCCCTTGTGGGAGAAAGCGCCCGCGCCCCTCTAATAATGCCTATCCGTCTCTGGTCCAAAGCCTGGATAAAGGGTGATAAAATCATTTCGGTATTCAAATATTGTATATGCAAGATTCTTGCTGGTCTTGGTCCGGCGAGAATCTTGCAGGTATGGTCTTGGTGTTGCGAGAATCTTGCGGGCATGGTCTTAGTGTTAGTCTTGGTCTTGCATCGGTACTTTTCTCAGCACCAATCTGTTCAACTTTTAACCTTATTTTGGAAGATATATATATAATATATATATATATATATATATATATATATATATATATATATATATATATATATATATATATATATATACTTATATACCGTCCTATCAAGTGGTACGTTTTGTCGCCTGACATTATTTGATGGCTGATTGGAAGACTCTTCGCAAGTAGCCCTCCAGGCAAGTGGTACGTTTTGTCGCTTGTCATTATTTAGAGTGTTTTTAGAAAACCCTTCACAAGCAGCCCTCAGGGTAAGTGGTACGTTTTGTCGGTGGTACGTTTTGTCGCTAGTACGTTTTGTCGCGTATTCGTTTCTTTCGACTTTAAAGGAAAAAGTGAGAATGGAACATGCAGTGACATAATTAAAGAATTCTTGCAGAACAAGCGTCTATTGAAAGCCGCTCGGAGGCACAGAAATATCAATGAGATAAGAATTTTAACATGCAAATGTAGTTTTCCCAGCTTACTTGAGCCAAAGATGCCTAAACACAATTAATGAGCTGAATTGCTATAATGGGGAAAAGGTTTACGAATTCATAATGTCCGGCTTTCTAAGTCAATGTGTCCGGCTTTTTAATAATTGCCTTCTGGCCACCCTATTTGTGGGCTAATGAGCAAGAGCAGTAGCGTCAATTCAGATTTCGCTGGGGATGGGGGATAAGATTGTCCATCGATATAAGAGTTTCACGTTTTTTTTAAAAAAAAAATTAATTTCTCAAACTCAGGGGAGTAAGTAACCCTTGCTATCCCCAAATGACGCCCCTGGGTAAGAGACTTAACCAGAGTTTAGTGGGTGGGAGCTGAGTTAATTGTGAAAGTGGAGTTTTAGGTGACGCATCTGTATTAATATTTTAGAATTTCTGTGAAAACAACGAATTGTCGCATGCAACAGTAAGTGAAAGGAGGTATAAATTTAAATGAAAATAATGAGAAAATAATGCAATAAGCTATAAGAATTTCTTGTTATTTAAACACGTCTTTATCTTAACAAACAAGTGAAACTTTCAGGAGGGACTGAAGGAGGTCGAAGGTGGCTGAACATCCCTAGTCACCCCTTAGCTACGAGCCTTTGTACAGTGTGGCAAGTGATCGAATCTTATCTTCTGCAATAAAGACCATAAGGCCATAACCACCTACTTGTTAGCCTTGGACTATGGACAACACCTACTTTGTTCTTTCAATCTAGAAGAAACCATGTAGCCTAGTGAATGAAATCGATCTGTACTGTATTCAACATTCAAGCAGCAGCATTCACAAATTCTGAAAAGTTGAACTTCGATTCTAAACTCTCCTAAGCAGTTTTATCCACGAGACGAGACAAAAACTACATTTTTCGAAGCGAGGTGAGAAACGTGACAGTTATTAACTTGCTTGCGAGACGAGATATTTCAGGAGTTTCATGGGCAACAGTAGTTCACTTAAGTCTTCGATTTTAAACACTGTTTTGTGTCGCATGACTTACAGTGTAAAAACTATAAATTGATAAAGTAATCGTAAATACAATGAAAGACCATTCATCAACGTTTAAAAATACGCGAGGCATTACATAACATACACCAATTATAAATATGGTTTATTTGTAGATACTGCAATAATACTTTACAATCGTGCTCCTATATAATTGCAGATCATCTGAATACATAGCGCATTCTGAATATTTAATTTCTTCTTGTAAATAGATTAGATAAGAAATAACGAAGGTCTAAAGTTAAACCCTTGTCATACGGTATGTCATTCATTGCATGATCCAATTTTAGGCTTAAACTATTTATGAAATATTATGTAACTGTAAAACTGTTTAAACTATGGTGATGTTTGGCTCTGTTTTACTATGGAAATTACTTTCATATTAAAGAGTAAGGCAGCGTACTTTCTACAATTCTAACTTTTTAATGGATCGTTTTGTCTAATATTTGATTTATTATTGGACATTACTTATACCTGTAAAAGATCAGAAGTTAAGTAAGGATCTTTGCATATCAGGGTCTCGTTAAAATCAATTACTAGTAATTTTATGCTGTAATAACTTTTATGTTTATTGATATGAACATTAAAGGACCTGGGTGATATTGCAAGTTCTTTTCCTTTTTTTTTGTTTTTGTTTAATTAATGCTATTACGAGTTATTCTTATATACGATTTGTATTCACTATTACTAAGTGCAAAATTCCATTAAGACTACTAGAGTCAGGTACATAAATTTATAAATTTTCGAGACGAGACGACAGAAGATTTTTTGACAATCGATATGACAAAACATTGTTTCTCGTTTCCTCTCGTCTCTAGTGACGATGCTAGAGAAAGCAAAGGGGTGGCATCGGCGACATCGTCCACTACCCGACTGCTCCCCAGACATGTATTATAACCAAGATGAAGTAATATGAAACTATTATTACGAGACCTGTCGGAAAAGTATCCGACCATGGTTCCGGAAAAGCAATATACTCACCTGACGTTTTCTTCGTCCTAATCTACTTCAAACTAGTTCCCTTCTGCTTCCACGCAATGAGTTTGGTAGCCTTTCTTCTGCTGAAAACAGACCTGGAACCCCCTAATCGGGAAGTGATATGAGAACAGCTGTCGTGTTGCACTAGATCTCTCGGGCTTCCATTTATTTCTGGTACCTATAATTTTTATGAAATAGGCAAAGGTTTCACGAGGCTATACTCAGAGAGTAGGGAACTTAACGAAATATCAAAATCTTGTGCTGTGATGAAAAGGACAACCACATGAGCTACATGAATGGGATAATTATCCTGGTGTAGTCTTGGGGGCTTTGAAGTCCATGGATCTGCTCATTTCAGACAAAGTGTGTCACGTAGACGTCGGAAAATGTCTGAAGGAAGTTCTTTGTATCTGTACGTCCTGCCTGTACGTGCACATGCTGCACATTGTCTCGGCAAACAAACAACACGAACAACATTGGTTTGATTTTGCTACGTACTGGCGATCTTCTCTAGGTCTTCGCGAACTTTGTCAGGTCTTGGCGAGGTCGGATAAATCCACTGAGTCGATTGTGACTTCGTTCTCGCGTTCTATCCGTGCACCTATTATCATTTTAGTCGTGAACGAGATCACAGAAGAGCACACAATATAACGCCTCTACAAATAAAATGCAAATGAAAGTAATGCCATCTGCAAGCTAAAGACACATGAGGTCTCTTCCATAAGACAAAATTTGGGCAACCTCTGCCATCTAGTTTTCCCCAAAACAAAGGTCAGATTCGACAGGCCTCGTATTTTCGATATGCAAAAAATTGCTGCTCCCCGCCAAAATGTCTCTATCCAGGCCCGCATCCACGGGGGGTCTAGGGGGTCCGGGCCCCCCTAAATTTTTATTGGCCCCTGCTTGCAAATGAATTATAATATGTTTATGAACAATCGCTCCCCCCCCTATGTTTTTGGACTGGCTACCGGCCTGTCTCTTGCCCGCATCCAGGGGGGGTCTAGGGGGTCCGGGCCCCCCTAAATTTTTATTGGCCCCTGCTTGCAAATGAATTATAATATGTTTATGAACAATCGCTCCCCCCCCCCTATGTTTTTGGACTGGCTACCGGCCTGTCTCTTTCCCTCCACTTGCCACCCAAAGATTAATGCTGGCGTCGTCACTGCTCGCCTCGTGGGCAATAATACACTCAAGATAAATAAGAGGTTATTAAACTATTTTTATTGTAGTGTCCACTTATTCAAACATGAATAAACCTATTTACCTTTTCTTATCAATATTTTTTATTTTTAAAAAAGATACTTAAAGATAAAGGAAATATTTATATGTGAAAATGGAACGGGGATTACCCGTTTGTAGTTTACTGTGTTCTCTCTTCGAAATGTACTGCGTGTTTGAGATCAGAGATGAATGCCGAGCGAATAGTTTCTATTTGGAAATTTTGTCCTGATTAAACTTACGTATTCCGCCAATAAATTGCGAAGTTCCGCTCTGTAACGATAGTAACGATCACGTTTTCTTCTAAATAGATAAGCTTTAACTATATACAGAGTGTTTCTAAAGATCACTTACAATGCTTGGGAGGTAAATATACGTACTTTCATACGTAGAAACAAGAAAACATTCCAACAAACATTTCCTCGATATCGCATTGTTTTAGAGCCACGGGCTACCAAAAATGTAAGAAAGTGGAAAAATAATTTAGAAAGTGAATAGCTCCAAAACTACTAGTTCTTAAGTTAGGCGACATATTATCGTCTTAGACTTGTAATCTGCAAAAAAAAAAAAAAAAAAAAAAAAAAAAAAAAAAAAAAGCATGATTCAGTCTTTTTTAATGGCGGTGCAAGGGATTCCCCAAAGGAAGTAAGAAATTCCTCGATATTCCGTTTAAAAAGGTGGATCGGATTCACAACGTATGGAACGACATCTCAACAAGTAGCAAAAATTCGTTAACTTAAATCATATCTCGAACAGAATTAAGACGACGAATAATTTTTGCGTGTTGTGCGTGATTACATGACTACAGCAGGAAATGAGTGTACAGCTATAAAATAAAAATAAACATAATCTTTAGTTTAATGTCTCATAATCATGACGTAAACCAGTAATCGAGTTATTTAATGAGTAAATTGTGGTTTCATTCTATAAATAATAAGCACATTCTTTGTTTAGCCACTTGTATTAGAGAGAACGTGTTCTTGTATTGAAAGCTGTACTTGACTGATTCCAATCCTACTGTGCCATTACTGCTGTGTTCAGACCTGTTTGATAATATACACTACAATTTGTTTGCTCATAGTTGTGCACTTTTCAATTTACGCCAAATCAGATGGTCAAATTTAATTTATGAAACTGACATTTGCATATAATCTGCATGCTTGAGCGCTATAACATAAACTCTTGATACTCAATTATGCTATTAACCTTTAGGCAATGGATAATTGCACGCCAACTCCTATCCTAACATTCAATACGAAACTATATGAGACGTGAATATACAGTGGAATAATTGTCAAGAAATCAAAATTTTAAGACGAAACACACACATAATTATTAATTAACCACAATGAAAATCTAGTTAGTATTATATACCTTCCCTACTCACTCTTTCCTTTTGTTTACATTCAAAAGTAAGTTTGAATGAATCTTTTCAAAATGACTGTTTTTCGTAGCAAAAAAGTTTATCTGAAAAGTGAACCTAACATTTCAAGGAATTAATTGCTAATAAGCGAGAACCATTTTTGAATAATAATCCATTTCTGAAACTGCTAGTGGCATGTGACTGGCTAGAATCACAGCTAATCACGTTAGAGTTGTTGTTTACGTTAAGAAATCAATCTTCTTAATGAATTTTTGTAAGAAAACTCAGACACTAAATACTCGTAACCCTCGTCGATTGAGCATAAGCGGAACGGGAATAAGCAAAACGGGAATATCCGTTTCGCCTACAGATAAGATGGAGATAACGAGATAAATTGGTAGTCTGATCAGTAGGCGAAACGGAAATGAACCAGATCAGTGGTTCACAACGTGGGTGTTAACGCACCCCCAGAGGACGTTCTTGTTTCCAATGGGGTTCTAGAACAAAAAGAGGCGATTGGGGGCAGGGAGGGCTCCAGGCAACTTACCGCCCCGTGCAATGGTATCATTTGCCGCCTCCTTTTCTCCAGAAAGAACAAATCTTAAAAGTCATTATTTTAAGTATGCTACCTGATCATGAATAATGAGATGGAGGGAAAAGACACTCGCGCTCAGAAAGGACTATACTACAAATCCAATCTTGTTATGTCTGTTTTTTCTTTCTTTAAATAATGATCTATTATGTTAGTGAAATACAAAGCAAACACACCTGCAGAGGAAAGATGGTAATCCTTTTTGTAGAATTCAATAACGAGTGTCAATCTCAATACATCAGTTTGCAATTCCAGTACAACTAGCTCTTTTATTTCTTGATTTTCCTTCTACATTTGTTAAAAAAAAAAATGTTAAGGAACTTGTTTGTAACAAAGACAAAACTAGTTTTCATATCAAAACTGTGGTAACTAACTGGAACAGGTGTTCGCTAGTGTTCGAGAATTTAGTTCTTATATTTGACAACAATCAAACAATTCATTCTGGGATTTGCTTGACCATTTGCTTTGGCACCGTCCATGTAACAAATTAATGCAACTTAAACATAATTTATGAATGTAGTATTCAAATAGAAGAAAATAGTGTACATGTATCGTATAGGAAAGTTAGGCGTAAGATGGATTCGGTGCAATACATATTGCATATTACCGCTAATTGTAACTTACAAACCATCATTTTGTGAAAAAGAAAGCGTCATAAAATGCACCGAATAAAATGTTACTACGTATTTCAAGATTTTTTTTTTTTTTTTTTTTTTTTGCATTAGGTCCGATAGGGCTTATATCTTATATGTCTTTTGTGGGGGATTACTATAATTTGTATTCATCACAAATCAATTTGACACTTTTTGTTAGAAATAAAACAATCACAACTATAAGTTCAAAGAATAGTTTTAGAAATAAAATTTATAGAAATAACTAAAAGCACTTTTCATATAGTACACCATAGAGATAGAACATATATACATGTGTAAGATGCAAAAATATATTGATCAAAAAAGTCTTAGTGTGATGGGCAATATAAAGTGGGATAGCTTTCTCAGATAATAGTTGTAGAAATAGTTGACTTCTCCTCCAATCAGACACTTTGGTTTGTTTAACTTGAGTTAAGCTAAACCAGTACTGTAACCATATTGGCTCCTTATTGACTTCTCCAATCAGACGTAGGGGGGGGGGTGCGATGGCTCAGTGATAGAGCGTTCAGCTCCGGTGTTTGGGGTTCCTGATTCGATCCCAGCTCGCGCCATGTGGACTTTGTAATAGACAAACACCATGCTCGTGGGTTTTCTCGGGGTTCTCCCGTTTCCTCCAACTTTCTTCATTCCACTATTTCATTCATTTCTCATTATCACAGTCTCCTTTAGCCTAACCGGCGTAAGCGTGGGACGTAAAACTGAAAGATTTCATTTCATTTTTTTTTTCAATCAGACGTATACATTTTAGTTGAGGCATTTAATTTTAAACCTTTGAGTAACATATGGTAAATAAAGAAACTATGTCGTCTTTGATATATTTAGATCTAAATATTTATTTATAAAATACAAACAAAATAGTTACAACTATTTTCAAAAAATCTGCAATTTTCAACTTTACACCTCCAGTAACATTTATTTTTGGCTCCCTCTAAAACAGCATAAAAACTTAAGTTTCAAATTAAATATCGATAGGTAATGATGATCGCTTCGCTAAATCACACAATCACACGGACGGACATCGAAAAAACTAATTTCTCGTCATGTAAGGGTCATGAAATGTTAATATCTGTCGAAATCTCGAATTCAAATTATTTCACGATCACATTTTTTAAAATTCCTTATAGTAACTTAGACAGTAAAAGTACGTTCTACACTAAGTTTGAACTTGAAACTAATTCGCTCCTTTATTCTCAAAGGTAACTTTCTAATGGATCCTACGGTTATTACAACGATTTTTTTTTTTTTTTTTTTTTTACACATTAGCATTCGCCACATTGAGTTTTCCGTTCACCGAATTTTCCGTGCATCTAATTTTCTTACAGCAAGTTTTCCTACACCGAATCTTCCTGCTCCCCAAGAACAGGACTAGTAACAATGATAATTACATAAAAGCATAGAGCTATAGCTTCGAGTTACCGAGGTCACATCAAGAGGAATTCGAATTATAGAGTAAACTTCGGTTTGTAGATTTCCGCAGATGCGAAAGTTCGAGTTACCGAGGTTTTTTAAATATGATTATAAAACTTAAAATTCGACTTATCGAGGTTGCAATTTTTAAACATTCGACTTAGAGAGATTATATTACCATTGAGTGTTACGGAGAGTTCAAGGAAATGTGAAAATTTTCGAATTGTTAAAGAATTCGAGTTATCGAGGTCCAACCTTATTAATTTCTCCGAATCTTGAATAAAATTATATGAGCGAAAACATTCCACTTACGAATATGTGGAATAAAATAGTTTAGAAACTAAGACACAGTTTATGTGCATAAAATAATATATTATGATACACGTGTACCCAAAAACATTCCATCTTTTTGTAGAACAAGTGTTTATCTGGTATATGTTAAATGGTGCGAGAGAGTTGATAATACTTCACGTTTTGTGACCCAACCAGTCTTGAAATCATAACACGTTGCACAAAGCATGTTCACCAAACAGATACACACATATATAGTTAGGAGCCATATCGCTTGTAAAAAGGAATACAGCTCACAAAAAGCAAACAAGATAGAGAGGCAGCACATTGCAAGAAATGTGAATATACAATATGTGTACCGGTAAAACAAGTTTTTGTTCTTTAGTTCTGGACAGCTATTATTATTATTATTATTATTATTATTATTATTATTATTATTATTATTATTATTATTATTATTATTATTATTATTATTATTATTATTATTATTATTATCAAAAATGTGAAAATGATTGAGTACTATCAGGCTTTGTTATGAGACCTAATACAGGGGAGCCGATTCCAGAGGGGTTCAGTATCCACCCAGAAAAGAAAGAGAAAAATAAGCAAAGAGAAAAGGAAAGAAAGAAGTGAAAGAGGAAGAAATTATATAGGATAATCTTTCGCCGTATTTCTTCATTAATAATGGGTCCAGATATTTTCATACAACGAAGAGGGGTATGAGGTATTTAAAGTTTGGGCAGAGACTTTGCAAAGGATGAAAATGCTTAAAATTCCGGAACTGTGGCGCCTTGAATTAGAAGTGCCAATATATATATGTGTGTGTGTGTGTTATCTATCACCTATAACAGAGCTTAAGCTCCAATTACAGTAGGCATTATAACTATGTAATTAGTAATATATAGATTTTCAAACATAATATATCACAATATACATAGGCTACCACATTGTACAAGTAATTATATAATATAATATAAATATTCGAAATTACATCATAATACTTAACCACAGATCCGTATCCATTTCACGGCAGGCTTGCAAATGAACTATAATATGGTGATGAACTATAATGCAGTTGGATCGCCCCCCTAACTTTAGCCGGGCCCCTCCTACATTTTTTGGGCTGGCTACCGACCTGCTCAACCATAGCACAAGTTTATAGCCGCAGCATATTATGAAGAAGAATATACCAATAACAAAAATAAGAAAAGAATAGACTTAAAGTAAAAAATAAAATAACACAATAAAGCGAAGCAAAGCAAAAACATACATGAAAATACACAAAAATAGTCTCTTCAAGGCAATATAAATTCATTATTTCAAAACAAATTTCAAAATAATTTCTAAATTTAGTAATTTTAGGCGCTATTCACAATAACAAGTAATATTATTTCATTTCTTTAAATTCTCCCTTAAATTCGTCATAAATACTTTCACTGTCATTGCAAAATCGATTTCATTTTCTCCTTTAATGACATTATTATGTTTCCTGGAGAGTCTTGTAAGTGGTGAGTTTTGATGAGACACTGAATTTGGTTTCTTACAGTAGAATGGTTACCGATTCCGTAACACCTTCGTTTTAACATTGAAGTTTAATAGTTGTAAACACTCACCACATTCCAATAGGCCATTTACAATTTTATACAAAAATAAATGATCTGTTATTTCTCTTCTTAATTCTAATGTATTACAAGTAAATTCACTAACTAAATTATTATAAGAAATATTTTCTTCATATGAAGATCTTTTATATTTCTTGTAGTACATATGTCGCAAAAACTTAATTTCAATTCTTTCAATTTTCTTAACGTAACAGTGATAAGAAGGATTCCATACTACGCTTGCGTACTCTAATCTGTTTCTCACATAACTATTAAATAGCTTGAATGAAGTTTGAACATTATTTATTATTATTATTATTATTATTTTTTTTTTTTTTAGAATTTCGTAGCACAAAACCATGTACCTTATAAGTTTATTAACTATTTTTCAATATGCAATTCCTATGTAAGTTTGTTGTTTAGCCATACACCCAGATCTTTAATAAAATTTACTCTGATTAATGTTTCACTATTCATAACATATTCATGGGTGTATGAAGTACATTGCCTTTAAAATGTATAGACTAAGCATTTCTTTATATTGAAATTATATTGAGGAAGGACAAGAGGAGAGCTGAGATATCGAAGAGGCAGCAGGTGTGGTTCCTGAGGCAGTGTTTAGTGGAACAGGTTACACCGAAAGGCTTAAGGATTGACAAAAAGGGAGTGAGGTGTGAATCAAGCAGGTACAAAAGACTCATTAAGAAGATAGAAAAGGAACTGATTTGGAATGAGATTAGGATTAGAGAACGTTTTTTAGCTTTGAATGAAGAAAAGACAGTGAAGTTGAAAAGTGACATTAGTGATAGTTTGTTGATATTTACTAGGGATATAGTTATGAAGAGACTGGAAGTGTGGGAAGAGGAATTTAATATGAAAGTGAAGCAGAGATTAATGGAAAAGGGAAGGCGGTTAGGGTGGAAGTCAAACCAGGAAGCGGACATTGACAAAAAGGTGGTAGTAATAGGTGATGTGACGTTGTCGGATGATGAGAAGAAAGTGCTAAGTTTAGGCTATAAGTTTAAAGTGAAAGAACAAAGAGTGGACGCAGAAGAGGTTATATACTCGGTAGAGCAAGCCATAGTTCAAGTTCAGGACAAGGAGATAAGGGACAAGATAAGGAGAAAGGCTAAGGTGATTGTGGAAAGGAGCATAAAGAAGCCAAAGGGGAACCTTTCAAAACACGAGTACAATGTGTTGAACGATATAAAGAAGCGAAAAGACATATGTGTGCAACAAGCGGACAAAGGTGGTGCCATTGTGGTGATGGAAAAACAATGGTACAAAGAAAAATTGAATGAGATCTGTGATGATACTTACGAGGTGATAGGTGAAAGATCCGTGTGTGAGGAAATTAAAGAAAAAGTTTTAGTATCACTAACAAAAGCAGGTTTTGAAAGAGGTCTTAATAAAGAAGGTAGGATACCGGTAATGAAAGGTTTTCCAAAAGTTCATAAGGAGGAGGTAAAACTGAGACCAGTATTAGATTGCCGAGGAAATATATTTGAACCATTGGAGGAGGAGTTAAAGAAGGTTGTGGAAATGTTAAGGAGGCAACAAGAAAGTAGCAGTGTGAAAAACTCGGTTGAGTTAAGAAGAAGGTTGGAGAAAGTAGGACAGAGCAAAGCTAAAACAATCATGTTCAGTGTTGATGTGAAGGCTATGTTTCCAAGTCTAAGAAGAAACAGCATTGTTAAAGTCATCACTGAATTGATGAAGGACAGGAAGATCAATGGTTGGAGTGGAGAACGACTGAAGGAGGCCCTGAAGACTATATGGAATAACAGTTATTGTGTTATAGGAGATAAGTTAGTGAAAATCAAGGAAGGACTAAGCATAGGTTCCAGGTTGAGTCCAGTGCTAGCAGAAATTACTATGAACGACTGGGAGAAGAAAGTAAGGATGAAGGGAAGTGACAGATTAGTGTTTTTTGCTAGATATGTGGACGATTGCTTGGGGATTTGGAAAGGAACTGTAAGGCAATTGGAAAAGTTTGTAAAAGAAATTGAGGATCTAGAGAAAGGCATACAACTGGAGCTAGAGGTAGAAAAGGAAGAGGCTATAGTTTTCCTGGATATGAGAATAAGGAGGAAACAAGGAGTGATATACACAGAATGGTATCAAAAGAGTTGCGCGTCGGGAAACTATTGCCACGCCAGAAGTGATGTAGATTACTCGACCAAGAGGAATTTCATCCTTAACATGGAAAATAGAATTAAGCAAATAACCAGTGAAAGAGACAAGGCGGAACAGACTATACAGTCATTCCATAAGCAGCTGGAGAATAATGGATACGATAGAAAGAGGCTAAAATACAGAAGGAGGTGGGAGAAGAAAAACGAAGAAAAAGAAGAAAGAAGCCGAGAAGGAGAGCAAAGTGAAGAAGGAATAGAAGAAAGAAGAAAAATGTGGTGGGGGATAGAAAGTTTGGGAGAAGAAACAGAAATCATTAAAAGAATGCTTAAGAAGATGGGGGGCATCTCAACTTACAGAAAAGGCAGCAAGAGGCTTCTGGATGTAATAAGGGAAAAAAGAAGGAAGAAGACAGAAGAAGAACAAGGGGTAATGATGGAGAAAAAAGGAGTTATTTATAAAATTCAGTGCGGCGAGTGTGATATGTGTTATATTGGGGAAACTGGAAAGAGACTAAGAGAGCGTATAAGACAACATAAGGATGACGTTAGGCTAGAAAGGAACAAAAATGCGGTCTACAAACACGTAAGGGACACGGGACATTCAGTTGATTGGGATGAAGTAAAAAATTCTAAGCGAGGAAGAAAGAAGCATAGTTAGGAAATGGAAGGAGGCACGGTTTATAGAAATGGAGGGTAATAAAGCTATGAACTGGAACTCAGGACTGATCATCGACCAACAGTGGAATAGGTTGTTAAAAAAGCTTAAAGTATAAGATTCTGAATACACATATCTATTACGGTTGTTGTATATATATTGATTGTCTCACACGTGTTTATGTATTTATTAGTCCATATTAGTTATATCTATATACGTGTGTGTGTATATGTATATATGTAATGGTATATTTATATATAGATATATAGTTGGTTGTATAGTGTATGTGTATATACTGTATGTGTGTGTCGTCTTTTTAAGCGTATTGTATGTTTATCTGTTTATTTATATATTTATTTATTTATGTGTATATTTTTATTTATTTATTTATATTTTATATAATTATTTAGTTATTTAGGTCAATTAATTGTTAGTTTAGATTATTTGTGCTAAGATCGTCCTTTCTATGTATGTGTAATTTACAAAAGATAGGAAGTCTCCGTATAGGGCAATACAAATTAGAATACTTGAAGGGGATTGGCTGCTGCCAGGAGCCAATCAGAAGCAAGATGTCTCAGCTCTTGTGTGTATATAAGACTGCACGTGTCTCATGTATCTCATAGTGTCTGATGAAGCCAAAATGTTAGTTGGCGAAACTGTAACACGCATGTAGTTTTTTATGTGAATATATTGTTTTGCTCAGCAAATAGTTTGTTTGTGTTTCAGTATATACAAAGCAAAGCTTCTACTTATGGAAAATATTGAAATTAAGTTTATTTTGAAGCGACCATATGTAACAACTATCTATATCTTGTTGTAGCTCAATACAATCGAGTTGGTTAGTTATCTTCTTATAAATTTTAAGGTCGTCAGCAAATAAAAGACATTATGAGAATAAAACGTGGTAAGTCATTTATAAATAATAGAAAAAACAATGGTTCCAAATTGAATCTCTGTGGTACACCTGAATTCACATTGAACATAAAAGAGTGTAATTGCTTATAAACTACAAACTGCTTCTAATTGCTTAAGAAGAAATTAATTTTAGCAATTCATAAAAAAAAGACAACTTTTGAATCAAAATGGTATGATCCAATTTATCAAACGCTTTAGGAAAATCAGTGTAAATTGAGTCCACAGAGTAACCATCATTGAAAGAATCAGATATAAATTGAGTAAATGTGACCAAATTTGTAACAGTACATCTTTCGGATAAAAGCCATGTTGATAAGTTGATATATAAAACTTAACACGCTCAAAAATTTTCTCGTATAAAATTTGCTTAAATATTTTCGAAGGAACAGATATAAATGAAATCGGCCTATAATTTTTTTTACTTCACATGGATTGTCCGACTTGAAAATAGGTACAATTTTACTAATTTTCCAAATATCTGAAAATATTTGAGATTTCAAGATGTTATTGTATATATTTCCTGTTATCCCTCTTTTTATTATTTATGAAATTCCAAAATGTTTTTTGATTCTGAATTATATTATTCTCTACCTTAGTAATGTTTAATTTGTAAGATCTACTTATCACGCCTTTCAACTTTTTGCGTAATTCAACAAATTTAAGGAAATTAAAGCTGGAATGATTCCTTTTTGTTCTAAAATATTTTTTTCTGTTTTATAAGATTGATTATCTCGGCTGTAAACCAACATGGATAAGATCTTTTATTTATTTTTCGTTTAGGATCATTCTTATTAATTACAGCGTCAAGTTTCTTATTACTGTAATTTTTAATGAATCATTCGGATTACCATATTGATATATCCGACCCCATTACATTTTATGTAAATCCTTACACAAATTGTAAAAGTCAGCTTTACAATAGTTAAAGATAATAGTTGGACTAAACTTTATTTGTAAATGTTTAGATGTAATACAGAATTCAATTAATAAAGGAGGATAATGTAAGTCCTCAGTTACTAAAGGACAATTATTCCAAGCAATATCAATATCTTTTAAGTTTGTTAATAATAAGTCTAATGCTCTTCCATTATTATTCCTTATATTATTGTATGATTCAAGAATAAACAAGGGCAAAAAGTTTGCAAGCGTCACACAAATATGACCTGCAGTCATAAGTTTATAACTGGAATCAGTAATTGAGGATATGTTAAAGTCAGCTACGATAATTATATTATAGAACTGAAAATTAGTGACCACTTCAAATTCTCGACGAGGTGTCTATTCATTTTTAAATGACAAATTGAACGAGTGTTTCTCCGTGTAATTTTCAGCTAAAATTTTTCACACTTCTTGTATCAGAGTTATAGAAGAGTTTAGAATGGTGTGACGAGAATTAAGGTGGGAATTAGAACCTTAGAACTCTCTAGTTACGCGTTACGCCACCATACTCTCATTCAAGAATACATATTTTTAGGGTGCGAATTAAAAGTAGGATGAAGATTTCCCACCTCAATCACATTTTGATTCATCCTAAAGAAATACCCTGACAATACATAGTGATAAAAAGTTTGAGTATATTGTTAAATTCCACTTGTTTCTGTCCTTTCATGTAATTTTAATCTGTTAGCTGTTCGCCTATCTTAAACTATTTAATTGTTAAACTATAGTCTATAGTTGTTTTTAGTTGTCAGTTGTCACTTGCAAATGTATCTTCATACCATTCAGTTCATTGTCGGAGGTAAATTTTGATAATGACGTTAAGGGGGCCGTAGACTGCGTCGTCACTGCTAACTACGTATAACGATCTCATGTGTGGATTTGTAAATGACTTGTATTCTACGGAGAGTTCAGAGTACAAAGAAATAAAGTTCTGATACCGAAGTTGTAATAGAAGACATATTTGCAGTATTTAAACATTAATCTTTTAAGCTCTGAAAGGAGCTTCAAATAAAAACTTGAAAATGAAATATGTCTAAAATAACCAAAAGTAGTCTTGATTCTCTTTGTGCACCCTAACAGCACAATTACATAGCAGGCATATGCTTATCATGTTCCCTCAGGTACATAGGAATGTGTCCAGTATGTGGCTTATGCACCTCTGAGAGAGAAATCACATGGATGGCAAGTGATAGTCACAGTCTATGTTCGCCCCTAGGCACATGCCTGACATGTACCTGGGAAACGTGCCTAGTATGTTTTAAGTATGTTCCCCATGCCGTAAGCGTCAATGAACCACAAAATTACTTCCCCAAAATATGTTAAATCGCCTATATGCGTAATGTGTTTACATTAAGGTGAATCTAAAAAACACTTTAAATAATTGAAAAAAATTACCCCAAGGTATGGTGGGCGCGAACCACCAACCTTTGGATTACTATCCGCGCGCTATTCTGACTTGGCCACGGAGGGAATGAAAAGAATGCCGTTTGTAGAGGTCTTTTGAATTTGACTAATCCGACTGCTCCTTTAACCGCGTATATTCGACGATAACCGTTTGGAATCAGATAAAATCTGCTCGCAACGTAATTTTATAACAAAATGATGAGTGTCTATTTAAGTTTATTTCATGGTTCTTCCATATTCACTCTCAAATGATCGGGACAGTTGCCATCTAATAAAGTTTATGCCTTTGTTGCTTCGAGTACACAATCGCTTAGAAAAGAAGCAACAAATGCATCAAATGTGGGAGATGAATTTAGAACACCTAAATGGTGAATGCCTAGCACATCTTGTATTGTTAAGGTATCTGAAACAGTATGTACCTAAAGAACATACCTAGAACATGACAGATATATGTCCCAAGTGACGACATAGAAACAAATAGCTGTTAGTGTGTGAAACTGAGCCAGGTATATAAATGCTATATTTGTGGTACATAGTTGCAAAATCAATTAGGTGTAACAAGTACCTAAAACTGTAGGTAGCTGAAGTACATACTTAGCACATGAATATCATATGTGCCAAGTGCCGGTACCTAAAAAGTAGCTGGGACACCTAAATGACACATGCCTAGCATATCTTGTGCTATTAGGGCAGTGAACGCGCCATATACAATGTAAGTTAATTTTAATCCTATAGGCCAGGAGTGCCAAACTTTTTTACAACTGAGAGCTACTTTTAATTTCAGAAATCACTGGTGGTTTCTTTATCTGTTCACTAGCCCGCTAGAGAGAATCATAAAACAAATACAATCAACCACGGACTACCTCTCACCGATTTACCGGTGGATGCGTTTGACTACCCAAACATATTCGGAAAGATTAGATGCGGGTATTTCAGGCAATACATACATAGTTAATTTGGTTATTGTTTCTAAATCAGTTGATTTAATGAACTGTTATTTTCTCTTTTCAGACATTTGTCTTGTTGGACCTCATTTTATCCCCCCCCCCTTAATATCAATTACCTAATTTATATACTGCATATTTTCGCTCTGAAAAAGAAAGAAAAATACACTTACAAACAAATTCAACGTTTTAACTGTTGGCATAATCTGTAACAGTTAACCTGGGTGATAGAATGCAATCATGTTCAAAAACATTCGAGAAATAAACAACTCCCTAAGAAATTCCTCACTCCCAGAGAAGAACCTGGATATATTTGCTTGGATACAACAATTTAACACATATTCCTCAACGGGTCTCCCTCATAGTTATACATAAGTTGGCGCCACCGCTGCAAGATTAGAATTTACTTGTCCAATGGTGCAGTAGATAAGGAAATTAAAAAAAAAAAAAAAAACTGGTAGACAGTAAAAGGGATCACGCACTAGACGTTTCAATTTCGTACCGCTGGAATATGTTTGCTGCCATCTAACGCGCAATGTGTGACTTCTATTACCTTTGTTTCTATAGTGGAAAATGGGACATGGGTAGCTACCGTTAAAGTCGCCATTACCCATGAAGGTGTTACCGGATTGATCCATTAACAAACAATCTGAGATAATCGCTCTAGCTATTCATTGCAGAAAACAGAACTCAAAAATTCAGTTTAGGTCAAAAGTTGTCGTGTGGAGTAACTTACAGAAGTACTAATATCATAATTTTATAAGTCCCACTTGCGAGAATCTTTAAAAAAAAAAAAAAAAAGCTAAAACTATTTTTCAATTTGGTATTAATGTCTATTTCCAGCTTAGTACCGTGCCGTGAGGGGGGGCGAGCGGGGCAACGGCCCCGGGCGCCGAAGTAAGGGGGCGCAAAATTCGGGAGAAGAAAGAAAAAGAGAGGAAAATTACTTAGAATATATACGTATAGGAGCGCCGTCGTATACTCTCTCCCCGGGCGCTGATTTTCCACGGAACGACACTGTTCCAGCTGCTGATCCAAATCATATAGTCATAGTCATGTATTATCCTCATCCTCGTTTTTCTTGAAGAAAATCATTCGATTAAAACTGCTGGCTGCAAGGTTCGGATCCAGGACCTTCTGATTAAGAGGCCAAATATTAACCGTTCAGCTACGCCTGGTTAGTACACAGAATTACACAAGAGAACACATAGTCCATCTAGTGAATACATTTCTTGTTCGTATGGAACAGCTATTCCGCTGTATTCTTTACCTCCTGCACGTTCAGTGCTAAACTGAAACTGAAAGTTGCACAGAAGACAGAAACGCCAGAAGAGATACAATGGCATGGAAATATGATATAATTTTATTATTGTCACTGAGAGAACCTGCAAACCGGTGATGAGTAATCCCTTTCTGCATAAACCGAACTATATTAAAACTTCGATTGTCAAATACGCAAGGGGACAGAATATCCATTAATAGAATTATCTTCTGTTATCCAATTCGATGGTAACAGAGCTCATTAAATAATGAAATATATCTTCCGTCCGAGGAACATAAATTTTTTTCTGTATGCATTAGTAAAATATATGGGTACATTTATTTGTTGTAAATCTTCATAAAGTGCGTGGTTAAAAAAAAAAAAAAAAGATGATGCACGTTTTTCGCAAGTCATGTTAAAGACAACACATTTTATTAGTATGCGTGTCATGTTTTAAAATGAAAGAAAGAAAAAAGAATCTATTGATGCTCCACGGTATCTAGATTTAGCATTACATTTGAATAGAAATTAAAAATTTCGCAATCGTAAAGCAGCAATTTTTTCATCTCATTGGCATTACTAAACCAGTAAAAGTTATTTTTAAAAAAAATTATAAACAAGCAAACACAAACAACTAATTCGCTATGTTTAATATTCGTTATTAAAATTATTATTTAAATTCGAAATGTTTATCCTTCTTTCCAACAGTACAGTGCATGATGTTTTTTACAGAACAGTGTAGGCACGTACGCAAGATATTAATTTCGGGAGGAATTCAAAACTTTTGGGATGTCCAAACTTAGTATGAAGATAAATTATATTAAAATTTGTAAAATCACCTCTAAAATTTAGACTAAATGTACAGAAAAACTGGGATTTCGGCGGATTCGAACCCACACCCTGTGTACATCCCTGAAACACAGGTTCTTAATCTTTTCCTCTGAAGTACAACCATATTTAAAACAGAATGTTAATGTCCAGTAATCAAAGTTGTTCTAGAAAAAAATGATTTCTTTATCCCAGGGTCAAAATTTTCTACCTATTGATTTATTTATTTTGTAACTAAGTCACACACTCTAGTCACAAAATACCAACCAGTCTCTAAAACTGACTAGATTTTGCTAGAAATCTGACAATTAGTATAGAAGAAGATAGGCGTGGGCAATATATATAGACAATGTAAGTTTTTAGTTTTAGCAGATAAAAGAGAATGTCGGGTAAGTTCCTAAACTATGTTTTCGACTCGACTATATTTCACTTTTTTTTTTTTTTTTTTTTGTCTCAAGCAAGAGAATATTTACCCGCAACTTTACAGAAGTTGTACGTATCAACTTGCAGTGGCTCGCGTGTCACCAGTGATACGCATACCACAGATTGAAAAACTGTTATAGAACTTTGGAAGCACATGTTAGCATATTACGTTTCATGTTATTATAAATCAGGGGTAAAAGTGAATCTGAAATGCTAGGGGCACGCATGACGTCACGCCAACCCCCATGCCTATCTTTAGCCATTGTAATTTTTTAGGAAGTGGGGGACGCCATAGATATTTTTTGAAGTGGGGTAACGGCGTCCTCCTGCGTTTCCCCTCACTTTTACCCCTGTTCTAAACATCATATCTGTTTTAGCAATAGTACAATCTCAGTGATTACTTTAATTTTCTGCTAAATAATTTATTTATCCGGCCATTAAAACAGTGTTGGTGAAACATCCTTCTCACTCCTCTAACGGACTACATTTTCTTTATCGTGTAGATCCATGAGCCTTCTTTCTCACGCACCGTAATTGCAGAGCGATACCTTAAGCAATTTCTCTACAGCATGATGTGATTTGTTTATTGCACTTTTTTCAACATTGAAATTATAAAGGAGTGTATATATAATAATAATTCGACTTGAACTATTACTGATTTCTTAACAAGATTTGAGTCTCCACCAGGCTTGAACCAGGGACGTAGTTTTCGGAGAGCAATTGCCCTTCCCTGAGTTAAAGTAATATACTAATATGAAATGTGAAGTTTTATTATATCGGTGAAGAATTTTACCTAGCTAAAAGTATTACTATACTTCCGCCGCTGTTACTCCCGGTATGGTCCAACTACTTGTTTACCCTCGCTGAACTGGAAGCACGTGGAGTTAATGCCATGTTGCAATTTAGGACACATCCATGAATTTCTTCAATTAGTTGCGGGTGTACGGCTTTTGTTTGTTAGGGTGACGTGGCAACAGCCGAGTGCGCTGTCTTCTGCTTTAGACGGTAGTACTGCATGATTAGAGGACGGTTAATAGTACGGCACAACTATAAAGTCACCTTACTAAAAACCAATTATTATATACGGGTGTAGTTAAATATTTTAGTCATCGAAACCTTTGTAGATGACTGTATTTGACAAGTTTCGAATAATTTACTCATGTACTCTTTTGTTTCATGTATTTGTAGAAGTTTACTTTCCCTTTTCAGTACCGTGGCTATATGAAGCATGAATCTAGCCCTTAAGTTTAAAGTAGAAACTGAACCACTATTATGTGTTCAATGATTGTCACCAGGAATCGCACACTCATCGTGTACCCTTTCCTGGTCAAAATGCTAACGTGCGCCGTCCCGGGTTCACTTCCTTAGATACATAAATTAGCGGCTCAGACGAATATAATAGTAAGCGCCACTTCCGAACTTGTTAGGTGGGATAGGCTGTGATCGAAACACAGAAGAGTATGTAGGTAGTTTTACTCCGGAAATGTGCCTTCAAAAGGTAGAGGAATCTTGTTTGGCATGTGCCATTGCATTGATTTGTATGGGAATGGTAAACCTCCTTTTCCAGTGAACTCGAAAGTTAGAAAATGTGACAGACCACTATGTTCGACCAATACACTCAAATAAATAGATAAAGTTATTTACATGAAATCAAAAAGCACTTCCTGAATGAGACTGTTGAAATTCTAAAATGTCAATTTTACAACAAAAACCTTTGTACATACCTAAAGAATGAAATTCAATACGTATAGTATAAATTATTGTATAGAAAACTTTTCTTAAATATGCACAAATCACCATTATTATACATTAAAAGTTGATAATTGAAAACCTATTTTGAGTTAAGACAGTATTATTCTGAGAGTGTGAAATGTTATGATTTTTTTAAAAAATGATTTTTCTTTTAATAAGTAACAATTACGTTTCTATCAAAAATATTTATATTACCCGTCTTACTTAAGTTTTCTATTCATGTTTTAATTGCTTTATCTCTAAAGAATAAACTCGTTCATTGAGCGTAGGATTAAAAAGAAGAAGAAGAAGAAGAAGAAGAAGCTATAAACCGTGAGTTTTCCTTTACAGCAAACAAACTGAGAAAAGCAAACATTGGAGTATTATTCATTGTTTGTCTCTTATCTGGAAAATTGAAAGATGGTGACCCCGGAGACGCTCATTTTTCATTAGTACATTCGTCACCAAACACGTGACTCGGTTGCCAGTTTTTATCTGCACCGATGTCAACATTGGTCGAGAAAGTTCTCTACTCAAACGGAAGACGGTTAAATAATTCTTGCTTAACTAACTGAAAAATCTGGCACCATCGTGTTCCATTTGGCAGGTCGCCGATCTAATTCTTTTTTTAACACTTGTCAACATGCACATGACCATGCAGCTGCCATCTCCAACGAGAAGATATTAAAACTGTTCAGTTGCATAAGTATCAAATTTACGATTGTGTAAAACTATGGCTCCTCGATTCCACTTCCTTACACTTCTCATAGAGGAGAAACTCGTAATACATAAAGTCCGTTATGCTAAAAACGTTAGGATAGGCTGAGCAAATTAGCAGTCGTTCTAAATCTGTAAGTGCGGGGATTAATATCTTAAATGAATACTGTCTTGCATTCACCTTTCTCCCTGTACGATAGCTCTTTGATGTTAATGAAATAAAATGAAATCTTTTACGTCCCACGCCTCCGGCTAGGCTAAAGAAGACGATGATGATGAGAAATGAATTAAATGAAGAAAGTGGGAGGAAATGGGAGAACCCCGAGGAAACACATGCACACGGTGTTTGTCCACCACAAAGTCCACTTGACGCGAGCTGGGATCGAAGGACCCCATGCACGGGAGGTGAACTCTCTACCACTGAGCCACCGCGGCCCTCTTTCATGTTAATCTAGAACTGAATTTTACAACTACAGTTCCGTGAAATCATTTAGCGCTGTCTGTCTAACTAAATCTGAAGCTTATTTGTCTATAAAAATGATACTAGTCTCTGGTTCGATCCAAGATTTGTGACTTTGTGGTGGACATCATGATTTTAGGTTTGTTCTCCGTTTCCTTCCATATTCTCATTCCACTTACACTCACTTTGCTTGAATATCATACCATGTCTTCTTGTTTCACGAATGAAATTAGCTATCTGATTATCACACACCTGTGCAGTGTTCCACCTTCGCAAAAACTTATGAAGAAAATGGTTAGAACTTATGAAAAAAGTGGGAGGAAACGGGAGAACCCCGAGGAAACCCATGCACACGGTGTTTGTCCACCACAAAGTTCACTTGACCCGAACTGGGATCGAACCAGGGACCCCATGCATTTTTCACATTTAACTTCCTATTATGGTATTCTAAATTTTCATAGAATCCTAGGTTGTATATCGAACAAAACACACCACTTAGATACTCATGATAGAACGTCCAAGCATCTATGGGTAGTACGCACAAAACCTGTAAAAATGGATGGCTGCTCTTATTGCCAGCACGATATAATTGAGTTCCCATATAGTAGAATTACATACCTGTAGCGGAAACCTTATCCAGTGCAATCCAATATTATTGTTCCTTCGGTGTCAACTTTGAATTCAGATCCGTTGTAGAACGTCAGAGTGCGTAATTTATTACATTAGTTTTATTTTTTAAATAAGTATAGTGTACATTATTATTACTCAAATGCAATTTATGCCCTTTGCAAAGTCATTTCTAATATATTTTGAAAATGTAATGTGATGTTTCTTATTCTTGATTAACTTTATTATATGGTTGGACTTAGGTTTCTTATTTTGGCGGAGACAAAATGAGGTCCAATAGTACACAGAGGTCTGAAGGTCTAATAATTCCAAATGGGACAATTATGCCCTCCTTCCTAACGCACACGCACGACTCTGACAACGGTAATAAACAAGAAATGTATGAAATCAATAAACTCAGAAACAATAACTAAATCAATTATTTATTACCTGAAATACCATCACCTAACCTTCCCGAATGTGTTTGAGTGTAGTATAGAAGGTACCTTACATTTTAGATGTATAGAGTGATCATAAATTCCCGTTACCTCCTATGGCGTGTCCATATATTCGTTGATGGTCACATTGCATTAATGTTCGATCATGGCAGAGGACAATTTTGAGGTAGTATGACTATTCTTTATTATTTATTCCAGAGTATCGGTGTGTACAACATCCATTTCATAACAGCGTATGATTCTCCTTCATATACGATGTGAAATTTTTCGCAACATTGCTGGCATGATGGCAACAAATGCATGTGGGACAGCATCCTTAAGTTCGTCAACTGTCCCGTAACGTGTAGCAACAACCTTTTCTTAATGAACCCCCATAATATATTGTCGAAAGATGATAGATCAGGACTTCGGGGTTGCCACTCCGAAGGTTCAGGCAGATGGACCACGTCCAATTCATTTATCAGAAAAATACTTCATTGAGGTATTCTCTAACATCAATAGCGTAGTGGGGTGGTGCTCCACCCTGGTAGAACTACACATAACCGAACAGTTCCCGATCGGGTGGATATGGCATGAACCAATCACGTAATGTGGTGAGGTACGCAATGCGATTCAGAGCACCGTCAAAGAAATATAGACCTATCAAATGAATTGCAGACATTGCAGCTCAGATCATCACATGTGGTGGGTTGTGTTCATTCATAAAGTTGTTCATAAAATGTGGGTTTTCTTTACTTCAGAAATAAACGTTTCTGGCTTTTTACACTGCGATATATTGCACACTCGTCCGAGAAAAAACACTTTCCCCTTGAAGGAAGAGTTGTAAAGCCATCGAGCATTTGTGCACAAGCCTGCTGACGTTTTTACAAGTCACTATCACTCAATTAGTTTACAAACGAACTTTTATATCTTTAATTGTAAATCCTTCGTCATACGTTTTGTAATGTCGAGTACGGAACAACCAATTGATGTGACCGCTTACAAAAGATTTTTTTTTTTTTTTTGCGAACGTTCGACAGACCCTGCAGCTTCCACACACGTTTCCAGTCTTGTTAGTAGTCGTCCTGAGCGGGGTTTATCTTTTATGCAACCAGTTGCAAAGAACTTTTTTCTCCCACCGTAAAATTGTTGGTTTTGGAGGGGAGGGTTTCTGAAACCTTACAGTCAAATCATGCTGAATATCTCTCATTGATTTTCCTGTATGTGGTCGTTCTTGAGCCCACGTGCTCATTAAGATCCGTTCCTCAAGGAATAAGTGGATTCATCAGCCTTGATTTAGACGTACTGTACATCAGCACCTGTAACAGTAAATAATTCATTAACCATCTCTGTAATATATAACGGTAAGAGGACTTTGTGAACACTCGGTACAGTGTAAGATATTCGCAAATCATACACGACTTCGTTATACTTAGAATAACGTAATCATCCGATCAGGAATTGAATTGTATAAGGATTCGATTTCATTTGACAACTGCTACTTATTACTATTTCATTATTTTATTTAAAAATAATCATCCATTACCTAGCATAAAAATAATCATTCAACACTATTTCAAACAAAACAGTATTAAATTAGTATATACATTTTACACAGCTTTTGGATGTGACTAGAATATTACTGTGTTGTGCATCGTCCACCCGGTACCGCACTGTGAATCATCATGATTTACGGACTACTTGAGACTTTCAGAGACACAATTTTATACATTGAAAGTAAATTTGAAAAGTGTGTAGCTCTCAGAGGAGGTTTAAAAGTGATTTAAACGATTTATAATTTTGTTTCGTTTATACAGCAGGGCTTTCCCTTGTCCTTCAAACTTAATTGTATTTATTGCTAATCATCATTATGTTGTTTGATGTTAAACTTCTTTTGGGGGCCCGTTATGTATTTTTAACATATTGAATATTTAATGCTACTACTGTCTTCCTTAAAAAAAAAAAAAAAAAAAAAAAAAACCTCAGGAGTGGTAAATTAACTTGGGATGGATAACTTGCATTTTGCTGCTTGTTTCATGCACTTATTAATTTTAATGCAACTTTTTTTATTTTGAGTTGTGTGTCCAGCCCAAATTAACTGGTACTTATCTCCGCTCGTAGTGAGTTTGTTCTGCTTGAACTACAGGGTGTCCAATATACAATGCAATACGTAGTTTGGGATAAAACTTTTACTTACATGCACACGGCAACATTGCTATTCATCACGAACTCAATTGCCCAGTTCTACGGCAGATTCTGGAAATGCCCCCGTTTTGATTCAATGAATAGCAGTGTTGCCGGGTGCATGTACGTAAAAGTTTTATTACGATAATTTCAAAGTTTCTTTTTCATTGTTTTCAGGAATTGCATAATGTAGACTGATCCTTAACACACCTTTCGATGCACTGAAATATCAGCACTGTTATTGCCAATTTAGAATGTTAATTTACGAAAACCACGTTTTCCCTAGTAACCACTTACAGAGACCTCATCCGATTAGTTATAGGTGGAAATGAAAAATTCTTTTTTCCATTCCATAGTTTCTAAGCTTCTTCAACTATACAAACTGAAAATTAACGACAGAACATCCATAGGTATGAGTTATCAGTCAATTTACGTGACGTGTAAAAAAATTGATTTACACCTTCGGTTACATCTGGCAACACTGTGTGGTTCCTAGCGTACTTCAATCGTTGCTTCCTAGTTTAAAAATATATGCATGAACAAGGCTTCATTTTGGTATAACCGTCATTTGTATACCGCTTCCCGTTCAAAAGTTCTACTATCCCAAACTCCGGGTTGCATTGTATATTGGACACCTTGTACTTGATATGGTGTCACAACTATCAAGGTGGAAACATTGACCTGACGATCTTTCTTTACTCATGACAACTGACACGTTGCCTGAGTCAATTTACTCAGCCACTCCTAGCGAACGAATGATATTCTAGGGGTACTGATGTAGAGGATCAAAAGCTAGCAATCGAATTCATTGCGGATGACGATCCATTCAGTGATCTCAAGATATGGACAATCAAAAGTCGGTTCCCCCATTCCTATGAAAATAATGATTTCGTGTATTTTCACACGGTGCAATTTCGCACGATGCTCATTATCGAGCAATTTCACACGGTCCTGTTTATCGGATAATTCATTCTGCAGGTGTGGTGCATTTTCACACGGTCCACCTGTCAGTCATGTGATTCACCCTGAAACTGCTTTCACTAGAAGGTGAGGGAGGACAGAGCAAATATGAACTAAGTAAAAACACAAAAAGAGCAAACACAAGTTAAAATGTATACGAGCAATTGCAATTAATACTTGAGAAACTAGGGAAAAGAAAAAAAATATCTATATATATAAAAGAGAACGCACAAAATCCTTTGTCCGCTCATCACGCTAATACGGCTGAACCGATTTCTTTCATTTTTGGGGGGTTGTTAGGATTTGGACCCTAGATGGTTTTTATCATATCACTTTAATTTTCAATTACCAGTGTCTTGAGATAATTGACCAATCAGGTGTCAATACGTACAAAAAATCCTTTGTCCGCTCATCACGCTAATACGGCTGAACCGATTTCTTTCATTTTTGGGGGGTTGTTAGGATGTGGACCCTAGATGGTTTTTATCATATCACTTTAATTTTCAATTACCAGTGTCTTGAGATAATTGACCATTCAGGTGTCCATACGTACAAATCCTTTGTTATTAGTTCAATCATAGGTATAAAAATAAACGTATTTATATGCAACCCGCATGACCCTGTGACTCGGCGGGTTAACATAACTGACAGGCGCTATAAATCACTTGAAAGCGAAAAAGTAAAAATTATCTAAGTAACAAAGTTTATTGCGTTCGGGGATGACCGCAGCGAAGCGGGGCGAGTTGGGGTGACCGCAGCGAAGCGGGGCGGGTTAACATAAATGACAGGCGATATAATGTTAACATTAGTGCAATCTTCTATGGTTTTTATCATATCACTTGAAAGCGAAAAAGTAAAAATTATCTAAGTAACAAAGTTTATTGCGTTCCGGGGTGACCGCAGCGAAGCGGGGTGAACGCTGCTAGTAACTTATAATAGAGAGGAGAAAAATAATTACAAAAATAAATTAAAACTAATAACGAAAATAATAGCAAATTAAAGTGTATGAAAATAAAAATAAAATTCAGAAAAACATATAATCTTGCGAAAACAGACTAAAATGTGTTACTGGTTTCGACTCCAGTGTTTTAGAAAATTTATATAGTTTCTACAAGCCGACTTTCAAGGCGGTTAAATTGGTCAAAGCCTGTATTTTCGGAAATTAACGTATGTCAAAAATAAATTCATTTTCAACAGCAAAGAATAAAATGAACACATTGTTAATCAAATCTGAGCCCATTGTTTAAAAAATAGGAAGATGAATTAAATAAACTTTTATTTTGTGTGTTCTCTTCCTGTTCTTGGTTAATTCGCTCTGCACTCTGAAGGACAGCGAGTAATGGTTTCTTGCTTAAGAGTTCCTGCACTTATTTTTCCCAATTGTACATCATACATACAGGTATAGGAAGCACACATCATAAGACATTGGTTATACCAATTTTGTATGCATTGTTGCCAGATAAAACAGAGCGAACATACAAGTAACTGTTTACATTTCTTAAAATGTGGTCTAGCCAGAACGAACCTCGAGTGCTGAAAGTGGAACTTAAGCTTCCTGCAATCAATGCATTGCTTGTGGTGTTTCCTAATTCACAGGTTTCCGGATGCCATTACTATTTCAACCAAAGCATCTGGCGGAAGGTTCAGAGTATAGGTCTCGTCGAAGAATGCCTCCAGAACGAAGGTGTACGCTACCATATTCATATGTGTAGTGCATTAGCATTAATACCGTCAAGCAGGATCGATAAAGGTTGGCTCATGTTATGGACGATGTCCATCTGACCCGAAAATCGAAGAGCAACGATTATTTCATTGAATGGATAACAATAGAAACATTCGAAGAGTAATATGGAACTTCAATGGTCAAAAGGCACAAAACGAACAACCCAGTGGAGGACTGGATATACAATATGTTAAACCGCAGCATATCTAAGAGGACACCACATACCTGAATCTTGTGAGTGTATTAAAAGCAGATGCTACGTCCTACTTCTAATTTTCATCCCTTTACGAGACGCGGCTTAGATTGTAATCCGGAGAAGCATAGAAAATCCATTTACATCCGTCTTGATTGGACGATTGCAATTAGTCCTGGAGAAACTAGGAAATGGCTGAGACTTTAAAAAATGTTTGAGAAGCGTTAGTTTTGTCAAAAAGCTAGAATAGTGAGCTATGAATTGTACAAAATGAATTGACGATGTACAGAAGCATGAAGCTCCTACCATAACGACGAGCTGTTCGCTCGGAAAATAACAAGATGACAAGGTTCTTCTTAGAACCGCATTGAAGTATGGAGCTTGTGTTTCACAAATCACAACGTTTGTTTATCCTCTGAAGCGGGCATATTTTTATTCGATTTTTTTTTGACTGAATTTCTTGACTGAATTCTCTCATCTGCAGCTTATTTTACTCTTTATTTATTTTAATTTGTGATTATTCTATCTTCTGTTTCTAATTATTTTGTTTTTGATTATTCTTTTTCTGTTCTTATTTATTTTCATTTGCTGTTCTTTCTTATCTATTGCATTTTGTAATAGTTTTTGTAATCATTTTTCAGTTATTTATTTGAATTTCTCATTCATTATGTTATTATTTTCTCTTCTTTACTATAACATTTGTTTGCTCATTTTGTTTTTTGTCTTGTTCTTTCTTATCATAATTTCCGTCATTTTCTTTATTATTCTTTTCACGAAAGTGAAACATTTTCTAAGCTCTCCTTCTCTAGTATTAATAGCAATTGTTAGCACTTATTTTAACTTTTGTTTGCTCATTTGCTGTTCTTGTTTAGTTCACATTTGTTCTGCATCATTCCTTTTCCTATAGTGAAAGCGTATTGAGGATGAATCACGTGATTGACAGGTGGACCGTGTGAAAATGCAGGACACCTGCAGAATGATTAATCCGATAAACAGGACCGTGTGAAATTGCTCGATAATGAGCACCGTGTGAAATTGCACGTCACCAAAGTAATTATGAATATTATCCTTGCTTGATAAATTATCCGCACTGCTGTTGAGATTAGCGGGTTTGTATAGTGCTCAGGGTGCAAACTACTAATCTATCCGTGAAATACAATCTTAAAATGAAATTAAATGACTTTCTATTTGGCAAATCTAGAGGCTTAAATATTATGTTTTTTTATTATTATTTTCAAATATTTATTCATCTTACTTAAAGTATTTGACATTTAATATAAGTTAAAATACTGTACTTTGAGGGGGAAATGGAGGAGGAGGAGAAATGCAGAAATTAAAATTTCATGTTCTTGTTGTGTAGACGGTGACAAAACAAACTCCTTCGCGTAAAATAAACTGTGACTCTGCTATTTATTTCCCCATATATTTCAACTATTTTTCCTCCGGGGAACACTTACAACAGGTTATTGAAAAACAGACGCATGATTTTATGTTACAAAGTGTATTACCTGCATACATTTTCACAGGAAGGAAGAAGAAAGATGCACCATAACTTTTTGTATAAGTACATTGAACTTAGAAAATGTAATGATTAATGCGAGTGTCAAGCTAAAACACGTTCTATTTATTGCATCACTGTTATAATAGGTACTGTATACAGAGTATTATAATTTATAGGCTATAAATAAAAAGGAAAGTGACTATGTTTGTGACTTAATAACTTATGAACCACCCCACCGATCTCGGTCAAATTTTCAACATAGATGAGGTTCGGGTTTGGAGGGTATCATTTCACTTTCATGGTTGAACTTAGGGAAGGGCAGGAAGGGATATATACTTAACTCTTGAACCACCCGACCAATCTGGATCAAATTTTCAACATAGAGATGAGGTTCGAACCCAGGACTATTTTCATGATTTCACTTTGACGGTGCAACTTATGGGAAAAGAAGGTATATATGCATATAAATGATCGAAAATTTCTGATATCAGAGATCACTTCAGTAATAGTAAAATAAGTGACTGACTAACAAAACATATTATTATTTCAACCCAGCGAAGCAGGTAATTGACGGTAGATATTTATAATTTTTTTTCAATTACACTTATTTTCTATATAAATTAGCTACTTTTCAATAGAATGAATTATGACATATAGGATTCACCCAATGTTGTAAATATGATGCATTTTATCAGTAACAGTTAGAAGCACATTTTATAGTTTTAGCTTCACTTAAATTACACTCTTTGATACAAGATCAAAGTAATCGATTAAATGAGGGTAATTTTTATTTTTTATTTTATAAGAACAGACAGATTCAATTAGCTCTTTTGTATTTTTCCCCTTTATTCGCTTGTGATTATCTTAGACGTAGCGCTTCTTAAATGCCTCTGTAATTGTTCACAAACTTTTATAGACGTACTACATGTGTGTTAAAGGGACTGATGAATATTTAAGTAATTGTCACTCAGAGATTTGAATGAACAAACGGGAGTGGTAAACCAGAACCATGTGAAATGTAAATTAAACTGGAGCACACAAACATGGAAGATTGATGATTTCAGAGATAGTTCCGTTCTCCTCTTTTCAATCAGTATCTTTTTGTTTGTTTGTTTGTTTGTTTGTGGTCTGTTATTCTGCAGCCAGTTTCAGATGATAAATTGAGGAATCATTATGTCAGATTATGTTTACTGTTTGATATGGACGTAATCAGACAATAATGTGATTTTATATCCAATTGCTGCATAGTAACCTGCACATAATTAACACAAATGCAAAAACCATCAAGTTAACAGCGATTTCATTAACTTTTTAAGCTTACTTGTATAAACATACAAATTTAAAAAAAGTACTGACGTCAGTGTCATGCGTTGGTATTCGAAAAATAATTTGATATAGTTTACAGGGGTTATTCTGAAATTAAGTTCCGTTTGCCAAGTTCCTTTTTATTTTTATTTTTTAAAGCAATAGAACTAAATACTTTATCGTTAATTGAAATACAAGTCTTGACTATATTTCAACTTAACTGTCATCACTGTTAAGACATCTACCATATCGGAGAATTATGTGGTCTGTAATGATAACCAAATTGTACCAACATCTTTGACAACATCATAATCTTCAAAATTCCGGTCAGCAAGGAAAAGCTTTCAGATACAAAAACAGATTAAAACAAGATAGGATGAGATCTGGGCTATTTGGGTGGGAGAGGGGTAAGAAAATGTTTCTCAGTCAAAAGTATGTAAGCAGTTATTGCGTAAGAGGCACTTTACGAGAACGAGCATTATCATGAATGAAAACGGTAGACGGTTTAACTTTTCATGTTGGTCATTTTGGATTGCGCGACACAATTTTCTAGTTTCGCAATAGATGTTTGTGGATTGTTTCACTGCACTTCACATGCGGCGGGTATTTCGATTTTCTTGAACATTATCGCAACCCACTACTGCACGTCTGTTTTTTTCTAACACTGACGTCTCTGTCTTATTAACAGATCTAACTACTTGCCATGCATGCTCGCCTTTGTGATCACAGTGCATCTGCGAAAAACATTACAAACGGAACTTTCTAGATGTGCTTTGTATTATATACCAAAAGGGTTATTTTATCAATTTCCTCCGAACGAATGAAGATAACCTTAATTAAGAAGGAGGTAACTCCAACCTAATATAAGAAATAACGACGATAGAAACGTTTGCGTTTACCATACCATTCAACCAAGATCAGTCAGATCGACCATAATTCTTCATTAGACGTAGCACCAGGTAGTTTTAGTTCTCAGTTTGAAAATTCGGAACAAGTGTGCTCATACCTGCACAATTTACCGCTTTCTTCTCTTCACCATTTAATGCCCCAGACAAGTAAATATTATTTGGTTGTTCTTGAGTAATGTGAAATGTTCAATAAGGTTTAAAAAGTATTTTGTATGTGTAGAAAAATGTAGGATATTATAATTTTAAAGAAAATATAAAATAAGGGGAAAAGGTCAAATTCGGAAAGATTAAACAATGGATAGTATAAAGTCGGGAAAGAGTTCGGGAAGTCAAAGAGGTTCTGGCATCCAGGTAGACGGGAAGTTAATTAAAGGAATGAAGTGTGAAACTGTAAATGATAAGCTGTGTAAGTAAATAGGTGTATGAAGAGAGTATATGAAAAGTATCTGTAGATATAAATGTGGAAATAGATTTATGTGTGTTAGTCCGCCGCAATTCTCGTCCCATTTGGGGCATGAAACACGAACTCTGCATTTATAGGTTATATTTTCTTCTAGTTTTGATTCTTTAAAATTCCGGTGTAGCCAGGTGGTTAACATTTGGTATTTTGTACACATACTTGAAGGTTCGATTCATTATTCAATTTGTATATGATTTGGATCTCACCTTAATTTGTTGTGCACAATTTCACCTTTCATTTGGTTTTTCCATGACAAATCAAGGAAAATGACACTATATATCGTCCTTTATTTGATTTTTCCGTGAAAAATCAATAACAAGAACACTATATATCGCCCTTCATTTGACTTTTCCTTGAAAAATCAATGACAAGAACACTATATATCGTCCTTCATTTGACTTTTCCCTGAAAAATCAATGACAAGCACACTATATATCGTCCTTCATCTGATTTTGCCCTGAAAAAATAAATGACAAGAACACCATATACTGTCCTTCACTTGACTTTTCCCTGAAAAATCAACGACAAGAACACTATACAGGGTTTGTCCGGAAAGTAATAGGACTGAGTCGATTAAAAAAAATATTGAGCCAATCGTTACAATTCTTTAAAAACTTTCAAAATAGGCTCCTTCTGCGTCGATGCAGCGCTGCCAGCGCGATTTCCAAGCATTGAAGGCGTCACGGAAGTCATTCTCCGGAATAGCCTTGAGAGCCGCGGTGCAAGCTGCTTGGATCCCCTCTGTCGTCTCAAAATGCTTGCCTTTCATCGTTTCAGGCGAGGAAACAAAAAGAAGTCCGGGGGGGCACATCTGGGCTGCGGAAGCGTTGGGATGCCGGCCTTGGTCAGGTAGCTGTTCACAAGAAAGGCGGTGTGAGCTGGGGCGTTGTCGTGGTGCAGCTTCCAGTCGGCTCCGATGTCTGGTCGGACCAGATTGACCCTTCGTTTGAGTCTCTTGAGCACTTCCACGTAAAACTTGGCGTTGACGGTTGGTCCAGGAGGAACAAATTCATGGTGGACGATGCCTTTGATGTCAAAAAAGACAATGAGCATCGTTTTCACTTTAGATTTGCTCATTCTTCCCTTTTTCGGGCGAGGAGACGCCGGCGTGTGCTACTCGGAAGATTGCCTCTTTGTCTCGGGATCATACTCAAAGATCCATGATTCGTCACCTGTGATTACGTTATTCAAAAATTCGGGGTCACTTTCACACATGTTCAAATTTTCTTGGCACAATTCCACTCGCCACAATTTCTGGTCGTCAGTGAGCACTTTTGGGACAATCTTCGCGCACACCTTGCGCATGTTCAAATGCTCCATCACAATTTCATGAACCACAGTTTTTGGTAAATTTAACATCTGGGCAATTAAACGAATACTTAGTCGACGGTCTGAGTTCAAAACTTCGCGCACACGAGTCACATTGTCGGTGTTTGTCGAAGTCGAAGGTCTTCCAGCACGGTCTTCATCGGCGACCTCTTCCCGGCCCTCCGAAAAGGCCTTGTGCCACCGAAACATACCACTTCTTGCTAAAGCATCATCTGGGTAAGCCTGCTTGATCATATCAAACCTCTTTGTCGCAGATTTACCGAGTTTAACACAGAATTTAATCGCGTACCTCTGCTCTAACGAACGCTGCATTTTTGGCTTGCACCACTCACAGAAACACGTCGCGCGAAAAAGCCTGTCCTGACTCTCCGTGTGCTCGGAGACAACTGACCAGGTGCTCGTTCGTTAGCTAGGAACGCCCTCTACCGGATCCAGTCGGTGCGCGCACGCTCCGAAGTACAGTCATGGTGGAATAAAATCAGTCCTATTACTTCCCGGACAAACCCTGTATATATCTTCCTTCATTTGACTTTTCCCTGAAAAATCAATAACAAGAACACTATATATCGTCCTTCATCTGATTTTGCCCTGAAAAAATAAATGACAAGAACACCATATACTGTCATTCACTTGACTTTTCCCTGAAAAATCAAAGACAAGAACACTATATATCTTCCTTCATTTGACTTTTCCCTGAAAAATCAACAACAAGAACACTATATATCAGTAGATATCGACGAGACTCTCGTCAACAATAGAACCGCAGGGTGTCTTATTAAACTGGTACTTTGACTACTTTCTTGTCAGGTATGGTCGGACAGATCATTAGGAGGGGAAATGATTTATTACCCGACCGTCAGGAGGTCATACTCGTTCCTGGAAAGGTTGACCGTTAGGAGGGATGGAGTAGTTTCTAGAAAGGTTGAATGATCTGTATCACGTGATTTCTTTATAGATGTCGTTTCTATAGGAAACTCAGCATATGTGTTCGATCGTATGCCTAAGCATACTCGTTGTAAAACTGTTCCGAAATATTAAAAATCTTGTTAATTATTTATTCTTTCGATTTGATATGAAACTGATTGGAACAGCTATACTGTGATCAAATTATTGTATCGATCGCTTTTAAAGGAAGCTCAGAGGAATTATATTCCTAAAATACTAAAAAGTGTGATCATATTAATTATTTGTTCTTTCGTATTATTTATAATAATACTCGTTGTTATAAATGCGAAGGAATAAACTTTATTCATGCAGGACACATCTTTATTTGTACGGTCGTGAAGACCTCGTTTTTACGGAGTACGTATACTTTTGCATGATAGGCTATGCTGCATATACAGAGCATGGTCTTCGTACGTCTTTTGCTGGTAAACTCAAGAGACGAACTGAGCTTTTCGCGCGCTTTTTGGAAACCGGTTGGATGGGATTGAAAGATGGCGTTGTCGGGTAACAACTTTACAGGTACGTGTTAAAACATGAATACAAATACAAAAGAAGACAGACGCCGCGTTGGGTAAACATCACAAAATGCCGACAAGATAATAAAAACAAGTTTGGAGCCGGGGTAGGTGAATATATGACATTGTCGGCGGAGAATATAAAGAAGCTTAAGGTTGCGGTAAGTAAACGTGTTAAAACATGCTCCTATGCTAATTGTCAATAGAAAAGAAGTTTGGCGCCACGAATGGTGAAAACGTGATTACCTTGCGGGTATGAAAATACTTCACATACGGACTATAGCGGGAAATATATATAGAGACATCATGCATTCCTTTGAGAAAGAGGAACCCTGCGAAGTTAACACTGAAGCATTATCTGATGTTGAAACAGAAATATACGAATCATCGTCAGATGAAGAATATTATATTGTTGCAATATAATCACCAATACTAACAGCTTCACCAACCCCACCACCATCTCCAGTTGTATTATCAAGAACATCGCGATTTTGGGGTTTAGATTGTTGTTGCCACAGTCAAAAAGTGTATCATGAATGTATAAAGAAGGCTGTTGAAAAATGGGATTTCAACGATACATTAATATGCGATGGATGTAGAGAAGGATCCTATCATGATTTTGCTCATGATTGTATGAATGTGCTCCCAAAGTCATTAGAAACCCGTGTTTGGAGTATTATAGCAAGTCATAGTGTTGAAGATGTATTTTACCTGAATGCAAACACGCATATTATTAGAATATTAACAAGAAAAGAATTATATGAAACACTAGCAGCGTTCACCCCGCTTCGCTGCGGTCACCCCGGAACGCAATAAACTTTGTTACTTAGATAATTTTTACTTTTTCGCTTTCAAGTGATATGATAAAAACCATAGAAGATTGCACTAATGTTAACATTATATCGCCTGTCATTTATGTTAACCCGCCCCGCTTCGCTGCGGTCACCCCAACCCGCCCCGCTTCGCTGCGGTCATCCCGGAACGCAATAAACTTTGTTACTTAGATAATTTTTACTTTTTCGCTTTCAAGCGATTTATAGCGCCTGTCAGTTATGTTAACCCGCCGAGTCACAGGGTCATGCGGGTTGCATATAAATACGTTTATTTTTATACCTATGATGAACTAATAACAAAGGATTTGTACGTATGGACACCTGAATGGTCAATTATCTCAAGACACTGGTAATTGAAAATTAAAGTGATATGATAAAAACCATCTAGGGTCCACATCCTAACAACCCCCCAAAAATGAAAGAAATCGGTTCAGCCGTATTAGCGTGATGAGCGGACAAAGGATTTTTTGTACGTATTGACACCTGATTGGTCAATTATCTCAAGACACTGGTAATTGAAAATTAAAGTGATATGATAAAAACCATCTAGGGTCCAAATCCTAACAACCCCCCAAAAATGAAAGAAATCGGTTCAGCCGTATTAGCGTGATGAGCGGACAAAGGATTTTGTGCGTTCTCTTTTATATATATAGATATGCGGAATTATTAAGTGATAGAAACTATCTCCCGGAATTACTGGACATTTTCATAAGAAAGGACAAAAGGAAATCGGACATTCCAGATTGAAAAAAATGTATTCGAATAGTGCTAGTGCCTCATGTGTGTTATGTAGTGGTGAAAACATTAATGTGAATTGTGTATTAAAAATTATAAAAGCATACTTACGTAATAATTATCCAATTGTATGTATGGAATGCAAGTTAAATCTTCGTCATGTTTGTACTCATCTTCATAATACTGGAACATTTGCAGCGAAGTACTTATCTATTGATAAAACTCTTAGTGAACTCTTTGAAGTGTTTGAACAAGAACATAGTGAAATCTCATTTATATGGTTTGTTCGTAAAACTTGTGATCTTTTAAAAATACAGAATTTGTTGGACAGACTATTCCGTTTTTCATTCAGCACACAAATGAAATTTCACCATGTATAAATCATTATATTATTGATATTCAAGGTTTTAAAATATCTGATAACGAGTTTATTATTCGTGAGTTTTTTAACTGCATAAGATGATACAGTAAATTTCCGGTTCTTGGTAAAATCACCAATAGATTATAATTTATTATCACTAGGTTGTCAAAAACAAATTGATTGGTTAACACTAAATTTACACGGTTTGAAGTGGAATAGCAAAACTGAGTATACTGTATCATGCATACGGAACCTTGTATATCAATTATGTGCAAAGAATTCAGCTTTTTATTCTAAAGGTTGCAGTCTCCAAAATAACTACCACAGATAGGTAGTATTACCAATAATGCAATGGCCAAAAAGACTATGGGAGAGAGAATGTGAGACTCGCTGTCTAGTATCGCACTATTATAAACCCTTTAATTTATCTCTCTTACACAAGTCTTCTTCTAACTGAATTGAAAAATCAATACACTACATAAATAAAAAATAGAATACGGGATTATATCCTATTAATCCTTCTTTACTGGCTTCTCTCAAAAACTTAATTGCTAGGGACATGATTACAAATATTCTTACTACATCCGGGTACAGGGAAGTTTTTATTTTAAAGAACGAAACATTATCTTGATCTTTTATAATATTTTATTCAAAAACTAGATATGAGGAAAAATGAAAAAAACTTTGAAACGCAGCAAAGAGTTCTCGTTTAGAACTCGGAGAACTTTACTCGTGAAGGATCGAACTCAGAACCCATCACTCCCTAACTAAACACAATTATATGCTAAAGTATGCTCTAATTTTAAGGGTCCTGTGGCATAAGTTTCTCTGACCTCGCTAGCGACCACTTAGCCTTCACTTTAAAAGCAATTCCTTGACTCAAAGTAAACGCTTGGCCTACCTATAAAGGACTCCAGAACTCAAGAGAACTTGTGAAAAGGATACCTTACTAAAAAATACTACAAGGAGATGTTCATGGAAAAAAGAAGTCTCTTTCATGAGACTATAAACTGGCCCGTAAAGTGAACCTTACCCTAACCAAAGTCTCTCTCTCTGCGAGACAATAAACTTGCCACCAACAAACAGGCCTTGCCCTAATAAAGGTTTCTCTAAAAGAGACCAGAAACTTATCTCTTTTTCAAGAGATAATCACTGATACAGGATTAGGATCAGGGCAACAAAAAAAACAACAACAACAATAAACTTTTAAATCAAGTTACAAAGCTCTCGAACCAGAGGGGCCTCGAAAGCAAAACCATAGGTGTTCGAAAATAGAATTCCTTAATAAGCCTATCCAAGAGATTAAATCATATCTCTAAATATAAAACCTATTTAATACATATCCGCACGTCCCCGGCGGGGTTAAAATTCAAGACCTAACAAATAAGGAATTCTCCCCAGAATCTACTCTTTAGTAATCTACCCAAAAAACTCCTATTCCCTATCCTCGGTCACTCCGAAAGACCACCCTACTCTGCCACCCTTAAACAGCATAGCAATATGTATACGATTCTGCTCACAAGTGGCAGTGTCCATGAACGAAAAGATCCCCAGCTAAAATGAAGAAAGTTCGTTACTAATTTGAAAAAACCGACGCTAACCAACCTCCCCCTTGAAGTTCTAACAGATCATCAGCACGTATCGGATTCTGAAACTATAGGAACAAATGGAACAATGTATAAATAAAATAAAATGCAATAAATAAAATACAATACATAAATAAAATAAAATAATTATACAAATAATATACAGATAAATTATACAAATTAAATAAATATCGTAACTCCTTTTATATATATATATATATATATATATATATATATATATATATATATATATATATATATATATATATATATATATATATATATATATATATATATATATATGCATTTAAATAATTATCCAGGCCTGGAATTAATGAACCTAAAACTATTATATATATATATATATATATATATATATATATATATATATATATATATATATATATATATATATATATATATAAACTAGATATCTTTATACAGTTATCTTATTACAAGTAAGTGGAATGAAAATATCCCCTTGCAAGGTTTAGAGAAATTTCTTTGGATTAAGATAATATTTGCATTAGATGTCATTGATTTAGAAACAAAACATTGTCCTTCATTAAATGAATTATGTGGAAACACATTTAATGAATATTGTTCTTTTCACACAAGTATTGTAAAGAAATCAAGATGTGCATATTGTAATGAACACACGATCGTAATAAACACAACAGTTGAATTATTGGTGGAAACATGAAAGATCAACAGCATGCGGAAGGAGTGGACCGAAGCGAATGAAATTTTATGTAGATATTGGATATGTAAAATATGGCATTTCGTGTTTCACAAGTGTCTCCATCCGATTTCTTCAAATTTGTCAGATCAACTACACGCATAAACAGTATAGCGTATTTTACAGTATTTCAGGAGCCACCTTTAACCCTTACAATGTTTTTCCGCATAAAGAAAAACACGTGTCGATTTATTTGCAGTTTGCTGTTGATGTGCCAAATTTGAAGCAAAACGGATAGGGACACTTAAGAAACACGAAAGGCCTTATTTTACATAGGATATATATAATATCTACACACAATTTCATTTGCTTCGGTCTACTCCTGCGCTATAATGGTAATATTTACTTTTTTCGGATGGGGTCTAGGCCCCAACACTGTTTTTCCGCACAAATTAAAATGCGTTTCATTTATTGTTTTGCAAATTGTCCTTATACGAAGTTTCGTTGCAATTCTCCATATTCTTTAGGACAGAGATGCAAAAAAACCACTCGCCCGGGGCGAGTGGTTCATCGGTACGGGCGAGTATTTAAGATCACACTGAAGGTAAGTAAATGATTTCTATTTTGGGTTGTTGGCTAGTAAAATTTTGTTGCTTATTTGCATCCCTGCTTTAGGAACTTCTGACGTATTGTTATTTGCAAATTTGATATTTCGTAATCAACGGTTTAGAAGGTCTGTGTCTCACTCAACCTCTTTTTTGCAGGACAAATACGAAACCTAATTATCTCATTTTACGTCTACAATATCTGTACACAATTTCATTCACTTCGGTTCGCTTCCTCTGACCTTTCAGGCCTCGACTTTCAAAATTTTGGATGGGGGCTTTTGCCCCCTAAAACCGTTTTTCCGCAGAAAATAAAAAAAACTGTATTCGTTTATATTTTCTTGCGTATTGTTCATACACAAAGTTTCGTTGAAATTCTTCATGTCCTTTACACACATCTAACACTGTTACTAGCACTTTTGATATTTCGTGATCAAAGCTTTGGAGGAGTCCGTGCCCCACATAACCGTTTTTTCCAGGAAAATACGAAACACGTATTTTCTCATTTTATGTCTACAATATGTGAGTACAATTTCGTTGACTTCGGTCCACTTGTTCTTGCCTTTCGGGCGTCAACTTTCAGAATTTTGGGTGGAGGTTTTTGCCCTCTAAAGCAGTCTTTCCGCAGAAAATAATAATAAAAAAAACACGTGTTCGTTTATTTCATGTGTATTATCTACCTGCCAAATTTTATCAAAATCGGAGTGTCACACTTCGGAAGTGTTACTTGTTAGTAACTAATATTTCTTTAAAATTTTAATAAACAAATAGTGGGAATTAAAGATGATATAAGCGAAACATTGAGATCAATTGCAACTTTCGGCTCCTACCAACATTGAAAGAATGACAGCACAGGTATTTGGAATCAAGGTAGACAAAATTTGAAACAGAGATTTCCCTATATTTCTGTCATAACTTTAATGCACACTGCAAAGGTCTTAAATGCTAATAAGTCAGGATTTTACTTCCAAATATTAAGTTACAACATAATAATTCTTGTTAGAAAACCCGAATCGGCAATGCGCATTTAAGATTAGCCTATGCTTTAGTTAGCATGGAATAAAGGTGAAGAGTATAACCTTAGTGTGTGGCCAAGTGTGTTGGGAGGCGATTTAGTAAATTGCATGTCTTCTACTCGGCAGTCCGGGTCCACTTTAATCGTTTCATATTGTTTTAAAACAAAGTATTTTTTATCATAAATTACAATAGCCATAAGCGTAACTTGGCCCATATGGTTGAGGGCGGGGGGGGCAAAACATTCGTGCACCCACCCACTACACACACACACACACACACACACACACACACACACACACACACATATATATATATATATATATATATATATATATATATATATATAAAAGAGAACGCACAAATCCTTTGTGAACTCATCACGCTAATACGGCTGAACCAATTTCTTTCATTTTTGGGGGGTTATTAGGATTTGGACCCTAGATGGTTTTTATCATATCACTTTAATTTTTAATTACCAGTGTCTTGAGATAATTGACCATTCAAGTGTCCATACGTACAAATCCTTTGTTATTAGTTCATCATAGGTAAAAATAAACGTATTTATATGCAACCCGCATGACCATGTGACTCGGCGGGTTAACATAAATGACAGGCGCTATAATTTTAACATTTACTGCAATTTGAAAGCGAAAAAGTAAAAATTATCTAAGTAACAAAGTTTATTGCGTTCCGGGGTGACCGCAGCGAAGCGGGGCGGGTTAACATAAATGACAGGCGATATAATGTTAACATTTACTGCAATCTTCTATGGTTTTTATCATATCACTTGAAAGCGAAAAAGTAAAAATTATCTAAGTAACAACGTTTATTGCGTTCCGGGGTGACCGCAGCGAAGCGGGGTGAACGCTGCTAGTATATATATATATATATATATATATATATATATATATATATATATATATATATAATTCTCAACCTTTGTCGAACCATTGCTGGATGAAGGTCTCTCCAATTCTTTTTCACACGTATCTATTTTTGGCAGTTCGTTTCCACGTTACTCCACTTCGTCCTAATTTCGTCACACCATATTGTATTACAACGTTTTCTGGGTCGTTTTCGTTCCCTTAGGATCCAGTCAAGGATTGCTTTTGTCCACCTATCGTCAGGTCTTCTTGCAATATGGCCAGTTCCCTGCCACTTGAGTCCTTTTATTTTCGCGATGATATCAGTCACTCCTGTCATCTTTCTGATCCATGTATTTCTTTTCCTACCTCTCCGGGTTATTCCAATCATACATCTCTCCATGCTTCTTTGAGTTGTATATGGTCTTTCCCTATGCATTATCGGGTCAAGACTTCACTTAGGAACTAATATGTGCTCTATTCAAAAATGCATGCTTCAGAATCTTAAGGTACTCAGGCAATAATTTTTATAGAGGGAGTTCGGCTACGAACATTTAATTTGAAGTATTCACCAACTACCTCTATGAAAATTGTTGCGGAAGTATCGCAGAACTCTGAAACGTGGAGCCTACTAAAAATTGTGACTATGGTGTCCTTTTTACAGAATGAGAAATGTCAAATGATGCTATTGCACGGGCCAGGAACGTGCCTTGGGCTTCTCTCGCTGTGTGTTATATATATATATATATATATATATATATATATATATATATATATATATATATATATATATATATATATATATATATATATGTGTGTGTGTGTGTGTGTGTGTGTGTGAGCATTTGTTGAAACAAGCAAAACATGGTTGAAACAGAAAAGTATCATGCAATTTTAAAAAAAGAATTCATGAACATCTCGGAAAATCGAAACTTCAGTGTTTTCACATGTGTCTTCTCAGTAAACGACCTTGCCATTCTTTTCCTATCTTTGTATCTCTCTCTTTCCTTTGGTATTATCACGTGACATGAGTTAAAGTGTCCTATTGATCTTGTCGGAACTGTGACGCCATGAAATGCCGTACACGCCATCCAACTACTTTTCTGTTTTCCTTCTTTCTCTTTTTGTATGTCTGACAGGATTAAATTGCCTGTAACTATCAGGAAAAACAGAGAAATGAAATGACGAAAAATCGATTTCCGAAAGAAGTAGGACCTATTTTTAGCTATGCATAATGCTTCTTTGCTTCTTACTCATGCGGAACAGAAAATTAATAATAGATTTATTTATTTATTACATTTCTTTGTTTACTAGCTGGTGAGCTTTGGAAATAAGCAGAATTTACTTATGCTCTAAGGTAAAAAATAAATAAATAAATAAAATCTTTAAGTTTTACGTCCCACGTTGACGGTTAGGCTAAAGGAGACGGTGATGATGACAGATGAATGAAATGGTGGAATGAAGAAAGTGGGAGGAAACGGGAGAACCCCGAGGAAACCCACGCACACGGTGTTTGTCCACCAGAAAATCATTATACATTGCAAACTGCAAACTATCGTTTCCTGGTCTCCGGGAGATAGCTTAGGAAAGCATTTAATGTAACTCCGTTTGAATATTATATATATATATATATATATATATATATATATATATATATATATATATATATATATATATATATATATATATATATATATATATATATATGGATTGGATGAAAAGTAATGGCTACATGGGCATGATTCGTACCACCCTTTATGCATAAAAGAACACCAGATATCTGTATATTCCTACAATGTGATCGCTTTCCATTTCTATTGCCTTCTGCCACACATGGAGAGCGTCGTACACCGTCAGCGCATCAATATTTGTCGATGTCCCGCAAGGATCGCCATATGGCACGGATGATGGCGTTTCTTGTGTCGTAGTGCTTCCCGTGAAGTGGTTCCTTCATTTTGACGGAAAGGCCATCAAAGTTTTTGAAAACATTGTTGTGCATTGTGTCCATGTGCCACTTCGGTCTTGATCCACGCACGTTTTGTTTGTTTTTACGAAACACATTATTATGCCACTTCCATTTTCCTACGGCACTGCCGCTTTTCACTTAACCCTTTGACTACCATTTTTCTTTTAATGCGAATATTCTTTTATATATACCGGCGGGAGCTCATGTGGTTCGGATTCCACGTTAATCAGTAGGTCCACGTCTCATATAGCCTCGCTGCTGAACGGGACGCCAAACTCAAAATCAACTCAACTCAACTCTTTTATATATACATGCACGACTCCTTTAATGTGGGATGTTCCCGACAACTGTACACAGTTTTGGAAACTAAACACAGCCTCCTAGTCACAGCTGAACCGATGGGAGAACAACATGTACTTTTTTTTTTTTGAAGAATTTTCTAAAAAAAAAAAATTAACTATGTTTGAATTATTCGCATGGGACACATGTGTCGCGTTGGTAGTCAAAAGAGTTAATAACACACAGTCATCGCCACTCGCTGCCACACTTGATCGCCTAACGTCCCCTTATCAGCTACTGAACTCTTGTAGTAAGCCATACTCCTCCGAGACTCTTGTTACTTTCTATCTAACCTATGTAATTTGAATTTACATTCTTCAAATGGAAGTCTAGATAGATTAGGTTTAAATGCAATATCTAGAAAAATACAAGCCTAAAGAATAAGTATATATCTGCATTATTCAAACGGAAATCTAGAACAGATTCACTAAAATATTTTACCTTTTATAAAGTTTTAGAAAAGAAGACACTAAAATTTTTACGGAAAAAATATCAAAGTTTGGAAAAGGTTCAGGTACTAGAAGTAGGCTGAAAAAGTACAAGCTGACATACCCCAACCTTCCTCTCACAAATCGAACACTAAAATTTGGTATGTTTAAATCTTTGTAAAAAAAAAAAAAAAAAAAAAAAATTATATGAATCTTCTTCATACAGTAAATCTTTGTAAGAAAATTCCCTCAGACACTAAATATCCCTCGCAATGTGAGCGTAGGTGAAATGGGAATACCCGCTTCGCCTACATAAAAGATAATATAAAGATAACAACATAAATTGGAAGTTAAGTCAGTACGAAAAAAAAAAACTTTTAAGTTTTACGTTCCACGGTTATGTCGGCGAGGCTAAAGGAGACGGTGATGATGAAAAATAAATGAAATTGCGGAATGAAGAAAGTGGAAAGAAACGAAAGAACCCCGAGGAAACCCACTCACACGGCTTTCTCCACCACCAAGCTCACTTGGTGAGAGTTGGGATCGAACCAAGGACCCCATGCACCAGAGGTGAACGCTCTACTAGTGAGCCACCGCGGTCCCTAAGTCAGTAGGAGAAATTGAAATAGGTCAAATAGGAAGACACCGTCAGAAGATACGTGGCCCTATGTTTCAACTCCTTTGCCCTCACTAATTCGTCCTATTTAAATCTAATTTATCTAAACTTTCATTTGAATAATGAAAATTCATTTACATAGGACGGATTAAAAATGGGGGCAACATTGTCCTCACCTAACGTTAGAGGGGCATGTTTCAGCACTACATGAGTTCCGTCATATTCAAATGGAAGTTATATTAGCTGTTCTTCTAAGACATCTCTCGAAGGCGAGAAACACTAGTGAAAAAGGTCTGCAATGTATAATATGATTCTTGATTTATTTATTAATTGTAGGGTTAATGAGCACTTCATTACTGAACTGATGCATTTTTTCTGTCACGAGAAATTTTATTTTGTATAATGATATATGTACCCGCCAATTCCAATTCCAATTCTACCGTATATAATTACGGAAAAGTGTAAACAGGGAAAATACAAACTTGAGTAGTGATCCTACTTAGGTCCCGTCTCACCTGTCAAAGAAGGAATATTTATTTGTTACATACAGGGTGGCCCAAAATAGGTATACATCCCTGCATTGCTCAAGTATAACATTCTGGTTTATGGCTTAATCTGCTTCGGCTTTCCAAGCTTAAGATATAAGTAAAAACACATTAAGAACAAATAGTGAAGAAACTAAGTCTACCTGATGGATAACAATAAGAAATGATATAGAATGCAATGAGCTGATCAGTATGGTACTGTATACCTACTTTTGGGCCACCCTGTATATTAGACAACTTGAACCAGAATACAGAGGTTGTTCAGTCTACATTAGGCCAATTTCGACTTACCTAAACATTTAGAAGAATCCATGGCGCCAGATTCGTAAGTGCTCGATGTGTTTCCCTTGGTTCCTAACAATAGCCCGACAGCGTAATTTCCACTGTAATAGGCTTCTCTGAAGAACTGAGAGAGGAATCTTGTCCCATTTCCTTTGCACAGCTTTCCGAAGTCCTTCCACAGTTGTCACACGCCGTTTTCCCAAAGCCTGTTTCAGCAATCCAAATCCATAATAGTCCATACGACTTGCATCTGGAGATTTAACAGGTACCTCGTTGAAAGTTATCACCTGTATACCACTTGCCTCCTCCATCTCCCTGTAGAATGCGAGGGATGATCGTGAGGTATGTGATGAGGCCTTGTCCATGTGAATGTGCACCAGATTGGCGTCATTTCCGTACATTGTTGGAATCTCATGCTCGTAGATCGGATGCATGATCTGCTCCTGAAAATACTGCGAATTTATTTTGCAGTTCTTCGCCACCCTACGAATCTTCAGTTTACCTCGGTAACAGTAGCCAGTAACGTCCATGAATCATTTTGGGAAGGATTCTTTACAAACACGGACCCACCTTCTGAAGTTCTTGGCGCCTTTCTCTCGGTACATGATGGCTCTCGGTTTGAAGCAGTCGGAAAGGTAAATCCATGCTTCATCGAGCGTTACGACGTACATCCACCTTTGTTTTGCCAGATGCCGTTCGTACAGCTTCCGAGCGTTACACTTTCGTTCCTTTTGGTGGGCATCCGTGAGAAGATGGCCGCGAGCTTTCATGACTTTTTGCAGCTTGAGTTGATGGTGTAACGTCCGGTTGACAGTCCCCAAAGACACGTCAAGACGATTAGCCATACACTTTTGTGTTGGCAGATTTTCTTGCATTGCCATTTTGCGAAGTTTTCTCTGCATGGTGGAGGTGGCCTTGGTGCATTTCCGCTTCCTAGGCAACTTCGTTGGTGATCCAAATGGTGGAGCTTCGTTGCCCTTGTACTTTTTAATAACATTTTTTTATATCATTTAAACTGATGTTGAAACCATTTTTCTTGCACTGTTTTCTAATGACAGAAACACTAAAGTGGGCGTCATAAAGAACCACAACATAACCTTCCCAAAACCGGCTTAGTTTGGGTGACATTTTGGTCACAGAGCGGAAACCCACACACTTGGAAACAAATTTAACACAACACTCACAACAATGGTCCTGTTTTGTGCGTTATTGTCGTCCGCGCGGAAAAACAACTCTGTTCCCAGGAAGCCACTGCACAACACTGCAGGACGCCATGAGCCAGGTCGGGTGAGTCCATTCTGCCCGGGAGGAAAGGAACGAAATCGGCCAAACGTAGCCTGAAAAGCCTCTGTAGCAATTTAAGCTTTTGTTGCTTGCTTTTTAAGATAAAGAAAACTCATATAAACGAATTTATAGCAGTTTTAATCCAGAGATCTTTTTGTTTTAAATATCTAATTTATTATTGAGTTTTGGATTTTTTTTAAAATCAACCCGCCTTATGCAGAGTCGTTTCGATGTATGATTAGCGTCATACTAAAGTACTGACTACTGCAGGAGACTTATGTTAGTCGAACTCTTTAGTATGGCACTAATCGCGCTTCAAAACGACTCTGCATAAGGCCCAATATTTTTAAAATGCGTGATTTCCTGTCATTTTTAATCCATGACAAAGAATTACTTCCTTACAGAATGTGATCTTGAAATAAAAAAACACTGATCACAAGATAACGGGCGGCACTGGCTCCACAGCGGAGTGGACACCTGCAAAATTTCTTACCTGATTGCTTTCAAGGACATTTCTCGGTTGGATGGGCATAGTAGTCTTCTTGCTTTCTTATTGAAGATTGAAAGATAAGATAAAATATGTTACCCACTGAATCACAGTAGGCTATACCTTTAAAAAATAAAAATAAAAAAATAAATATTATTTTCTGGTTTTAGACGTTATTTAAAATCGGGTAACATTTTTCAAAGTTTCTTTTATTTTCCTTTTTTGTCGTTATACCAGTAGTTTATACACAATCTAAAAGTAGGATTAACTTCCTATAAAATGGGTATGCCTACACACATGTGTGAACAAATATTTTTTTATCAAATTGGTCTACACATTACGGAATTAACCCTCCCTACTGGTCATGTACCTAGCGTGCGTCTTTTCATGCACGTGATCCCAGGTTCGATTCTGGGTGGGAGAGCAGAAGAGAGCTTAATTTTACAATCATTCGTTCTTATTAATCATCCGTGCCCTCTAGTTCAAAAGACATTCGTGGGACGTTAAACTAAAAGAAAATAATTATGTTGCATAATCATATGGAGCTACACTTTTCACGGTTAGCTTTACCGGGGTTTGTCCGACTGGAGTCGAACCTCGGTTCAGCTGAAAACGCTACAGATGCGAGGATTCGTCTGCTGGGCCGCCTGAATATTACTCTCCCTTCTACTTCACTCCTAGACCAACCCCTCTCCGAACGGATTCCAGGACTTTGGAGAAAGGAAAGTCTTAAAAGTGGAATAAAAAAATTGCGAGCAGCAAAGAAAATGCTTTGCTCCCGATCTTCTTTCATATGACACATGCTGCATGGCTGAAAAAGGAAAATGTTTCTCTAATTTTGATTTTCTGGGAATAGCTGCACTGACTTCCATTGTGCTGTATAATTGCTACAAAAATTAAAATGGGTAGCCAGAAAAAATATCAGAAATTAATTAACGAAGAATATTGCCAAGTTATTTATAAAAAAATAATGTTTAAGTGAAAGTCAGCTCAGCTAGATCCCTATGTAGCAATACTCAAAGATTTGTTGTTCTGCCTAAACTCAGATTAGAGGTAATCTGAACTTGATTTAATAGAAAAGATAACACTGAATTTGGATAACATTGATAGGATTTTTAATTTAGATAAGAAAAATTGCAAAAGGTAACAACATCTGATGAAAACATTTGCATTTTTTTTAAATGACATACTTATTCTATTGAATTTTACTATAAAGGTTATTAATTTTTTAAAAAAATGAATTTACTACATGGACATTGAAATAGCTTTCTAAATTTTGAATGTCTGCAAAATTACATAATACTGATATGTAATATTAATACAAACGGCATTTTGAACCAAATTACGATTGTTTACCTCAAAAGCAAGATTGTAACATATTTTCAAATTATAAGTTGATTGCCATAATTTTATCTGATAGATTTTGAACAGTTTTCCTACTGTATACAAATTGCTTACATTGACAAAGCCAGATATTGAATATATAGAGAAGCTGTTTGATTAGTTTGATGTTACTAAAATGACGGAAAACTTTTACAAGAGTAATTGAAGAATAGCAAGATAGAATATTGCTTAATGAAAATTTAAGATTATAGGGGTCATGACCTTTAATTTTGAGAGTTTGAAAGAGGATTGACGAGAAAAGTGAAATGTAGTGACTAATATATTTTGGAGTATAAAGATTGAGTTTCCTCATTTGCTTTATGTTTATCTAAGCAGTTAATGGCTAATACAAAAATATTATACGATAATTCACACATGAAAACAGACATACATGAATATAGATTAATACACAGGAAAATTAAATCACAAAAATACACACATCTACAGATCGATCTTTCTTGACCAAGGTTTACAATGTCAATTACTCTAGGTCGCCGACGCCTAGTTTCTCTAACAACCACTTATATGAAGACTATACTTATATGAAGACTAAAGTCTAAACATGATTTTAAAATTAAACGTAATACTTTATGATAGCTCACAAATATTCCGTCATATGTATTCAATTTTCTTTACGTCGTACAATAAACAAGAATAACCTATACTTTCTTCCAACAGAATTTGACATGCAGTTGCTTCAGTTACTTTTGTCTTAATGAACTAGATAGTTTAATAGTAACAAACTAAATTTGGGAAATTATTATTTAAAATAATTTATCATGAGTACGTTACATTTCGATTTTATATGTATATATATATATATATATATATATATATATATATATATATATATATATATATATATATCCATTAGCAATGAATATGTATAATAACTTTTGTTTCCAGCTTTCTATATAAAATAAAGTAAAATGATATTTTAAAAATAAAGCTAGTCTCCGTAGTGACGAAGATGCGATGATTTAACTGCACTTGAAAATTTTCATAACTCACTTCAGGGTTCTCTCTAAAACATATACCAAAAATTGTATTTCAAATATGTTTATCACTGCATGATCAAACTATAAATTAAAAAAAAAAGTGAGTAGGGTGTCTGGGAAGTTTGCCACTAGAAATCCCTCAAACATTAATGTTCTTTCGTCACTTCAATTGTGGGCAAATGGCTGTTGAGTCAGTAGCAGTCAACCTCTGAATAAATGTGCCAAGAAAAGGAGTAATGTAAAAATGATAAAAGAAGTCTCATTACGATCACCTGGACACTTCCTAACTGACCCATATAACACAAATTGTTTGGCGTCCCTTTGGGTGTTTTGTAAGTATGCGTGCCAAGAAAGATTAATATGAAAATGAAAACGCCTCCCAATATGAAAGCATGTCTAGATCCTATCTTGTCTTTTAATTTCACACAAGATGTAAAATCCTCATGTCCCACTTGGTGTCCGGAGTTAGAGCACCCAGCTGGACAGCGCACTCGCTTCGTGGAGAAGACACAGAGTCTTTGCACCATCTTACATACACACAAACTGTCCATATTAATAACGAGAAAGAATTCGAACTATGGAGAAATTCAGGCTGTAAGCACTTTCGTTGCAGGCGATACTAACAGTAAAGATTTAGTTCAAGCACATATTTGTATAATAAAAATAAGCAAAAATATACATATGTCTGCAAAGATGTTGTGAAGAAGGCGTTATTTCTAGAGTTCTCGCTGCACGTTTCCTGTAGCAACCGAACTCGTTTTCAAAAATTAGCCTTTTCTCTCTTCTGTTAATTTTTGATTTTTTTCTCTCTGTGTGGATGTATTTGTGTGTCTCTTAAAATGGCTTGGGTTTCTTCGCCACCCGAGAGCGATAAATTGCCATGGTGACACCAAGGGTCCTTGGATCTTCAGCGAGATGACCACTGCTCTGGTTCCTACAGATGTTTTCTTCTCTTCTCTGTCCAGACTCCAAACAGAACACGAAAATATACATACAAAGTGAAACCACAATAAAAATTAGAAATTTTATTTAATAATGCATAAACAATTGTGGTAGGTGACGACTGTCATACACTCAATTATGGTATTAATACTGTCACCTGTTAAGAGGCCTCATCACGGCAAAATTAAAATACCGCTAATTTTACAGTAATTAGGTGATATCTTTATCTAGATAAAATATAATGGAAAAGTGGAACAAAAGCTCGGTAGACAATATTATTTTACGTGAGATACCGTTATCATGACTCACTTATCTGCTTTCGATTACCAGCCATTTAGAAAATCGGCATTTGTTTTCGTGTTTCTAAATGGCTGGAAACGAAAAGCTACTAGGCGATTCGTGAGAACGGTATCTCATGCAAATAATATTGTCTGGGGCACTCTTGTTCCACATTTCAATTATCTTTTGTCTATGTGAAGATATCACATAATTTCTGTAAAATTAGCGGTGTTTTAATTTCGTAGTGATTAGGCCTCTTAAGAAGTTTCATGGTCTAGCTCCCAAAAATGACATCAGATATTAATTCATTAAATTTACACGAGACCACAGCAGAGGCGTACTCTTAAACAAACAAAAGAATAATCATAATCGGTTCACCTATGTCGAAGGTATGCGTGAACATACCTATACTTTATATATGAATTGAGAGCCTCCTCCTTTTTTGAAGTCAGACTGCATAAGAAAAGAATACGAGTATCTACGCATCTATATCTTCTCGCTGCAATTTACATTGTGTTTACAAAAGTGTTGACGCTCTGATTAGTGAAACAAGACTTCACTCAACCAAAAGAACAGGTTGGATTTAAAAAGTGGTGACAACGTAGTAGATCATATACAAGTGGTGAGGAAACGAACAAAGGTCGAACGAGTATGAATTACTCCTTATAGGGCCCATACACGGTCCACGGTTTGTGCAAACAGTTTGACTGTGTGTGGCGCTGTATGAGCTGTTTGCGCAAACGTTTGTGCAAACATTTTCCACATCGAACTCGTTCGAAAATTGTTTACACGAACATGATGTTTGCGCAAACACGTCGACAGTGTATGGGCATGTTTGTGCAAACACGAGGTTTATTTCCGAGTAGGAAGCCTAGTATACAGACGCTTATTTCTTGCGCTATGGCGTCAATGAATAGGAATCAAGAATTCTGGCGAGAATGTATTGACCTTTATCGAAATTTACCTGAACTGTGGAAGGTAAAGAGTGAAGATTATAAAAACAGGAATATGAAAAATGCGGCATATGAGAAGTTAGTGAATAAAATAAAGGAAATAGATCAAACGACGGATAGAGAGTCAGTAAGGAATAAAATCAATTCACTTCGTTCTGCATACCGAAGAGAACTAAAGAAGATAAATGTAAGTATAAGATCTGAAAGTGGAGCAGATGACGTGTGTGTACCCTCGTGGTATTTTTCCCATATGGAGTTTCTGAGGGACCAGGAAATGTAATTACCCGGTATTTCGACCTTGGATGAAATAATTGATGTGGAAGAAACACTAATAAGTATAGTTTTATATCTTTGACCACACATGTTTTCATTTTATATAAGTAGTGGTTAATTTGTGCTATATGTTATGATATTTTCATTTGTGACCTTGTTCTCAACCAAAAAAGAAAAAAAAGAAAAAAAGAAATGGACATAGGCTTCATTCTTCACACCGCACCATTTCAAACGTACCTATTGGTAACAACAGTCGTTGTGCTGCTAACTTCAATAGTTTCTGGAGTTCGCGCCTTCGCGGCCGTCGGTGCGGCCGAAGGGGGTTGGATCAACACCGAAGCGCGGGAGTTCCAGCAATGACATGATTGATAATTCTACATACAGGGTTTTCTGCTAGTGACGTCATGTGCATGACATATTTCACGTAACAACGCATTTTCGAGCGCCCAACGCCACCGACCATCCCTTCACTGAGTATAGCAGCACGCGGAGTATTTGTTGCATTCGTACAAAAGGTTTTGTTCTAGTTGATAAAAAAAAATCCTTGACTGAATGACTGCAGATCCATTTTGCAAGCAGCTTGTTACAAACAGTCGCTTTGTCATTTCATCAAGCAATGAGCTCACCAACACCAAGCGACAAATTTCGTCTACTCTAGTACCCAATAACATCTGCCAGGGTGAAAAACTTGATCAGACAAAGGTCATAAGTTGACATTCGCCAGACTAAAGTCTAAATTAGAATCTTACGAACAGAAAAAAAAAAAAAAACTTTGTAGGGTAGGCAGTGGCGGAACTACTGCCTCTGCAACGGCAGAGAGGCTCAAGACGTAAGGAGGCCTGATTATATGTGTTTTATTTTAGTCAGACATGAAATCGCAACCGAGAAAAATAATTTTTGTTACTCCCGTTGAAAACTATACGCACTATTTTATCCTAAGATTATTGGTTTTGAGCGGGTATAACACCTGATTTTGTCATTCCTGATGTGATCAAAGTTGGGGAAAAAGATATATCTTTATTTTTCTGAGTAAGTTTAGAACTACTTTCGGAAGAGTTACAGTCCGTTTGGCTATGAGTCTGAGGTAAATTTAATATATTACAAAATTTATTTGAATACACACAGTATATGCGTATGTAACTCGTAATCAAAAGATCATTAGGAAAATAAGTAACATAATATTTTTCCAGAACTGTCACTGTCAATCAGCCGTGCATACATACATATCCTCGTTGAATTATAACAGTGGAACAATCATGAAAACTCCATTCACATATATTATATTCAGTTTTAAACAATTAGTAAATAGTCCTAATTCAAAGTAGCGGTAATATTCTGATTATTACATGTAGTTACTCGTGTTTACATGGTGTCATTCATTGCCTGACTTTGAATGTCTGTGTTGGAAAGAAATATGAAATGCTTAAATTGTTTTATAGGTCCTAATACGTCCTGACAAGATTTTTCTGTATCTGTGTGTGTGTGTGGGGGGGGGGGGGAAGCTGCTTTTGAAGTTCCGCCACTAAGGGTAGGTATTATTTATATACTATACATTAACGTTAAACAAGCTGCTTCAGTGGACATGCTTACGCGATTAAACTCAAAATTGAACTGAAGTTTGTGCAAACAGTTGAATTGTGTATGGCCGAGTGTTTGCGCAAACACGGGGTTTGCACAAACCGTGGATCGTCTGTGGGCCCTGTTATGTGCTGCGTTCACTGATTACGAAACAGCTTTCGATTTGAAAACTTGAGTGGATCAGGGAAAAAAATAATAATAATAAATAAATAAATAAAAAATAAAAAAATCAAGGATTGAAGCTGAAAATACGAAATTATAACAAGTGAATAAATGGGATAAAAGATATTTATGGATGATGGATGGCAAAATTGAAGAAGAAATTAATAGATACATTAAGATAGGCTGAAGTGTATTTCGAAGGAAGTCAAATGTTCTAAAGCATAAAATTATCAATGAATGTATTCTGCCTGTTTTGATACATGAATCGGTCACGTGGACACTAACAAAATCAGATATTCGCCATCTGCAGAGCACACAACGAAGCATGGAGGGATGCACGCTATGAATCACCTGCAAATATATGAAAAGAATAACATGGATCAGAAAGGTGACGTAAGTGATGGATTTTATCATGAAAATATAAGCATTAAATGGTTAGGGCTAGACATATTGCAAGAAGAAATAATGATCAATGGACAAAATGAACTCACTACTGGATACCAAGAGATACGAAGAGACCTGGGAAACGTCTGCATACAAGATGGGGTGACGAAATCAAGATGCGTTGGGGAGTAACATGGAAGAGAATTGCTTAAGATAAATGGACATGCAGAGACCTTAATCCAGAAGAGGATTGACATTGGTTGCGTATGACAAGCTGCACAAGGCGATAAAATGCCACCATGCCCATACTAGTAAATGGACCACCATAAACAAAGCTCAAGGGAAGCTAAACTTCCTCACGACACTCGATTGGCAACTTTGTTTTCTTTCCAAGGGAATAAACTCTAAGGCCATACCACTGTTTAATCTTTCAGTTTAACGTTCTACTGTTTTGCCCGTTAGGCTAAGGGAAACGGATGATTAAGGCAGGTAAATGATGGAAAAATCGGTGGAACAACAATGTGGGAGGAACGGGGGACCACTAGAAAACTCACGAACACAATTTTGTTCACCACAAACTTAGTTAGCCGGACATCGAACCAGGAACCCCACACACCAGAGGTAAGCGCTCTTACCACTGAGCCAACGTGACCTCACCATTTCTTCCTGTATTGACGCAAATTCTTAATAACCTCTGCTATCATTTACGTCAATGATGGTTGTTCGAATTCATTTCTCAATATCGTGCACCTTTTTTGTATTCACTTACTTGTACTCCATTCTCAACCACAGGTTTTCAAACTGCCAACAACATCTGTCACGAGCCTGTATCTCATTCTCTCAAATGCCATCTGACGTAGAGATGTAGGAGTGAGAACCAGATGAGAGAGCGACTTTTGAATGTACAGTGATACATTGTAATACGAACTTGATCCGTTTCAGAACTTTCCGACTTCCAATTTGCTCAAGTTTCAAGACAATTTTTACCCTTTAAAATAATAAACAACACCAATCGTTCCTGGGACTACGAACCCGAACTTTTAAGATGATTTTAATAGTAAAATCACTTGATTTTAAGTAAAATATTAACAAGTAATAATAATACTTGAATTAAAATGAACCTTTTAGGGTCCACGGCGTATACATTTAGTTGTTATTTATTTATTTTTAAATAAAGAACAGGGACAACACAGCACAAATTAGCAGCGAAAATCACATGAGATCCTTTAATTCCAGTTTCCGACAACGTACAGAACGACAAAGCGTATGGATGGACGAAGCGCACGGGAAACACGCACAAACATACACGGAAAACGTGGTAGGCGTTCGTATTCCAGGGCAAACTTTGCTCGAATTTTTCATTCGTATTCTAAGTTATTCGAGATCTAGAGCATTCGGATTTCGGAGGTGATACTGTATATAGTGATATATTGAGCATTATGTGCTGAATAACCGGTTACGGCGGAATTTCGTCCTGGTGAGATTTCATCCCGCGAATATTGCCGTATGCGCTCAATTAGCGAGGTGGTTACATACGAGGAACGTTCCGACAGTAAGTTTCGTAATTTGTTTTGAACGTGAAGATGGTACACCAGCTGAAACTATCAATCCCGTAAGAAACCACATCCGTTGATGGTTCGAGGGCGGAAGAAGCGTCAGCGGAGGTGGAATGACGCATGCGTAGAGCGCCGAAGAAGAGAGAGTAGCAGCAGTTTGCGTGCCCGAGGTTCGAGTACAAATCACGATAGCAGAGAGACGTGTGCTGACAACGTGGTCGCCAATGGAAAAGCGCGCTGTTATCCGGTATGAATGGACACGTGGGACTAGCTTGTCTGTCATCCATGAACGCCTACAGACTGTATGATGAAGAGGCCATGTCTCGTCAAATGGTTGGTCGCTGATGTTGATTGGATCACCCTGCCTACAACCCCGATCTTGTCCCATCGGACTTTCACTTGTTTCCTGCATTGGAAGCCGTATTCTCGGGATGTCATTTCCAAAACAATGCTGAGGTGAAGCACGCTGTGCGACAATTCCTTGCATCGCAGGGGACCTAGTTTTACCAGAGTGGGTTTTTCAAACTGATTGCATGCTACGAAAAATATCTCAATGTCGAAAAGTAGTGGAGGGTTAGTAGTTCATGATGCCATGGTGAATGTGTGTTTGGCAACACAGTTTCCGTGTAAAAGAAAATGACAAAACTTACTTTCGAAACATTCCTCGTACATTGTGTACTGTGTAGCAATACGCAAGGTCTCAATATCACTAATTTTGTATACATGTGTGTGTGTAGCAAAATGAGGAAAGAACTTTTAAGAAAAATGCATATTACTTTCTGCTTCAAGGAAACAGGTTAAAATTAGTACTTTACTATGGCGCAGCGATCTCTGATCTAGTATGTAAAAACAATGGGATTGAAAACGCATTGCTTAGTTGAACGCGCGCTATCCCGCAGACCATGACTCCCTAGTAAAAGCCAGAAATATGGGTACGTCTTGATCCCATCGTGTGATGACAGTACTATGGCTACGGGAAACTGAAATACACTGCTTTACGGCACTATCTGCTGTAATAGCATAAATTTCTTCCTCAAATGCTCTTGTCAGCTTAGCAATGTCCCACGGTTTGCGGGCGTAAATCTTTCCCTTCAAATAGCCTCACAGCCAGTAGTAATAGGCTGTGAGGTTGGGGGAGCGGATTGGTCATTTCCTCGACAATGTTTACGAAACCATTATTTATTACAAACATGTAGTGTATTTGGAATCCACTCTGTATAGGCTGTTGATTGTGAAATCGCAATATAGAGTGGAAACTGTATAATATCACTACCTTGATAAATGCATATGGTACGAATCCTCCAAGTGTTAGAATCAGAAGGCGGCCTTATGCAGAGTCATTTTGATGTATGATTAGCGTCGTATTAAAGGCCTGACTACTGCAAGAAACATGTTAGTCAACTTTTTAGTATGGCACTACACGCGTCAGAACAACTACGCATGAGGCCCAGAGTCTCTAAACTCGTAGCTACAGGCATGAAATTAAATAGGGTTGGTTTGCCTGCTATGCAGATTGTATGCAAGTCCACAAACTACTAAAACAGTATGCAGAGAAACCGTAACAAGGTGGCAACCAAATTCCACGAGAACAAGTCAGGTAATCGTGCAAAACAGGGAAGCACCAGTCTTCTGTTCATTACTTCCATATGACATACGCATCACTATAGTGGTGGCATAACTTGTCTATCCAAACCATTTGAATACAAGTATTTTTTTTTATAATGGAAAGAAAAATATGCCATGTTGCATGCAAATCGGAATATTTATTGATTGTTATTACATTAAAAAGTAACTGCATTCCCTTATTTTAAATCTTTTTCCACGCCAAGCAATGGGAATGATGGAAAGCCTAAGGGAAAATATATGTCATCTTTTTAAAAATCAAATTTGGATAATCTTAAAATTCCATGGATTATTTACATTCCCATTTCTCATATATGCAGACTTCCAAATTGGATATACGAGGCGCACCCAGAAAGTAAGTTTTCCACACGTCCCGTAGCTAGGAAACGGTATGTTGCGCGAAGCGACTACGTGTACGTGAGAGAGTAAGGTCCTAGCATGGCACATGCACTAGCGGAACTTCCCTAGTACTCTCAGTAGCGTCATGGCAGTGGCGGACGTTCCTATTCCAGCTCCAGCCGCGTGTGAAGTGCGAGCAGTGATAAAGTTTTTGAATGCACAAGGCATAGCACCAATCGAAATCCATCATTAGCTGTGCCAGGTTCATGGACCTAACGGCATGAGCAAGCAGTTACTGCAGATTTTCCGCTTCTTATTGCACACCACAGTCACGGAGTGTCTGTTGATCAAGAAGTTTTGTGTTGAAGTAATTGACCCTAGAGCACAAAGTAAGGCGCACAGGGTCAGCATTGACATTTTTGCAACGATACAGCTGACGATGGATTTCAATAAGTTCTATGCCCTGTGCATTCAAAAGCTTTATCACTGCTCGCACTTCACACGCGGCGAGAGCTGGAATAGGAACGCCAATCTTCCATCACTACCACGACGCTACTGAGAGAATTAGGGAAGTTTCGCTGGCGCATGCGCCATGTTAGGACCTTACTCTCTCACGTACACGCAGTCGCTTCGCGCAACATACGGTTTCCTAGCTATGGGACGCGTGGGAAACTTACTTTCTGGATGCGCCTCGTAAATTTATTCTGGTACTCCACTTATTCTTCACTGAGCTATTTAAACTCAAGCAATATACTTAGTTCGTAAACCTAAAGGTAGCACACACCAAGTTTAATTAAAATCGGATGAATTTTGTGGAAGTTATCACAGGTAGACATACACACTATGGTCAGTGGTAGAAGTTCGCTTCAACAATATTATGACCGGATTGAGACATCTACCGTATCCCTGACATTATTCAGAAATTGTGCATTTACGACACTCAATACGTCTTTGAATACAATAATATGCCATTTCTGTTTCCCACTCAAATTACAGATATGAAATGGTCAATACACATATTTATTTTACACTAGACATCCATACAATTCTCATAAAATCATTTCCATGTTTGAAGAAACGTCATAAAAAGGGGTATCAATTAACTCTTTGAGGCACGGTGGTACTTGTATTATACCATATTTTGGATAACGTTTTAGAAACATCATGCCGCAAAGAGTTAATGTTCTCCGTAATCGTGAAGCCCCAACGTCGGATCCCGTGGCACACCAGCGCTTTCTTCCAGTTTTATCGGGCAAATGTTGGGATGTCTTTTAGGTATCAAACTCAGGACGAATTGCTTTAAACATTTGGACCTTATACAAAATCGTTTTGACGTATGATTAGCGTCATACAAAAGGCCTGACTACTGCAGGAAACATGTTAGTCAAACTCTTTAGTATGGCACTAATCACGCACGGAAAGAGACTGCGTAAGGGGCGCTTATTCTTTCAATTGACAATGTTTACAATGTTTTTTTTTTTTTTTTTTTTTTTTTTTTTTTTTTTTTTTTTATTGGTCAGGGAAAATTGCATCGCTAGTTCTCGTGTCTAGTGGCAGATGTTTATCGTACAGTATCAACCAACATTAATTTTACTATTGTCATATGTCATTTGATGAAGACTTGATGCAATACATCAAATGTAAAGGTTAGGCAGATCTTAAATGTGAAAAATCAAGAAATCTTTGTACTTAAAACAGGGTGTCTACTAAAATTCCAAAATGAAATTTTAAATTTTGTGACATTTCCTTTACTAAACCATACAATTTCGTAACATTCTCAAGAACGAATTTGAGTGCGAATTAGGCCGAATTTTCATGTATGAGATAGAAGCTGGCTTTGCTTGCTATTTATAATCAGCTTTAGACGCTTCCAGACATTTCCAGTGGTGAATTTTGACGTTTTATAGAGAATATATATATATATATATATATATATATATATATATATATATATATATATATATATATATATATATATATATATATCCAGTCTGCACTTATATTTATAGATAAAAATTATCGTGACCCAAAAGTTAAATTTCTTGACTTTCATGACCGTTTTCTGATTTCATGACTTTTTCGTGATTTTCGTGACTCGTGACCAATAGACACCCTGTAAAATGTAGAATTGTTCTTTAGTACAAATTGAAGCAAAAAAGTCTAGTTTCATAAACACGGAAACTCCAGATTTCGTAAATAGGAAAAGTATCTTAGTAATTAAAATATAAATATATTCTTAGTGTAAAAAGAATCAAATCTAAAATTTATGTTATATAAACTTATTATACGTGTTATATATATATCTGTATTTCATTTGCTTCAATCAACACCTTAACATCTGACTTCACGCTCTATTAATAATTCCAACTTGAAAATATTTTAAGTATCTGAATGTCTCTAGACCACTCTCCTGCAAATAACGTTATTTTTCTCAATATAGAGTTACTATAGTTAAATGAAAATATTGTGCATGTTTCTCGTAATACGATAGTACTTATAGTATTAAGTCACTGTTTTCAAATTTGAAGTTCTTTAGTTGTAACAAAATTATGCTGAGAAAATGTACGTACTACAAGATCTTCCATGGAGTTATATCTATCTGGTTTATTCTTTCGCTTTTCGTCATATTCCTCAAGAATTTTCTGCCAAATCCTATGTGGACATTTGTTTTTTAAAGGAATTTATTCTCTATCTTCTTTTTATTCCCGAATTTCCTACGCACTGCTCGATCACATTATTGTTACTACTTTCACTTGATTTTTAAATTAATCCAATGTTCTCGGGATTGCTGCCAGAGTAGGTGTTGCTGTGCTGAGCTTTCGTTACCATACAGCGGCATCTTCAGAGCTGTGTGTTGAAGTGTGCTGGTCGTACAGATTATATAGTGGTCTTTAAGAATCGCTGTGTTCCTATTGGTTGTTTATGTTGGCCAATGGCGTGCTCTGATTTTGCTGGTGGAAACTGCTCTCTCATTGGCTGATGGTTCTTTTCGTACTGAGGAGCTGGAACCAGATGTCATGTAGATGATAACCTTCGTCTCTGTTGATGGATGGCTTGTATATACGGATAAATAAAGATTCATGTATTTTCCTGTCCCAGAACTGTTTACTTTTCTTTAGTACTTCAATTTGGTCCCACATGGCCGTATGGTTGTATTGTATGCAGTGTTCGGCTATTGCAGATTTTTCGGGTTGTTTAAGTCTGGTGTGTCGCTGGTGTTCTTTGATTCTGTCTTCAATGTTCCTTCCTGTTTCACCTATGTAAGTGGCGTTACATTCACAGGTGATCCTTTAGATGCCTGGTGTCTTTAATCCCAATGAGTCTTTTGCACTTGGTAGTAAACTCCTGATTTTCGGTGGAGGGCAGTGTACAGTCTTGATGTTGAATTTCTTCAATAGTCTTGCTAGTTGGTTGGAGGTTTTTCCCATATATGGAATAAGTGCAATATTTTCCTTGTCTGCCGTTTTGTCCTTTTTTGTGGTGCAATCTCTGCTACTGTATTTTCTCATGGCTGTGTTGATCTGTTTCGACGAATATCCGTTAAATTTGTAATACTGTTTCCAGGTGAGACAGTTCTGTGCTTATATTATCTGGATCTGCTATTTGGTATGCTCTATGTATTAGAGTATTTAACACCCCCATCTTCTGTGAAGGATGATGAAAACTGGTCGCATCGAGGTAGAGATCAGTGTGTGTGGGTTTCCTGTAGATTGAATGGCCTAGACTTCCATCTGGGTTCTTGTATACGAGTACGTCCAGGAACGGGAGTCTTCCTTCTGTTTCTGTTTCCATTGTGAACTGGATGTTGCGGTGTATAGAATTCAGATGTTGCAGGAATTCGTCGAGTTTCTGTCTGTCATGGGGCCATATGACGAATGTGTCGTCTACATATCTGTAGAATACTGTAGGTTTGTATGTTGCTGTTTCTAGCGCTTTGTGTTCAAAATACTCCATATAGAAGTTCGCTATTACTGGAGAGAGAGGAGAGCCCATTGCCACACCATCACTTTGTTCAAAGAAATTGTCTTGGTAACTGAAGTAGGTAGACGTTAGGGTGTGTCTGAAGAGATGTACTATATCCTTGCTGAAGTGCAATTCCAGGAGTTTAATAGAATCTTCCAGTGGTACCCTCGTAAAGAGAGAAACCACATCAAAGCTGACGAGTATGTCATCTGCGTTTGTCTTGATGCTGTGTAGCAGTTGTACGAAATGGCTGGAGTTTCTGATATGGTGTGTACACTCTCCTGTTAGTGGCTGTAGCAGTCCTGTTAATTTCTTGGCCAGGTTGTACGTGGGGCCTCCTATGGTGTTAACTATGGGTCGTAATGGAACTTCTTTCTTGTGTATCTTCGGAAGGCCATAAATCCTTGGTGGTATTGAACCGGAAGGTTTAAGCCTCTTCTTTTCTTCTTCATTCAGACTGGAACTTTGTATTAATCTGGAGGTTTTCTTTTCGATGGCCTTGGTTGGATCTCTGTCAATTTTTCTATATGCTGGATCTTCCAGTAGGCTTGTTAATTTGGAGTGGTAGTCTTCCCTGTTGAGAATGGCGGTCGCATTCCCCTTGTCTGCTGGTAATATTATGATGCTGTCATCAGCTCGTAGGTCATTGAGGGCTTTCCTTTCTTCTCTGGATAGGTTGTATTTCGGCTTCTGCTGCTTGGCCCTCATAAGGACCGTAACGGCTTGTGTGCGTATGTGGTCTGCTGCTTCTTGGTCTAAGTGTTTTATTGCTTGTTCAATACCGCTTACAGTTTCCGTGATGGGAATGTGTTTAGGTGTTGGAGCGAATTTCAGGCCTTTGCATAGAAGACTTGTAGCTGCTTCACTTAGTCTTTTGCTGGAGAGATTCACCACTGCTTTTTCTCTGCTCGGATGAGATGGTTCAGGGTTTTGTCTTCGGTTAAGCTTTTCGAATTTCTTCTTAAGATGAACTGTGTGTAATTCATGCTGCTTGCTACCATATGCATACGTGATGGAATCTACCCATTCCCAGTCCCAGGTGATTTTTAAATTGTTTGTGTTCTTTATTCGTTTATTTTTGATGATACTAAAACAACAAATTCAATTAGCTTCAGTGCTGTATACATTAGTATTGGAAGTATACCTGAAGCCAGGGGCAAACTACATGGTGCTGCATAATTACCCGAGCAAACTTGTATCTTTGTATTTGCTGTTAAAAATAACAGCAGTAAAAAAATTAGAAATGTTTTTCATATTAGAATGAAATCTTTCACGTTTACGTCTCACATTTATGCCCTGTAGGCTAAAGGAGATGAGTGTTTAATGAAAGAAACATTTATAGATGGGATAGGGAATGTGAGAGGAAAGAGAACACAGAGAAAACCCACGGACATCACGTTCTGTTTATCACATTTTTCAGTGGTATTTATTGTCAATGTGCTACATTATATAAAATTAGCACTATTCAATATTGCCTTCTTTGGTTCTAATAACAGTTTGCAGACGGATAGGATACTCCTTACTGTTGCCTGTAGAATCTGTGGGGCATTTTCTTACAAACTTTCAGAACATTAGAACCAAGTAGGAACAATATCTGACACATAGTAGATAGAAGATTAGTGACTCAAAAGACGAAACCCATGCAGAAAAATATTTCTTCACTGCCTAACACCAAATGCATCAAGGGAGTAACTATACCACAGGGAAGATAAAATTTGCGAGATAAATTTACGCTTTTGTACAGCACTTCAAGCCTTTCATGCATTTTGGGCTAGTACTTGGCTTATTTTTCAGGGACACGGGAAATTATATGTATGCAACTTAAGCAAGTAAAGAAGTTGACTCCTAAAGCAATTTATCTAGGATACAAATTTCTTGAGAGAACTATGATATTTCTACAGAAGTACTAACTCCAGAACGGATACAAGATGGACTTATATAAGTCTTGTAATATTCTGGTACACAACACATCTGTATTTCTTACAGTAACATTAGAAGTCTAGCCCCTCATGTTGGATTGTCTTTAGTTACCTTCCTGTCAGTTCTGTCCTTAGAGGCAAACAAGTCAGCCGCTGCTGTTTTCACCTCCTGTTCGTTGGTGGTGTCGTGATTTCAGCAAGTAATAATCTGAACCGAAACAAGTAATAATCTGAAGAGGAAGGTCAGGACTATATGCCGACTGTGATATCATTTCGAAATAATCAAGTTCCCTGAAAATTTTGTCGCGTTTTTCAAGCCGAGTATAGTTTTGCGTTAGCTTGTTGCAGCAATGCGCAACGCAATTTACGGTTTACCAATGTAGGATATTTTTGGCGTGGAGCAGCATGCATCCACTCCAACTCTTCGGAATGAAAGTCAGCATGAATGGTAGGTACGAACTGGAAGTGAATTATTTCTTGCAGTTCCACCACATACAGTACGACCAGCACAAATCCAACTTGCTGAATTCTTTCGACCTGAACCAAACACACTGACTCATTGTCAGTCTTCCGATACAATCGCGGAATTATCACACGCTTTCTGCGACCTTTCATGAAACGTCGTGTACTTTTGCTACAGACCTCTTGGATTTTCAGCTAAGAACGATGTCCAAGTATTGTCATGTACTTTAAGACACTTCACACAACATTGGCCACTTAGCATCTAACTATTCGCTTTACTGACTGCTTTTGGCACTGTACAGCTCGACGATGCTTACCTTTGCGTCCACCACCATGTGTATACTAAGCTCCCGACGGTAACCCTCGTAGATGGCCACACACATCTGTACAATAAAATTAATATTTGTTTTCTATCCTTTTGTATGCCTTCGCCTTGTTCTATTTCTTCTAAATTTCTTTCAGTTCCGAATGAAAGCATGCTGCCTTTATATATTTGTTTCATACTTCTCAACTCACCGCAGACACATCTGAATAACTTCGAACAGGGAGGCGGAGGAAAAATCTGTGTGGATCGGAGATTTATCTAGAGTAAGCAAGGAGAACAATTATTACTACAGCACTAGTCTAGCTTGTCCATCCCACCTCGAATATTGTAGCTTAAGCAAACTTTAACAATCCACTCTCATAACTCTTCTTAAAAAACTTGAAACAGGAAAATTTTAACATTAATACATAGTTTGTATATAAAACTATTTAACAATTTTTATTGTTCTTTTTTCTACAAAACGAAAAAGGAAAATGGTGTACAGAACAACAAGATAAAACAAAACACTAAAAAAGAAATGAATCATACCAAAACAACAATATGGTACGATTAAATGTGTAATTTTGTACATTTACCTGTCTATTAGGTGACAGTCTGTAATGTTTCAATTGTATCATATACAAAGCTACCTATCTATTGTATGATAACAGAGTATATGCTTAATCAGAACGAATTTTAATTTTCTGTGTCTTTCGTTTGACACATATCTCACTTTTTACGTTATTAATCAAATTATATGTATATATACACACATTTACACAAATTCATAAAATGTGTTTTAAACTGATCACATATCTGATGCTGAGTTGTCAATCCATGAGAAAGGTGCATGGACACACTACATCAATCACTAGTCAGAGATAAGCTATCGCGAAGGATAGGTGTGTTCCGGTTGACAGTACCTGTCGGAACAGAACTGTAGAAGTAACATGAAAGAAACATAGAAATCTGCATGTAGTAATGTACTTCGGAGAATAGTCTCTTGTTTTCGTGTTTTATCTATCCTTCATGTCCTTTTCGTATCGATTTTTCTTCACGTTTCACAACAATTAAAACTGTTTACCTTTCGAGTTGTTTAATCTATATATATATATATATTTTTTAAAAACATGTCCTTGCATGTATCAAAAGACAATTTCACTTATTTTTAATTCTTGTAGACGTTTGCCCTGAGCCACTATAACACATTTTCACTCGCTCTATATTAGACTTTCTTCTTTACTCTTCCTTCATATTAGAAAAGGATTTATACAGACTCCAACACTTTAGTTCTCGATCTATTACATGTGGCATTATTGTAAACACAGATAAAACTTCAAACCACTTACAAGAACTTTCACTCAAAATTGTTGTTCTGAAATCATCTTGTTTATTAAACAACTATATGCGTCGAGTTACTTCACTGTTTGCTTAGTTTTAATTGCAGATTTGTTATTTGCTTTGCGGATCACCATTACTCAACCTGAAAAAACGACAAAATACAATTTCATAAAGATTATTCATTTAATAGCTTATACATACAAATCTAGCGCTAGCGTAGGATGAAATATGGTAATAGAAAAATCTGAAATAGATGTATTTTTAAAATTTCGCTTTAATATTACTGAGCTCACGTTTTAAGGCACTAGTTTAACGCAAGAATAATAGAATTTTTATTAATTTACCACACTTACTCGAATATAAATGCTCCTTTCTTTCTTCCAAAAAGTAGGGCTAAAATTTTTTCAGGGCGCTTATAATCGTGTAATACGTTTTTGGAAAAATGACAAACACCATACATGCTATTTTAATTGTTATGTCTTTCTTAAGGTTGTTTTATTGTTCCTGGTTTTTGGTTTAATATTCTATTATTACTCAGTAGCGGCTCGTAGTCTGTACAAGCACCGGTTGCAATGTTGCAATATCAAAGGTATGTAGGTACGCGCAAGTGTTCCCCTCCCCCAGCATTCTTGAGTCCTATCCAAGAAATATTCAGGAAATATGAAGAGGAAAGTCTTTTAAGCTCTATTTGTATATTATTGATTAAATTATTTCTCGAATATTAATTTAATATATAAGCTATTTCCTTTTTTTCAAACAACCACTATCAATGTACGTTTATACACTATTTATATACAAAACCTCTACACTCATGTTATTGGACACGAGATAAATCGAATATATAGTATGTGCTGTAAGCCATGAATGATGGCGTTAATCCGAAAAGAAGAAAAAAAGCAAGAAAATTGCATGCACGCAGTTAAACAAAATTATTTAATTATATAAACTATGCATTATTTTAGAATGGAAGGTCTTTCTTCGATCTTTCGGGCTTCAAATTTTTCTATGACTTTATTGAAATCTGAAATGCTGCTCGCCAAGTTTCTCTGAATAGAAAGCATCGCTACCGCAAATATTTTCCGCTTTATTTTCTTTGGGGTCCAGAAACACCTCTCTCCTCCGACAATACGCATTTTGTTAGCATTTCTTTGTATAAATATACGGAACAAAAAGTCCATTTTCAGGAACCACGTATTTTTTTTGTCTGTAAAGAAGCATGAAATCTAAGATGTTTTCTTTGAAAATTAAAAAAAAAAAAAAAAAAAAAAAAAAATAGTTTAACATTCCAGCAAATTAGGCTAAAGAAGACAGATGAGTATTGGAAGTGAATGATTTTATATTAATTTATGCTCTCCGCCGGAAATCGAACACGGAATCATGTGCACGAAGGACACAGAGCTAGGAATTAGACCCGTAGTAAGACATTTTCTTCTTGGAGACTCGATTGACCCCCCTTCCCCCCCAGAATAGGATTTTTTTTTAAAAAATAAATCTTATCCCAAGAATTTTCACCTTTGTATTATAAATGTTAAATAAAATCTATTGACTTCGAACGACCGCCCCCCAAACTTTCAGCCTGGATCCGTCCCTGCTACCACCAGACTTATATTTGTTCTTTGCGAGTTTATGTTTTGTGAATAACTTCTTTCTTCCACGCGTCTGTATCTTCCTCACCCTATCAACTGAGTCAAGCGCTGCTAAGCGGAGGAATTCGTAACTATTACAGAAGCTGACCAGTTGCGGAAAAAATGCAACCGTAAGGGACCAATACGGGAAGATAGGAGCGTTGCAAGAATAAATCCACTTCCCCATGTTAAGAGATAGGAGCTCGCTGCCATATGCTCAATGTTACTGCTTCCAGTGGCAACGTTCGCTGCCACTGGAAAGGTAAATCTCTCTCTTTCTTTTCGTTTTTTAATTGACTTTTTTCAGAAATGCATCAATACTGTTTTGCGCTCAAGAGCAAAGGTTTATTTTTTACTGATACACTACTTTAACACTTAAAAATATTTTTAGTATTTAAAAAAATATCCGGTTGCACATCCATGCAACATATAGTACCAGCCGCCACTGTTATTACTGTTATGATTATTGTGTGTTATGTACTCGTATATTTATCCTAATATTACAACATTTAACATTGTTAAAAGGAATTAATTTTACTCTATCCGGAAAGATACTTTTAACAAATTACTGCTTCTGCAGCCAATGATGAGCAGTTGGTTTGTAATTGCGGGAATTTCTGTACTGATCATACACGGGATGCTTGTATCCATATAATGAACAGATTTTCAAAATCAACAGACATTTTTCGAAAACCTCTTAGAATCGGATAAATAAATATATCCAATTAACTATCATTTCTCTCACCATTTGGTCATTTACTGTCGGTTGGGAGGTTTCAGAACGTCAGAAAAATGTGTCACGGTTAGTCTTAATGCAACAATGACTTTTTTTTTTTTTTTTTTCCGCTGGAACTGAAGAATTTCGTGGATAAAGAAAATAGTAATCTGAGTTCAAAGTAAATTGTGTGTTGCAGTTTTTCCTCCCCCTCAAAACTGTTTATGAAAATGAACATAAATTATTATTTATTTTTAAGTTAAGATCCTACGGTTATTCCCTTTAGGCTAAAGGATTATGCCCTCCCACCGGAAATCGAACCTGGAACACGTGCACCAAGGGCACACGCGCTAGTCACTAGACAAGCGGGGTGGGTCAAAACTGTTCATGTAGGTAGCAGTGGTGATTTCAGATAATATCCCAGGCTACTCACTGGAATAACCACTGTTAGCTAAATATTATTTTCTTAATCCTAAAGTAAAATATAGTGAAACACAGCTATATATCATCTGAGACCACTAGAAAAATGTGATTTTTAACTGAAGTATTACGTAATTCTTTTAATTCACACTTGACCAAACTTCAGTAACAGTACTAATGGCAACAGAGATTACTAGTTTTACTAATACTATACACACGAGAACGACTCAATCACTTCTCCAGAGGATAAAAAGCAGGGATAGAAATGAAGCGGTTGGTATCAAATATAGACATAGAAGTGAAGAGCGAGGATATGATGTGAAATAAAAGTAAATTTCACGGAAGTGATATATATATTTTTTATATAAAAATGCAGACTTTCGAAATGTCGGTGTCGACAAGAATGGATAGAATTATCTGGACCGAACGGAAAACGAATAGTAAAGTGTTAGAAATAGTAGGGTGAAAAAAAAATTTTTTTAGATGTACCACATATTTCCGAATTATTATTATTATTAATAATAACTCTAATTTGGTGCCCCAAAATATAGGATAGTCTTGCTTTCGCGACATATGATGTGGATTAAGGCCATCTTCTGTGGAAAGAAAACCAAGGTCACTATAGTGGATACTTCCAGTGAGGAAGACTACGGGAAGTCTGTATGTAATTAGATTTTTAGTGTAGTTTTATTATAAATTAGAAAAAAAAGTATATGCTTTTTTAAAAAAAAATTCATTGTCAGATCAATGGGGGCCGTTCTGGATTCACAAATTAAAAAGTGAAAGAGGAACTGATTTGGACATTAGCTGAAGGAACTGTATCATGAGGGACATGTTAGAGTTAAGATGGCATGAAAAAGAGAGAGGGGCGAAAGAGGCTACAGTTGATGGACGATATGAAAACAGAAAATTATTTGCAAGACGAAGATGTTAGCTGAAGACCGAGGTGTATGGAAGCTTCTCACTTTGCATCTCCATAACGTCAAAATACCTATAATGTTGATTAATCATTTAGTAACAGCCGAAATTTTCAAAGGGAACTCTCATTTCCTCAGCGGCGTTGCTTTCACAATTAGAATACTAATGCTGGTTATAGTCTCAAGGTTGCAGCCAGTAATACATAAGTTTTGAATTCAAGAAAAAGAAAAGTTGTACACTGGTTCTGTGGAAGTCCGAATATTTGGAAATGGAACTTCTGTTACCGACAACTGGCGAGGTTTGGTATACGATGTAAGTTGTAATTGGCAATAATGCTTTAAGAAAACGCTGCTGAGAAAGATGGGCGTTCCCACTGAAAATTTTGCCAATTATTAAGATATGCAAAGGCTGGTTCGAAGTAAAATCTAAGAGTAATGTTATCATTTGGCGTTTTAAAAACAAGATTGACCTGAATTTTCTTTCTTTACGTGTAGCAAAGTGAATAGTTTCATTTTCTACTCCATTCTTCATACTCTTTAAAATGTCATCCTTACTTCGTGAAAAAGGATACGAAGACTGTTGGAAAACTTTTGCAAACTACTATTAACAGTGTCGTAATTCCGCTACCACACAATTTAGAATAACAGACCTTTCCATGCTTAAATTATATCTCCGATAATTATCTTTGATTGTGTGTTTAAGCTGATTCACTCACTTTTCACAGGAGTTTAAAGAACTACCTTAGAAACCGAGCTACTTCAGGTCACACAAATCGTTTACCAGTCAACCTCCAATTGGACACCTTCTTCATAGGTTCGAACTGTTAGATCCATGTGATCCATGACTGCCTTCTTCCTAATCATGTGATAAATACAACTAAAAAAATGAAAGAAGTAACTTTATCGCTTCACATGAACCATTGTACTTTAGAATCGCCGGGAATCAAAGGGTTAAGTTCTGTTGGTCTAATATATTGTCTTAAAGAAAATTGTTGAGTGCTTTATTGGGATCACTCCTCGAAGGAAGAACTTTTTGTTAGTTTTGGCCCACTTTGAAAATACTCAAACAGTGGACTGTTATTTAGTTTTAGGTTCGTATGAATACATCCAAGTTTCAAATCTGACTTACCTCGGTTGAATTTTGAGCATTGACACAGTAAATTTGTTTTAGTGTAAATAGTAATTTTCCAGCTAATCCTTTTTTCTTTCTTTCTTTCTTTTTTTTTTTTTTTTTTTTGAAGGTGGTTTATTAGTTAATGATATTGAAGATGAATCATATTGTTTTTTTCTTTCTTTTTTTGTCTTGAATAAATAGTAATAATTTCTAATTAAATCCCAATTTCTGGTATATAAAATCATGACTGTGGTGACTCGAAAAGTATGAAAAAAATTAAGATGATGTTTACTGAAGATAATTCTTTTTTGTTGTAACAGTTCACATTGGAATATTAGATTATTGATGTTGCCTATTTCTTTTCCACACCAGCAATAATTTTTCTTTCTTAATGTATTACATTCAATTTAGTGCGAGTTAAAGCAGTGTTAAAAATTAAGCGATGATATAAAATTATTTTTGATCTAGGCCAGGATTTGAGAGAATCCCATGTATTATTCATCGTTATGTCTGTGAGGTTCCAATAATGAGTGCCAGGTCCTTCTCGCATGTTGAAACAAAAGAAGCCATGGAAATATCAACAGTCAAATCAACAAAAATTAACTTTAAAAAATCAAATTTGATGCGCTGAGTGAGAACTGGTCTTGTAGTGATAAAGAATGATGTGACGATTTGAGTTTGTTTTATACAATTCAACGATTACTTCTGGCAAATTGTTGTATACCATTCAGCATTTAGTCCTTCAACCTTCTAATGCTACGGGTTGCTACATGTCCGGTATAACCGAAGAAACAAGCAATTATTTATTGGGATCACTCCTCGAAGGAAGAACTTTTTGTTAGTTTTGGCCCACTTTGAAAATACTCAAACAGTGGACTGTTATTTAGTTTTAGGTTCGTATGAATACATCCAAGTTTCAAATCTGACTTATCTCGGTTGAATTTTGAGCATTTCTTTACACCAATTAACATAGGCCTATTTTTTAGTTTCGGTCAAGTTGTGTGGAATCCAACAGTTTGAAATTTTCCGCACGTTTACGTGACCATACAAAATTGTACGTATTAGTTTTACATCAATGTTGAAGGATTGTTGAATCTCATGATAGTAACATCCTATTTCTCTCAATCATTTCACGCGCAGCATCAACATCACTGGCAACAAGATGTGGATGGACAACCTTCACAAAATTCATCACTGATAAATGTGTGACTACGCTAGAATTCAGAAAACAAATTATACATAGCCCTATTGGATGGTGCTCCATCCTCGAAAGCCAAGTGAAGTAATCGCTCAATGCAATAATTGGTGTTATACTACATTTGACATTATAAAAAAAATCATTGTCCGAAAGCATTCAAGAGAAATGTCCATTTCTCACACGAAACTACTACTACTTCAAACTGCTTCGAAAAATAAACGAATAGGCTTAAAGAAACAATCAAAGATTATTTAACTATAGAAAGGTCTATTCTTCCGAATTTTATAATCGCGGAACACTCGCGCAACTGTAAGTAGTTTGCAGAAACTTTTCCACCAGTTCTCGTACTATCAAATTCATCCATCTTGAAGCAATAATTATAAAAAAGAAGATATACGAAAGACTGGTGTTTTATTTTGTACTTTCAGTGAGATTAACGAAGACATATTTACATCATGATAATTTAATATCTTGCTTAAAATAATGACTTTCATATTACCTGAGAATGGTACACACTCTGCTATAACCTTTCTTCTGCTCTTGCCTTCATTCGGTTGATGAAAGCCTGGCCTTTGCTCTTCCTGAAGTTCTCATACGGGTCATTCAGATTCATTCCAACACCTTTGTACTGATCAAACCTATCTCGTACCTGAAAATAAAGTAAGTTTATTAAGGTTTTATTTAAACGTACTTAAAACTTAACTAAAACACCCTGGTGTTACACTCGACGAAAGACTATGGTCAACCAAATAGTTTACGAATGGGCGGTGTAGTCAGTACATATAAACCTAATATAACTTTCTAAACTGGTTATGTATAGAAATCAGATGTATGGTAAAATACCTATTTCTTAATGACAAGTATGATAAAAATTAACGTGCGTTTACTTCTCAATAGTCATAAGTAGAGACCGGATGTTAGGCAAAATGTCGTATTTCTTAATATCAGAGATAAGAAAAAAAAATGAACGCGCTGAGGTGCATTTAGGGGAAATCCCTTCAATGAGCATCTTTCAATTGCAAACACTTTCATAATACGGACATTTTTTTTGTCCCGGCAAAAGTATATGTATTATTATGGGAGAGAATCCATTTACAGTCTTCTCTTACCCCCAACGTTTTAGTAACCTCTTCATAACGGAGAGAAATTATTCTCAACTCATACTTATTTAGCACAGAAAATACTTTCTGCAATTTGAAAATAAAGTAACTGCAAGTAAATTCCGATCAGAAACTAGTGTCCACGCGATTACACGGTCGATGACTATTGAGGACCTTTTCCCAAGAAATTCATAAACAGTCATGATTGATTACTCCCGTCTACATTTTCAGTATTTAATAATAATAATAATAATAATAATAATAATAATAATAATAATAATAATAATAATAATAATAATAATAATAATAATAATCATCATCATCTTCTTCTTCTTCTTCTTCTTCTTGCATGTTCTTATTTAGCTACTTTTACTGTAGTACAGAGAATTAAGAGAGATTTACCCAAGTATGAACTCGATTCGAGGAGGAAATTACCACAAGCATTGTGATCCCATATACAAGGGTTGGATTTTTAGTAATGGTAACAACTATATATCTTGAGAAGTAGACTACTTACGAGGTTCGAAGTTTTACAGGCCCTTGATGTAATCACCCGCATTGTGAATCACGCGTTCCCGGCTATGTGAAAGCCGCTGGATGCCATTGGCAGTGTCTAATCTCTTGATAGTGCGGATGGATCCGGAGATCATCAACTGCACGGAAGCGTGTCCCACGAAGTGGTTCCTTCATCTTCGGGAGAGGTCGTATCGCAGGGACTTAAATCTGGAGAATACGGAGCAGGGGGGTGATACAGCACTTCCCAGCCCCAACGATGCAACAAATCAGTGATTGCGACTGCTGAATGTGCCCTTGCATTGTGCCCGGGTACGTCAGGAAGTGGCGTCGTTTTTGTCTTACAGCTGTTCGCAGATTGTTTTGCGAAAAATTGCAGTAGTACTTTGCACTAGCGGTGTGCCCTTGGGGGACGGTATGGTTTATGATTATACCATCCCAGTCGTATGCAATGACGAACAGCTTTCACATTGGTTGGGGTTTTCCGAACTGTTGTTTTTCTCGGTGACCCAGGATGACGCCACTTGTTTGATTGTCGTTTCAGCTGTGGTTCATACGCTCTGGCCCAGGTCTCATCAATAGCAATGATCCGCCGTAAGAAGACCTCACCTTCACGATGATACCACTCCAAGTGTGTTCGAGCGGCATCATATCGCAGCCACTTGTGTTGTTCAGTCAGATCATGTGAAACCCACCTTGAGGCGGTTTTACGCAATCCCAGGTTTTTCTTTAGAATTTTCAGCACAGTGGAATGCGCTAGTCCTGTATCTTTACCCAACTGACGAATCGTGGCGTTCCGACCCGCTAGCACTAACGCGTTCACGTTCTGCACATTTTCACTTACAGGAGGATAGCCGGAGCGAGGCATGTCTGTGACATTTTATCATCAAAGGCTTTGATCCACCTTGCTACTGTATGGTACGGTAGTGCACTTGCACCACAAACATCTTGCAATACTTCGTAGCATTGTTTTGCATTCCTATATCTAGTTCATTCAATTTTCAACCAGCTCCTCTGATCTTGCTTCGTAAACATGATTGTATTTCGCGAACACCCACGCAGCGTGACTGTAGTTTACGAGCACTCATTCAGAACTACCTTCTAACTGCTGGCGCTGCGCGCGCATAGAGGAGAGGGCAGGCGAGTTCATGTGCTCTGAGGGAAGGTCAGCATCTAACCTACCGCTGGTATATACAGGGATACTTTTGTTTCTTTACAGAGCAGCTGCGGAAGAGAGGGGGAGGCATTCCCCAAGTAATTCGAATATAGATTACAGAATTTCGATATTAGTTTATATTTGCATTTAATAACTAATGCATTTACTGTAAATTGCATATAAATGTCACATAAACTGTGAGTAATCTAAGTATGTACAACTTCCCTGAAACGGATAATTTAGCATGTCACATTGGTGTCCAATAATATCTGTATGCTAGCTCCCTTTGCAGCTTGAACGTTATCATGTCAGCAACAACCACTGTACTACTGCACAGAACAATAAAAAATCGACCCCACACCGTGTGCAATGCGTTATAGGATGATGGTTTTCGGAGATATCATAAGACCTCAGAAAATTCTGCACAACAGCATCACGTGGCAGCAAACCTTGGGAACTTACTGAATCCAGTGAAGAATGCACATTTTCATATTTGTTTCCTAGTTATTTGAAAAACTGGGAAAGAACGACTAATTCACACAGATCTCTTTATTCGTTGCAGTATTCGCGGTGTTCATTGCACAAGATGGAGTTAAGTAAGTTTTAAATCTAAATGAATCAAAAAACATTGCTTACCTCTCCACCAGAAATCGGAGTTTCAATGCCTTGTTCTTTCACTCCCAAACCAGCACCTCCCCAACCCATCTTGCGAAGCATTTGATGTCCTTTGTTGCTTTCATCTAACCTACTATCATGTCCTGAACCTCCATACGTTGAACCCCTAGAAAAACAAATTATTTGCAAATATTATTTGCTCCATAAAAAATAGAAACTTACATAACAGGTAAAAGAATTTAAAGAATAACAATACTATTTTTACATCATCAATTCTGAACTGTTACTGCTAAAAAATTCGAAAAAAAAAAAAAAAAGCTTATAATAACGGGAACGATGGCTCAATTGTAGAGTGCTTCTCACCTCTTGAGTGAAGGGTCCCTGGTTCGATCGCAGGCCATCTGAGTTTGTGGTACATCGTATCCGTGGGTTTCTCAAATTCTCCCGTTTCCTTTCACATTAGTATTCCATCAATTATTTCATAACTATGCCTTTTATTAATCATTTGTCTGCTTTGGCCGAAAAAGCATAATAGTGGGATGTAAAACTAGAAATTTTATTTCATGTCATACATAATTACACAGTTGATTACGGAACATTCCTTTGGAACTTACAGGACACAGACAAACTTCAAGTTTTCCTATTTTTTATCAGACGATTTACGAGTACGAGTAACGTAATTTACTTGTTACTAGAGGTATTCAGAAAAAAAAGCGATACTTAAATATTTATATTGTTTATATTGTGAATATTGTTTGAGAAATTTTAGTAACGAACGTAAAAACTTTCATAGGGATTTGTTTTCGCACATTACCAGTGCATCTCTAATTACGAAACTACATTGTTACAAGGACAGAAAATGTCTGTCTTATTTTTACTGGTTAGACCTTCAATGAGTTACTATACAGAAGTACTGCAAATTAATATAGCTCAACTAAACAGTAAAGAATGTACCCAGCTAATAAGGGAACACGAGCCAATTCAACCTGCCTTTTCTCTTTTTTCTGAAAACGTGTACAAGTTTTTACTTTAAATCAAGTAAGCAATTACAGCATTGCTTTGAAGAACGAAGAAGAAAAACTTTATACCATTAGTAACTGAAGGTACTAAGACCTTACGGACAATTAATTACTTAAAACAAAAACTTACTCAGTACTCGACTCTTCAGGAACGAAACTGAAAATAAACATATGTTGAAGATAACTTAACTGTTATTATTCGTGAGTACTAAAATAAATTATTCATACTTATTACTTATGCGATCAATTATAACTTCCTCAATTTTCAAGGATTTGCTATCTTCATTTTCTCAGAAAAACAAAAGCTTTCAATGCAAGTACATTTTAATATTGGTTTACAATTCTTTTTCACTAATATGACAAAAAACTTATTTTTGTTCAGTTTTGGTTGTTGATATCAAATATAAGCCTAGAAAATGGTAACTTCCTTTTTAAGTAGTTATTTAATAACACTACCTACCTTTCTGTTTCTTACAAAGTAAGCCGGTGGAATAGTAATCTTATCAATAAACTCAAAAGGTATTCACCTTGCTCTTGTGTCCTTTGTGCAACAAAATGAGTATGTTTTGAGTTTAGGTTACTTAATTCTTTTAATACTTACACAGCATGTCTACTAAATTTTTAGACTAGCAACACTTACAAGTAAATGGAGTTAGGGTTTGGTACATGTACTACGTAGTGTAACACGTGGAGAGTTGTTTAGTGAAATCAGTCTCTCTTTCGGTGTAGTACTGAGCAAGCTACAGATTCTAAATTAGTGCTGTGTTTTGTATCTTCGTTATGGATTTATAAACAAAACAAAGAGTGGTGTTTTTAAGTTTTGCGTAACGCTTCGTAAATCCCTTTCAGAAACTTTCAATCTCCAGAACTGCTACGTCAACAAAGCCTTTTGTTGTGTATATGTTTATGTTTGGAAGTCTCAATTCAGTGATGATCAAGATGATGATGTGGCGGATGATTCCAGGGAAGGTCGTCTTCCAATCAGAAAAGATAAGACACAAACCGAACGAAAACCGTGCAGAGTCACTGAGGATGATTGCTGTGGACCTTGTATCCATAATGGCACATTTTCTGAATGTCAAACTGTAACTGCAGCTATGTCTAGAGCCATTTTGAAATGCTTGCTTAAGAGAGTTTTGATTTGGTTCAGCCTGGTGATTAGTTCCTGCAGCACAATTATGCACCAAATAGTTTTAAAAAAATCTTTATTCACCACATCTGGCACAGGATGACTATCTTAAACGCAATCCCATAGAATTTCAATAGAAGCACCCAACAATTGTACAGTCGTGCCACAAAGTGTTTGCAGTTAATACGAATTTACAACGAAGGTAGACTAATTTGTTCATTGACGCTGAAAAGAAACAAAGTCTTTAACAGTATTGTTAATGATCAAAAATCGCCTTTTTTGCTGTTGTTCTTAAAACAACCAAAATGTAGATACTTCCCTTTACCTTTGGGCGGCCGAGTTATGAAATATCTTTGTGAGACAGTTTAGATTACGGTACGATAAATGAGATATAATTTTAAAAATATATTGTTAAAATGAAAAAAAAAAAAAAAAAAAAAAAGTGTAATCCTTTCAATAAATGCTTTTACTTACCAAATTTGCATTTCAATTTTTTAACACACTTTGAGTCTTTGACACTTGTACGGCAATGAGAGAATTTGTGTAATCTTTGCAAAAAATAGTTTTATTTATCAAACTCGCATTTCAATTATTTCAATACTTTTTGACACTTCTATTATATGTTTGAGCTGCTGGTGGGCCCCCTAAACGTTCGTAAATTTCGCTAAAATTTTGCACGAAGTATTAACTCACGAAATGGAACAAAACTGATTTAGAGACAAGAATCCCCGGTTAATTTTTCAAAATTGTGGGGTGTTTGATGCACCCTAATATATATATATATTAACTGTTCTTACATTCCACTACATTTGTCTATCTCATAGTGTATGTGTAATAAATGTGTGAAGGTAACTTTCTGGACACCCTGTATTTTAAAGTATAATTGTTGAATCTGAATGAACAAAATGTTTTTCGGCGTGTACAAGCCCGTAATTACTGCTATTAATTTTCCATTTTTTTTTTTTTTTTTTTTTTTTTTTAGTTTTGAAACTTTCTCTTTTAGAAACAATGTCGATAAAAACGTGTGTATGTTTCATTGATTCGTATTTTGTGTATTTACGTTTGACTTTGAAAAAATGATTATATATATATTGAAATATGTATTATCCTCCGTTACCTAATGTATCAATATTATGCTTTGCAAGAATAATTTGTTCTTATACAGAAGATTGCGCACGATCAAAATAGTCTACTTTGAACCATTTACCTATTTATTTAATCTCTTTTCTCTACAACCGATTGTGTTCGAAGTGACGACTACGGACCCGATCGATGACCGGCAGCGTAGTTTCCGCTGCAGCAAACACTTACGTAGAATTAGATGGAGAATGTCTTGCCATACCGCTTTGACAACTTTCTGAAGATCCTGCAAGGTACAGAGATGGCGTCTGCGGATTTGACCTGAATGGCCATAAATGGGATCACTCGAATTCTTGTCTCTTCTGCTTTCCTTGCGTTGAACATCTGGGAGGATCGAGCAGTATAGCTGGAGATCAAGTCCATGTGGATCTATACATTTGTGGTCTCATCGCGGTATACGTAGGGGTTCTGTTTTATACAAAGAGTCCATGATGTTCTTCTGGAAGTAAGCTGCGCTGACTTGGGTCTTGAAAGACATTTCGACAGTGGTAGTGTTCCCTCACTGCGATGCCCCACCACTATCATAAGTCACTCGGGAAATTTTTCCTTGCACTGTAGCACAAAGTAGAACGGGTCTTCTGGTCCATTTGATGGTAGAAAACTGATCAAATTTTGTTAGTGTTATCTAGGTACAGCCACGTCTTATACAGGATACACTCCTTTCCCACTTGTACCCTCGAGATATGTTTGATATAGCTGGTAGTGTTTGTGAATATCTACTGGATACATGCTCTGTGAAGCGATGTCTATGCGCTTCTAACGCGAGGTTCTTGTGGATGCGATTTTTAAGATATCTTGTTACATGGCCAAACTGCTCTGTGTTGGCAAATTGTTCTCTATCACTGCTCTCCTAATGGTGCGCACTGTATCGAGGGTTCGACTGGGCTGGGGTTGTCTTTAAATTTCTGACTGATCACGTACATCGTCAGGTGATGTGACTCATCCAACTTTGCTGACGATTATATCCTCTTCTTTGGACTATTTCACTATTGCTTAGTGATTATAATGGGCGGCGAAAGTTGTTATTTTTACTTTCATCGTTCCACGGATCGTGCTCAATCGATACTACGTATTATCAAATACAGGCCCCAGTGTAGTGAGCCATGTATCGGGACATTACAGAAGTTAAACGTGTCGTTCGGGAGGGCTAATAAAAGTGGACTATTTTCATCGTATATTAACATTTCTTTCGTTATATAAATATAGCAAATAACACAGGAATTATGAAGAAGTAACTGGAAAATTAGTATTTTAGAATCCACTAACAGACATTTTGCGATTATTTTACCGGTCAAACTTTGGATAACATGCTACGTGCCTTACATGTTCAGTTCTCTTATATATATATATATAAATAAAATCTACTGTAGATCATAGAGTATTCAAGGAGCTAAATGAACATCCCCGCTAAGACAAACAATAACTACTAATTCAATGTGGCGTGTTTGACACAATACTATTCTATCACAAAATTAAATTCAATTAATATAATATCTTAGTAGATAATTACGAAAACCATCATATCCACATAATCCTAGTATGGCCCCATGTAAGTTTAATCTCCATTATTAATGAAAGTAGTTTGGACCTTATGTTACTGGATGCTTCATTTGCGTATTTAGTTCTTTCCCCTTTGAGGTTAACGATTGTTTTCAACCTAGAGGCGGTTTAATGTGGGAATTAGCCATGTTTCCTTGACGGGCATCAACTTGAGGCTAGATATACAGAGAACCGCGTACTAGCAATTTCACTACTCGGGACGTCACACTCAGTGGCTGAAACCTGTAGTCAAAACTCAACGACGGGCACAAAAATCGGTTTGATTTTCTATCGAAAGCCGGTTTCGGTAATTTAGGTTTTTTTTCTAGAAACCAGTTTTTACAAAATCTACACTATATATGACATTGAATTTCACTGTCTTTAATAATTCAGATACTATTCAGCATCAAAAATTCCTTGTCAACTCGATATAAATTTCTATCTTGATTACTTTTCAAAGATAGAAATGTGTTACTTACAAAAATGAAGGTGGCGTTGGACTCCTATGTTCTGTTGGACTTCTCTGTCGATAGTGTGAGTACGGTGGTGGCGATCTTGACCTCGATCTGGACCTGGAACGTGATCTGGATCTTCTTCTGTATCTTGAAGGAGGAGTTCGTGATCTGGACCTGGACTTCGATCTCGACTTGGACTTTGATCTGCTCCTACTTCTAGACTTACTGAAAATATAGACAGAAACAAAGCACCTTTAAAAATTATTAATTAACAGACTCGTCTTACCATAGTGTAACAATTCAGTCACACAATGTATACTTCATTAGAAGCTTTTTGTGCTAATGTTGAAGTTTGATATCCCTTCCCAGGAATGTGTTTTGAAAAACACAAAACTATAATTTCCTTTGACATAAATATTCCAAGCTTTATAGATCTTTGTAAATCAAGAACTATTATTTCCGAGTTCAATCATAAGAGAAACATTACTCTTGCCCTGAGTGTGCACGAATAAAGGCTTTTTTTTTCTAATGGATCTGAATATGAGCTTATACTTGTTATTAATGTTAGGATTAAGATACAACTGCTAAGAGATCCAATACACCAACGAATTCAATTTTGTAAGTTCTATCTGTAAACTTAAAAGGCCACAACAGATGGATAACTCCTGGAGCGATGAACTAGACAATATTTGAGCCTATTGTTTAATTTGTAAAAATTATCCTTCTAAGGAGCAAAAGCGTTTGTGCGTTATACCTTAACTTATCTCTCCGTTTTGATTATAGAATTATTTTCATGGATTATAAATTTTTTATCCTTCCCACTTTCCTAGTAACACTATATTTCTTCACAAAACAAAGCAAGAATCTCTGAACAAAGCACGCTTTAATTAAAAATAATAACTGCGTACCAGTTTTGCCAAGTAACTACACCTCCTAGCTTCATCAGACACAGTATAACACAACAGTGAATTCTTTCTAAATATAACAAAATCCTTGATACTAGTTCTGAACGCTGATTGGCTGATCACAATGTTCTCAGTTAATTAGAATTAGACATCACAAATGAGAAACTACAAAACCTAAACCATTTCCTCCCATAACGATTTTTTCTTTTTCATAACTTGCCCCACTGCCCATCAATTTTAAGACTTCCATCCCAATTCAAGAAAGAGTCTTGTTCTTTTTCAATAAATTTGGCCTACTTCCACTCTCTTATCAACGTCCTTTCTACTTGGTGTACCATTTCAACTTCGCACCAATGTATTGTCCCGTATCTTTAACATGCTTGTAAATGGCATTTCTTTCACTTTGTAACCTTACATCATCTTTGTGCTGTTTTATGCATTATTTAGGATTCTAATTTGAGATCTCTAATTCTAATTGGCTGAGAACATTCTGATCAACTAATCAGCGTTCAGATCCAGTATCAAGGACTTTGTTATATTTAGAAGCAAATCTCTATTGTGTTGTACTATACCTGATGAAGCCAAAAGAGGTAGTTAGTTGGCGAAACTGTTATACATTATTATTTTTAATTAAAATTTACTTTGTTAAGAGATTTTTGTTTTCTTTTGTCAAGTTACTAAAGCAATGCTAACATGAACTAGATAATTATATTTTTTTTGCCAAACATGTGCTATCGGTACTGTTTCTCTCTACTCTATTTTGTTACCATAATACTTCCTCTTTGGTTTCTAATTTCAACTTATCTTATTCATAGCCACATTTCAAACGGATCGAGTGTTGCATTTTATACGTTTTTTTTTAACGTTCCACGTTTATGCTCCGAGTCAAACTGAGACGGTGATGATAATGAAGTGATGGAATACGAAAGTGGGAGGAATCGGGAGAACCTCGACAAAACCCAAGCACACGGTGTTTGTCCACAACAAAGCCCACCTGATGAAGATTGGATTGAACCAGGAATCCCATATGCCTGAAGTGAGCGCTCTACCACGCTCCCAATGAAATCACCACGGCTCCCAGTTTTCCGTCATGTTCACATTTATACTCCACTTAGAACAGTAATTCACACACGGCATTTGAACAGTCCTTTTTATAACTTCTCATTCAGGATGCACCAAATACAACCTGTTCTCCCATTCAATACCATTCTAATTTATCATTGCTTTCTTCTTCAACATCTATTTCCACCCCATATTCGTAACAGATTTCCTCCTAAAATCTTCTAAATTACCTTTCATATTCCACTTCAAAAGCTGATCACCTGCAAAGCGAATACTCTTTTTTCCTACACTATACTACACAGACTCTTCTACTTCTCCTTCCTGAAAGCAACTCTTGGTGCAACAGCCAGAGAATACCAATCAGCCTGTGGCACTCATGCCATTGGGGTGATGTGTGATCACAACATCGTTCCTCTCGTCGTTAATGTTGGCTTACTACACCGAAGTTTGCTACTTATTTTCTTTCAAGTAGCTCCTCAGTTGTTCTCACGACGCTAGGATGCCGCAACGCCAACACCATCTGGTGAGTACGAATGATTACACATTTTGAATCGGACTAAATTCGGAACTGGTTGACTTCGCTGTTCTCACGAGAAGCAGTATTCCAGCCCGGGTAGAGCGTTGGCATTTCCTTTAAATACATAATGGAATATATATGTATATATAAAAGGCAATCACTTTGGTCGAAGTATTAAATAAATACTGAAAATGACTATATCTGATTATGATGTTTGTATCTGAGACTGGCTAACTTTGCGGTCCAGTGACGTGGACACAAAATTTGCTTGACCAAACATTCTTGGACATCCAGCTTTTAATATATTCTAAACACAAAACACAGAATTCATTGAGGCTTGTGTAACTGTAATGTTTATGGTTCTGAGATGTAAAGTTAACAGTCGAAGATATTCTACAGCTGCGTATGTTTTGTTTTGATGACGTCATAATTATAGACTATATAAAGAATAACACGTTACCTTTTTGTTACTGCCAGAAAGATTTCAACATATAGACCACTTTTCTCTCTTATACTTTCATTGACAAACAAATTTCAATTCTTCATGTGTTTCTAAAGTGCAATAGTGATGAACGCTACCTGAAGTTTAGAATGCTATCTGGAACAGATTATCGTAATTTCTCCAATACTTCTTCAATCATTAAAAAAAAAAAAAAAAAAACACCTTCCACAACGTTTACACAAACTAATAAAGTACGTACATATCTACCGTAATTGCTTAGAAAAAAAGTACCACAGCATTTTCGGAAAGGGACTTACGTCTCAGTATTATTTTCCCGGAAAAAGAAATATTTTGCAAACATACAGGGTGGACCATTTACCTCGATACACCTTGTAACTTTTAAACTAATGGACAAAACGCTGAAATTCTGTACCATCCAAATATCGGCAGGAGGACGTTGTTTGACATACTCTTTCATGCCACAAGGTTAAAAGTATTCCCTACCAAACATAAGTGGTATTTTTTCGAATGGCACTACATCAGGTTATTACACATTTCGAATCTCCGTATAGAAGAAAAACGCACAATGTAACATTTGATTTGCAGTGTTGCAAGGACGGTACAGTATTACAAACATCGAAACATCCAAATATTGAAGGGTTCTACAACAATAATAACGCAAGTGAAACGGACTGGATAAGGCACATCTCAAGTACCTGAAGGTCGAATACTACGGACATTATATGACATATTTCGAAGAAGTAGAAACGAAGTTACAAGGAATTGAGAACTTGACTTTTTTCAAAAAGCTTTATTTCGGAAAAGTATTTAGATAAGTATTACATCGAATTACGTACATGAATTTCAACAGACATAAAGATCATAACACCGTTTAAAGCAATTAGATATTTCAAACCCTTTGATATATATCGTCCCTCTGAAGACAAAGCGGTGTATCTAATATTATATATATATATATATATATATATATATATATATATATATATATTAACTTTTCCAGGAGAAAAGTTTAAAGATTTTATCATATTTTATTCTATAGTGTTCTGTAAAAAAATTAATTTGATCTCGTAAGTTATATACCTGAACCGAAGGAAATTAAAACTAAATTTTCAAAAAAGACTATAGAATAAATAATGACAAAAGATTTAAACTTGTCTCCTGGAAAAATTAAGAAAATGAGATACGCCCTTTTGTCTCTAGAGGAATGATACATATAAAACGATAAATTTGATAAATTTCTAAAAACGGTCTATTTGTGGGAACTTTTAAAGACAATTTTTGACTTATTCTGCTTCTACAACAGAACAATACTTTTCGGTAGGTCTAACTATTCTAGGAATGACACAATTTTAAGCACGGCTGCGAACTGTAACGATTTTTACCATTCTCCAGAATGATTTGAGATTCAAAGCGCTGTAAACGGCATTATGATCTTCATATAAACTGAAAACCAGCTATGCAATCGGATAAGGTACTTATCTAAGCAGTTTTTCGAAATAACGGACTTAAAAATGTGAACTTTCAATCCCTTGTAATTTTGTTCGTATTAATTTGAAAGCCATCATATCATGATCATAACATTAGACACTTACAATACTTTGGATGTGCATTGTCCCATCTGTCTCATTTGCGTTATTACTGCTACAGAGGCCACCAAAATTTGGATGTTTATAATACTGCAACGTTCTTAGTTTGCAAGAATACACAACAAGTGTGAAAAAACAATCAATGTAGAGGTATGAATTCGGCTCTTAACGATTTATAATCCTGATTACTTGTAATATTTAACGGTATTTTCATAATACAATGCTTTGTTCAGAGAGAATTGGTGTGCATTTGTGGTGGACCTTAGATTGCAACGCCAATAATGTCCAGTCTCTGCTTAGTACTTTTATATGTTTTACGTAATTTTTCAAGTATAATTCGCAAAACACAATAGAAGATTAAAATTTGATTTTCGTCCACATAGTAGTTTTTTTTTTCAACTAAAATACTTTTCAATATCCCAGTACCAGGGTTGGCAAAAAAACCATGGTTTTTATTAAAAAAACAAAAAAACAAAAAAAAAAAACCTTTTTTTTTTTTGGTTTAAACCAGGTTTTTATGGTTTAAGTGATTTGCTCTATATATTCGTATCATATATGGACAGAAATAAGTTTGTTTCGCCTTGATGTTATTATGCAACAACCGGGTTATGCTGGAAGGGGTCACATAAGCTTAAAGAGGAATAAAAACCGCTTCTCGAGTTACATCCGAGAGAAATTGTCCTCCATTTGAACTCAGAACCAGGACTAATTGGCCACAAATGCGATACGTCTGCCGACTCACTCACGAAGGAATCCTGATAAAAAAAAACGTTGTACTGATCTTTACATGCTTCTTAATGTAACTGTCAAGAGTCATTTTAGAAGGACAAAAAGATAAACAGTTGCACAAGTGAAACCATTACACAGAATTACATATGAACAATTTCAAAGTACTACGGAGTACAGAAGAACTAATTTAGTTCAAGTTAGTTAACAACGACTTTTATTGGTCCAAATTAAAGAAATACACCGACTTAATCTGCATATCAATAAGAAAAGTGAATAAAGATACGAATTATTTGAGTCCACTTTGGCTTAAACTCATTTATACATAAATAGATACCAAAGATACTTATTTTACTAAATGCCTCTCGTGGGGTCTGTATGACCCCCCCCCCCTCCACACACAAAAAGTACGGCATTTTCGATGTATTTTATCAATAGTAAACATTGAAACGAAACAATATTTAGAATTTTTCTTCGATTGCAATTACATAACAATAATAACAACTACAAAAAAAATCACAAAATAAACATTTATAAAGTTGTAAAAAAAAAAAAAAAAAAAAAGTTGCTTTTGTAGTATAATCTTTTTGAGTAATGAATGGGGAATTTAGGTCTGAATATAATACGAATAATATACGGGAGTGAAACGTGATAACCCACAAATGTGTGTTCATCAAGATTTTACAAACACTTACACTTTTACGAACATTTTTTTGTTTTTTGGTTTAAACCAGCCAACCCTGCCCAGTACATGGAAAATTCGCTTCCCACTAATTACGAAAGTGTAACTTTCGATTATGGCTTAACAGTGTGGTCATGATAATGATTCATTGTATTTTTTATGCGTAGTTTGTCAAGAATACTTATTTAGTATATTGAGATGAATAATGCATGGTTTCACACTTTTTCTGGGGGGGGGGGGGAGGAGAGGGGATATTTAAATTTTCTAATGCGAAATTCAGCACTTACTATTTCTGATGCAAAATTCAGCACTTGTTATCACTAAAATATACACCGCAAAGAACTAAACATTCAAACGTCCTACAGGAACGCCCGACACTCACACCCAACAACCTCATGGAACTAATGAACAATATGTGAGTGAGCAACAATCCATTTAACCTTAGAGTGTCAAAGTAGTCTTTACAGCCCAGAGTGTCACAGAGCACATACAACAGTAATAATACCACCACCTATCACAGACACATATTAAGCAACTATTTACTAATGCACATAGCTGCACTAACAGTTTCCGAACGTTAACAGATGGAAATGATTGATGTAACTAATGAACGGAAGTTACCTTAATGATAACAATAAGCATTAAAGGATTGAAGAGAATGTTCAAATTTTGTCAGGGAACGAATACCGAAGTTATTCAAGAGTTTTATACGATAGACTTTTAATTGTTCATCCAACGTATCCATATTACGCTTATTTCCGTCAATCGACTCATTCTAAGGTTCTCATATCACAACATTTTTGGGAAGTGACGTTTCCATACAAGGTATGCAGACGTCCTTCCTTAACTTAGGGTATACCACCACTATTAGTATCTGCCTCATTTCACACTCATCCTGACATATTTCCGACCTAACGCCAATGGACTTCTTACACTTGAACTTGCTAAAACGACAACTTGAACGAAAACATACTACCATGATTGAGAAAAGTGTGGAAAATGTTGTGGTCTATATATATTTACTACTTGGTAGAAGATTTCACAATGGAGGGCTCATGGACATTACATAGACCACAGAAAAGTGGTAGCTGAAATGCTTGTTATTATCAAGCAGTAGAGCATAATACGAAAATCTATCATTTCAGAAGAATCAACTTTCAGCAAATATATTACATTGTGTGCGAAACACACCACAAGGAAACAAATGTTTCATAACTACTGCTTCTACACGAAAAATAACTTAGGAAATAATAATAATCTACATATTAATAGCAGCATTCATGTGCAGAAAGGCTTTTGGCCTAATTTACCTAACCTTTCAATTTTTTATATTAATCACAAATTTTCGATCTTGTTCTAACAACGCTTTTCACTAGAAAAAAAATACAATGACGATAAAATAATACCAAAAACAAGGCAATCCATTAAACGAAACGTGGAAAAGGCAAATATACATATTACGGAAATTATTAGAGATGTCTATTTTCTTTTGTTATAAAACATCAAGCTAGGAAGTAAAATATTTTTAATTCGACTTATAAACAATTTCGGTAACTGTTCTCATCCGGGTGTTTTTTTAAAAGCATGTTTTATTTCACATACTGTCTTGTCTCATGAAAGTTCTACTAGTCGAGTAAGTTCTCGACACGAAAATTTGTGACTGAAATCTAAGATTAGAAGGCAAGTACGGTAAATTAGTTTCATATAATTTACGATATTCTTTGTTCTGTCCATACTTACGAACAAGAAAACAGAAAACCAACAATAAAAAAAATTAGAAGAAAACTAAAGTTAAATTGAAACACACAATATTTACACATATTTTACATCATTTCTAAAATAATATGACCGTCGTTAATGATATCATATGTCGTATGTCACACAATAGTCATTTCCAGTTTAATATAACCAATCTGAAGTTCCCTGATATTGGCTGTATTGCCAGTGTGGAGAAAATTTCTGTTGCACTTGGTACGATATATGTATTTCTCTCAGGAAACTGCTGCGGGCAATTTGGATTTAAAAAATCATGAAAAACTGGGAATGTCTGTTCTTTGACTTACGACATAATGCAGCACAAACGACGATGTATGAACTAAAAATGACTAATCGTACATGAAGAAACCAAATTATGATGAACGTATTTACACACAAGAAGTACAACACAACATAAACTTAAATTTCAATTTGGCGCATATGATATGCATTACACACTCTGAAATAAAGTAAAATATTTTTAATTCGATTGATAGAAATCTATTTGCTGAATTAATCATGGAAGCTGAAAACTATAAAATTATCATTAAATAATGTAGGCATTGCCTAAAATAAAAGCGAAATTAAAGCATAGTTATAAACATACGTTTTCATGGAATATACATAGCACAGCATTATCAATTAATACTTACCTTATAACAAACTATATTAACTTATTGCCAAATAGTACCAGCCTATTACTGATAGCAAAGATGCCAACAACATGCAGAAATATGAGGTAATGTAATTCGGTGGCACCGTGCATGAAAACCATAACCCATAAAATTTTGAACATGGAGATAATGGTACGTATCCCTGCAGGGCTAGATCTTTAACATGTCATCCCTTCAATCGTTACTGTTGAATATGCAGTAATATGAAAGCAACTGAGACGGTGGCATAGTCTAGAAATCTTTAATAAAGAAATTTTCATGCATTTCGACTTGATTTTAACTTTCCTTGTGTAAGTTATGGGTTTCATGCATGGAGCCACAAAATTCTGTAGCTCAAACGGAATAAAATTAAGTTTCTACATGATGTGAATGTAACAATTAGTAAACAGGATTTTGATGTAATTCTATCATCCTAACATTTTAAACCGATTATCATTACCTTTTTTGCATTCTGAGATAAGTACGTATATACAACATGTACATGAACAATTCTCTACATTTTATTTCAAATGCTAAAATATTTTTTGTACGTTTCTTCTATGCCATATGTTTTTCCGAGACAGAATGTTTCTACTGTGAAAATTTGTTAAGTCGGTACGAACCCTACCTAAAAACTATCACTTTTTGTGGTAATCGAAACAGAGCATAATTTCTTTTGAGTTTTCGTATCTGCCATTATATTTTGGCGAGCTATAATGTTATTTCTTTAGGTTTTTTTCTTTCTTTAAGTCGAACACCCACTTTAATCTCCTTTAATTCATACAAAACAAAATCTACAACCAATTAACATTTTCTTTTCTTTCCACATTTCTACTCACTATATCTTTTATCATGATTCAATAAGCTGTGAATAATATAAACTACGTTAACTGATCAATAGCAAAAATAGCTTTGCTGTACATATTGAAGAAGAGTAGCAGGAATTATAATCTCATTAAAATAGTCTTAGAATTTTGATATTTACTAATTTCCTTATTATAACGTTTTTGGAAAGCACTACATAAATAATTACTCTAATTACAAATATCTCTACACTTGTAGCTTTCATGGTTACTAATCCAACAACAAGAAAAAAAATCTCAAAATTAATCACTGCGTAACACCAGCATAATCTCTGCTCAGTGTATAAACTGGAAAATAGGCGAAGATCTGCAAAAGAATTTTTTCCACAGACAAAATGTGTAGATAGTGATTTCACATGATTGAGGAAACTGACCTTCGATGTCTATCATCTCCACGTGTGTTGGACCAGGACCTGTGGGAACCATGAGAGGAGCGTGTGTTGCGTGTCTTATAATTAGATGATCGCTCAGTCGAGTCGACAAATGATCTATGAAAGAAGATCACGGACATAATCTGACTTGTTAGAGTAATATATTCTGAAACACATCAACTAAATTACGTGTACCTATTTTTAGAAATATATGTATTTCCAATTACATTACTGAAATCTTATACCAATAGATAGTTTATAAATATAGACACATACCATTTGGTCTTAATCTACGTACTCTTAATACTTTATTGAATATCAACAACATATACGAAGTACAAATATATCAAAATTCAATGAAAATAATATGAAGTGCACATTGTTTTCAAGTTTCGATGAACTATATATCCTAAAGAATGACTCAAAGAACGTTATATAGATACAAATGCAAATTCTCATGTAGACGCTACCCGCATTCACATAATTGTCTAATCAGGTATGAGTACCAATCTCCAATGCACTGTAAAATGAAACAGTGTTTCTTGCCAACACATGAATGACGGTATTGTGCGGAAACTAGTCATAAACTTCAAATATGACAAACTGATGTCAAAGTTTAGAAAAATATTTGACTAATAATCTGATTGACGAGAAATCGGCAAGAGAATAGGAATTAACTACGACAAATCTAAATGTACCTAAGTATAATACGTGTAGCACAGATTTCATGAAGTTAATAAAGTATGCGCACGATATATTTTGTCTGTAAATCGACTCCAAAGCTGTTATCTAGAACTTGCTATAACTTCCAAATTACCAGTTCTTCATATTCAGAAACAGATCAGTATAACTACGAAAAAGCGCTTTAAGTTATCTAAGCTTTGTGAACAAGGCAATAATCATATTTCCGAGCATTTACAAAACCCAGATTTGTATATCTGTATCATAAATATGCATTCTAACTTTTCTTCCCTTCAAAATTAGCTAGTGTGTCCTCGCGTATTTTACGCAACAATTCCTCGCGATCGCCAGCTTATTCGATTAGTCTACGCCAGCGATGAACATAGTTCCAATCATAAACATAAGCTTCGATAGATCTTCAGGTAGTATTTTATTTGCCAGTTCGTGTTTTTCGGCCTTTGTTTCACGCTTTGTTTAAGGTGCAGATTTATTAGCTTAATGAACTCGTCAATATACATATTATACGGAGGTAGATTCAGATTTTACGTGGTTTATTCCTATTCCCTTGCCGACTGCTCGTTAACGAAGTGGTTCGCTGACATCCCGTTGCCTGCTCTGGCATTCAGTATCTTCCATCTGTTTACACATGTAATTAGAACAGATGTTGACTACTATGAAAGATTAGCTTACTAGTCAGGTAACAATTTTCTTTAAGACTAGGACATAAAAGTCAGGTCCCATAACAAGAACTTAGATGCGGATGGTAATTACGTGAGAACGTATCAGGTATATACAAATTTTGTATGTATGAACGTTTTTGTGTCATCCATGTTTTTACATTTACAGCTCATCGAGACTTGAAAATAAATGCCTACAAAAATTGTAGCTTTATCAATTAGGAAAACTATAATTTGCATTTATTTCTCGAACTTCGAAGCCAGGCAAGAATACAAGGCAAACCAAGTACTGGTGACATATTTCTAACATTTTTCCATTTTACTTATCAGTAACCGCAAAAAGAAAGAAAACCTGACACGCAATTGCAGTATTGCAAGTTGTATTACAAACATGTATGAGTTATAAGAATTTATAAGAACAAATGACTATTCTAGTATGATATTTGAATCGAAGTCCTTTCTGACGTATGTACGCTTTCTTGCTATTTATTTGTATTATATTTAATCTGTAAGAATTTTGTTTAATACTTATCAACTGTCATATAAGCACCACAGTATTTTTTCTATAACAAATGCATGTACTAAATTTAAACTACTTAAATGTTAGTACTAGCCAGTGCGTTAAAACGTTAACCGTTAATCATTTGATTGGTGGAAGACTATAGGATAGTACTTTACTAGTTCTTATAAGCATAAAATTTACTCCTTAGCTACTTCAGCTTCCTTCGTTTTTTCTTTCTTTTTGTAAGATGAAAGCGGCAGCCTTTTGCTGAGTGTCCCCAAAAACATTTTCCCCCAAGTTTCGGTTTTAACTATTACATAATATTCTTACAACTTATCGTACTAAAGCAAAACAGGTTCAGTTCTTTTTACGAATATTATACTTGATATTGTATTGTTTACAAATGTTGGCAGTGTTCGAGCAGCCACGAGTACTGTAATGCGAAACGACTGAGTACCCCTTGTTTGCCTATCACGACTGTTTCTATCAACGTAGGGTTGCTGTCTGTGCGTAGTTTAGTAAGAAAATGATCAACGAACTGTGACGTGAAAGAGCATCCAGCGGGAAATGGCTGGTCTAGACGGTACTGAGTGATGCGAATTCTGTTGCATTGAGATGGCACATCAAGATAATTTGTAAGAGTAAATAGTGTCTCGCCGTTAGGAAAAGAAGCAACAATATACAATACATAAATAAAAAATAATTTCTTCCAGCAAAATAAAACTCTCAATTATTATTGGCAACAAACAACAGTTTTTGGCGCCACAAAAGTCGTTTTACTCGAAAACTACAAATGAGAATTTACCCTCAAGCATGTTACCTTGTTCAGGTTGATGTGATCTATCGGTTGATATGTTTTATATCTGGACAATATCTGAGTTATCATTTACGAATTAATAATAATTTTAGGCTATATCTCATTAACTATGCAATGGACTCTCGCATTGGTAGTGTCATGATCAAGAGCTTAATGACAGTATGTTCCATCACCTCAATAAGTGGCATGGTTTTCATACAGCATCAATTTTTAGGTTTACAAATTAGTTAGTTTGCTTGATTATCTCGCGAACTATGTGTGAGCTTTTTTCAGTGATGCAATCAGTTTGTTCAGTTCCATAAGATCTATCAATTTGGTATATATATATATATATATATATATATATATATATATATATATATATCATCGATTCCATTTTTTTTTTTTTAAACGCTAATAATGTTGTAGAATAAATTATTCTTTTCATAACTAATGTTTCAAACTTTCTCATACATAAACTGAGCCGAAAGGAAATACTTGAAGAATACAGAAGACTCAGAGCAGCGCAAAACCTGCTCCTGTATGCTCAGAAGGAAAATAACCGAAAAAATACAGACTTCGTAATCATTACTAATATGTCACTCACATCTTCTGTGGACAGCTTTGCGGATATTTTATCTTATGAACACAATAGTTGCCAATATCAGCTAAGTTCTTTTACGCTTATATCCCTTATTTAATTATACAGTATGGCGCTAAATTCGTTGTACAAAAGCAGAGGAGTGATTCCTGAGAGTAAAACAAACAAAAAAGTTCCATTAAACATAGGGCGGAAACCCCTCTGTTTACGTGTTCTAGGCTGCCGAAATCATGAAAAAATGAATTTTAAAGGTTCATAGCTCCAAAACTATGGGACCTACCTTGGTCGGGTCAAGACTTCACTTAGAAACAAACTAGTATGTGCCCTGTCCAAAAATACGTGTTTCAGAATCCGGAGGTGCTTTCACAACAATTTTTATAGAGGGAGTTTGACTACGGGCCTATGATATAAAGTACTCTCCAACTACCTCCATAAAAATGGTTGCGTTAGTACCTTAGGATTCTAAAAGATGTATTTTTGGATAGAGCACATACTAGTTCCTAAGTGAAGTCTTGAGCCGACTACAGTAGGTCCCATAGTTTTAGAGCTATGGACCTTTAGAATTCACTTTTTAATGTTTTCGGCAGTCTATAACACGTAAACGATGGGGTTTTCGCCCTATGTTTATAGGAACTTTTTTGTTTGTTTTACTCTCAGGAATCACTCCTCTGCTTTTGTACAACGAATTTGGCGCCATACTGTATATATTAATTATTGTATTTATTTATATCCTTAGTTTAATTTTTCATTAAGTTCTTGTTATCACTTAAGGATTTTACATTTATATTTGGTATAATCTTCTGTGCGAATGTAAAATTCGTGTTTTCCATGTGACCTCACCGAGTTTAGATGGCTTCCCAGCACATCACTACAAATCATCTAACGGTATCAAGATATGACTGCGATCTGAAATTAAGCGCTCTTTAGAATAAACTTTTTGTTATTCAGTATGTGCGAACATAATCCTTAAAAATTTCACGCGATAAGGATGGTAAAGGTGTCGAAATATTGGGTTTTCAGTGTAACACAGCACCTCAGTCGGACCTGGACATTTCGTATCCACAGACGTACCGGACATACTTTATTATACGATTACTAGGTGTGCAAGCTGGTAACCCCGAGTTGTGTCGATGAACATGTGCAGAATTACACTGAGACATTTGACACGATTTTTGACAAACAAATTTAACAGAGTTTTTGGGAAGAATATGACTCTCAGTCTATGTGAAATTCCGCACTAGCAATATATAACACACATATGAGTTCCTCACCGCTATGGCACAATATCCGCACGTAACGAGAATAATGGATGTCCCGAAGTTTAGAACAACTACAATACCCTTAAAAAATTATTGTCTGTGCACCGATTTGCAATTGGCGTTACTACTTTCTTTCTGAAGGTATTAAACGATAAGAAAATCTGGTATAAATTCACTGTTGAAGTTACCACTATGCATCTCACGTTTCGGGCTTTCTATTGAGCGAACTTGGTTTCTTACTTTTGTGACTTCTGCACAGCCTCAATTTCAATTATTTCGTACATTAAAGAAACTACATTAAAAATCAAAAAGTTTCTCTTTGAAGTTTATTATGTGCGTCCATCTTTATGCTGAGAGTTCTGGGAATGAAAATTATAAAATTAAACATGGAAGAGCCTATGCATGCTTAATTTTACCTTAAGAGGGCGTAACAGTTTGTCTCGTTGACAGCAATTTACAAAAAGCAATAACAAAAGAAAATTAAAATAATCAGCGTTTCCGAAATAATTGTGATTTGTAGAGAATAATGACTGTTGTAAATTAATAGTATGGCTGAGACTTCCAGGCGACAAAATGTAAAGTCGCTGTTCCCAAGGTGTCCAATTTTTCCGTTTGCGTTGCGCGCATACAATTCGGCATAAGAAGAGATCATGGCTTAAGACCTTCACAAATAAACAATGGTGGCCATAGCTTAGCGGCAACATGGGCAAAAATGAGTCAACAATACAATAGAAATGCCCATAAGGCGCGCATGGTTTCGACATATTTTTGTATATCGCCCAAAAGAGGGGGAGCACTCCGTTGAGGTTTTATGGAAGTGAGACTACACATGAAGCCCTACAACCATTATGAGTTTCATCGCACTCGAGCCTGCGGAACAGTTAAATAAATCGACTCAAAGTCAGGGTACGTACCATCTCCGATGATCCGACTGGCTTGATATAAGACAAACACCTTACGTTGTTCGTTCACATATTCACTCACGGCACAGAGATCGGTAAAGTACTGCACTTTCGTTTTATACGATCTTGCTCGGGAAGGGGACGATAGCATTATAGGATATTTTTGTCAATGTGCAAATGGAGCACGGACAGTTGGATGTTGTGCACTTGCCATGTTCATTATCTAGTACTTAGGAATAGGCGAAGCAATTGCCCCACGTCTGAAGTCATCTACATACTTGGATGATTTATTTTATTCACAAGAAGTATCTAGGCTCTTGGGAGATGACAATGAACCATCCTTGTCAGAGTGATGAAATTGATAACTGAACTTTTTTGAATACTTATGTACAACAGCAGTGGCGTAACTACATTTTATGTCCCTTCCCCCCCACTGCAAGAAAATACACAGGGTCCCCGCTTTAACATTTTTTGAATGACAGATAACATAATAAATAACCATACTTCCCTGTATCTGTGAATAATGAGTTAAATGCATGCACCTATTAGACCTAAAATTCAAAAATGGAAACCACTTTGTTATACATATAATTTATTCAATAAGCATCAGAATGGAAGATGGATTTACCATTTTGCAGTCAGTGATTGTCAGTCTTCATGAAAAGTAGCAGGAATTAATTGCATGGTTTCCTTCTTGCTTTCCTGTCAGCAAAATTCTTTACTAACTCCCGTACATCCATATTTACAGCTTCATCCGCATTTATTAAGAGCAGTGCTAGAATACTTGATCTATTTTGGCCCATTGTGCTTCTCACATAGTTCATTATGTAATTCCGATTTTGAGAACGACCTCTCCACAGAACTGACAGACAGGGAGCGTCAGAAACAACAAATACGCGGTAATAAGTTCTGAAAAGCTAGATATCCAGTGACATTTTTCACAATTAAAAGCAATGTTAGGTGAAACACAGAACTCTGAATACTTATTTCAGATTTCAACTGTTTTACAAAGCAAATTACTTCCATTGGAAACGAAGAACCAATATCACAACTGTAAGTTGTTTAAAGTATATGTGCTCCTCTTAGAATTTCATAATCAGTGAGATTAATTATATTGGCAGGAAACAAAAAGGAAAATTTGGATACTGTATCACGCAAAGATGTAAAACGGCAATGTAACTGTTAAATTAGTATGTCAAATAGTTTAATATAGATGTTAATTCTGAAGTTTTGTTCACTCACACTGAGATGAGTAACCTCACACAACTCATCAAAATAACGTTTGACATTTCTGAATCATTTGTATCTAAATGGTGTCTGAACATTCCACTTTTCACACAATTTAATTGCTTCTTCCTTCAGATATAGCTGAAAAAAGGGGAGGATGGCAGAACATTGCCGACTTCTAGTCTACAAAACTGAAAAGCATGTTGATTCGACCTATTAGAAGGCTAGGGTGAAGGGCTCTCTTGGAAGTGTCGGGCCCATCGCATTGCGGGGTTTCGCGCCATAGTAGTTACGCCCCTGTACAACACACTGCATCGTTCATAATAATCACCGTAATTGCCTGAGCAGTACTGGGAGTAAGGAAAACCTTGTAGTTCAGCTCAGGTAACACATTAATCATTTTGTATCTTTCAATACCACGTGTTACGCTGATGCCATGATCATTTTTTTCTGCGAACATATGTGTTTTTAATTTTTATTTTTTTATTTTATTTTTTAGACACGGTGCACAATGTGCGATATCCTAACATCCATTCAATTCCACTTATTCCATCTATAGCAATGCTATTCAGCGGAAATACGACACACGGTTACGGCATTCTCTTCCGAGAGGTTTGCCTCATATCAAGCCAATTTGAGCATCCGAGATGGTACGTTCCCTGACTTTGACCCAATTTAATTCCCTGTTCGGCAGGCTCGAGTGCGATGAAACACACAGTGCTTGTAGAGCTCAATGTGTAGTCTCACTTCCACAAAACCTAAACGGAGCGTGACCCCTCTTTCGGGTGATATACAAAAAATGTCAAAATCATGCGCGCCTTATGGGCATTTCCATTGTATTGTTGACCCATTTTTGCCCATGTTCCCGCTGAGCTATTACCACCATTGTTTATTTGTGAAGCCACGACCTTTCCCCACACCGAATTGTACGCGCGCGACTTAAACGGGAAAATCTGACACTTAGCGTATCTTCTTCACTCTTCTAACTAATGACTAACACGGAGAAATTTATTATGTAATCTACAACGTAACGGCATATTATTTACAGAGTGACAAGTATTGCTTTGAAGACATTGCTATTTTGTTTTTCATGTTTTAAAAACTAAAATTAGTAATCAAACTGTCACACCCTCCTAAGTTATTTACCTCTGATGTTGCAAGCCTGAAAATAAAGCTTTTTTTTTTCTGCAGGGTTCCACTTTATATTTAAAAAAAAAAAAAAAAAGTGTGTATTAAAACAACGAAATTCTACGCCGAAGTACCAAACCAATGATGAAAAACCTGCCATAAACACTAAAATCTTTCAACTTATCTATTTGATAAAATTCCTTAGGAACATGCAATATAACAAATTAATTATACTATATATTTTACGACGTATTCTCTATACTAACCTGCGATATCTTTTTTTGGGAGGTGATTTACTTTTGGATTTCGAACGAACTATTGGTGAAGGTGATCTTGATTTTGCACGAAGACCATCTCGTATATCATCTTCTTTCTTCTTCCTCGCAGTATTCTTTGCTCTGTAATATTCATAAAGACCAAGCTTCTCCCAGCCTTCACTAGAAAGAGAAGAACTGTTCATTATTGGATGTGGGGAGGTGCATTTGGACATTGTGCACCTCTTTACCACAATCCTGCTTTACTCAAATGACATTTAATACTTTATTACTGCACATGCACTACAGAACCCGTATACAGGAAATAATGCCAGTCACAAAATGTACAGAAAACTCTTACAGAAACTGGTCATTCCAGCTTGGAACTACGTACAACGAACTACGGAATAAAAATAAAATCTGACTACAGCAAACACTTATAAAATATGAGTTACAGTTTCGGCAACATATCATTGCCATTATCGGTAAATTATTTGATGAAGACATGACCGGATAATGTGTCTGACGGATGCAATGATATACGAGGTGCATTCAAGATACAACACTTCCTTTCTTTTTCTCAGGACTGGTAACAGATAGGAACGTGCTGTTTGTTTTAAAATACGTGAGCACTCGTCAAAGTGTGACAGAGATGGCAACATCGTACGCCACAGAGCAGCGTTGAAAGCGATGAAAGCGGCAGCGGTGAAAGTGATGATTGTTTTTGATATTTACGATACTCGTGAAGTGGCGACGTTTTCATTACAAGAACAGCGTGTAATCATTCGTTTACTCCATTTGCGTGGTAGTGACATTGCTTGAAATTCATTATTAGTTGAGTGAGATCTGTGATGATGGTGTCATGGATGTGTCGAATGTGCGCTCGTGGATGCTACAGTTCAAATAAGGCAGAATGTCGTGTGACAACAAACCAAGACAATCTCGGACTCGCACAATCAGGCCTCGCTTCCAAAGTTTGCATTTCCGTTGGATCTGTGAACACAATCCTGCATAACGACCTGAAAATACGAAAAGTGTCCTTCAGGTGAATGCCACAAATGCTGACGGACGACCGCGCGCGTGGTATGTTCTAGGCAATGTTGACGCGAGCCTTGGCTGTTTCCAATGATGAAAGATCCTCTCCGTGGTCGCACATTCACTAGCCGTGCCGCTATTGCATAAGCGATTTTCCAGTGGTCAAAACAAACTCTTAAAGAAGTGTTCGCTGCGGCCATGGAATCGAGGCGTTGACGTTGTGAAAAATGTGTACGGCTGCAGGGAGATTACGTCGAGAGATGACACAAAGTTTCATAGTTTTCGTGTGATTAGTTAGTGAGAAAGAAAAGAGGAGGCGTTATAATTTGAATGCAGACCGCGTTGTCGAAACTGTAACGAAGATTGTTACCAGTAATAATGTTGTTTTGGTTTATATTTTTCCTTCAATTGATAAAACAACCAATATGTTAAAATTTAATAATCCTCTGGTACTTAAAGAAAAAGTTTATATGACAACTGTTTACGTTATTCTACGATTCTCTACAGAAGTTTCTCGAACGTTTCTCAAGTAGATACCACTATTATTAGTCAAACTGTTCACGAACCATCCTACTTCAGTCTCCTTCGAAAATAATATTTTGGGGAGCATATATTAATACCAGTATATGTATAGTATAAATTCAAATTACCTTAATTTTGATTAAATTTTGAGTTCAGCGTCCCGTTCAGGAGCGAGGCTATATGAGACGCGGATCTATAGTTTAACGTGAGGTCCGAACCACATGAGCTTCCGCTGGGAATCGAACCCGGATCTCCTACGCCAAAGGCGCCTACGCTAATCGTTTATCCACGAGAGAGCTCTCCCTTAATTTCATATTGGTGTTAATAGAAGAAAATACATACTTTTTTTTAACAAGATAATTCAAGGCTATCAACAGCATGATATAATAATACATCTATACAATCTGTATTATTATATTGCTATTACAATTTGTAGGACCTTTACTTATTAAACTGTATAATCTAATATTTATATAATCTATTCCTGTTTGACATTTTCAATTATAGTGTTTGATACACAATTCACTAAATTTTATTATTATTTACTTTTTTTAATAGACCAATATTAAATTTTAGAGGACCCCAAAGGCAGACCTCGAGGACCACAGTTTGAGAAATGATGCTCGACACTACTATTACTAGAATCCTACTACGAACGAAATTCTGCTACAAATACCAAGTCCTCCAAATATTAAAAATATAACAAATGGACTTTCAGATGCTCATACAAGTGATTAAAAACTATAAATACACGATTAAACTTAACTGCTTATTCACAGATACAACCTAATCATCGCAATTAAGACAACAACGAAGATTTAGGTGAGAATAATTTGATATGAATCATTGAAAGCATAAAATGATCGAACGCCTTCTAGAAACTGACTATATACGTGAGATGTAGTTTACAAGGGCAATCTTTGTAGTTCGGCAACTGGAAAGCCGATGACCATGTGGACTATACTTTCAGCAGAGGATGAAAACACCGCAATCGAAAGCGAATGCTACCCATGTCACAAAGTGCGCGAAATATTCAACCAGGCTGCGTGTTCGAATTTTATTCGATCTATTGTGAAAACCTCAACAACTTTATCTACACACACGTTAAGCTGCCCGAATTATTCTGAACTCATTGGCTGTGAAAAGCTCTACAAATAATTTTGAGAACGTTAAATTTATATGAAGAACTCAAAGGACTAGAGTTACAAATTATATTTCCGGGCTTTGACATCTATGGGTATGTTAGCCCGTCACGTATGAGGAATGATCCTTCCGCGATCACGCTATCAGGGGAATTGGAAAAGAAAGGAAATGGTCTGGGATCATTATGTGAAGTATCATCCGGCATTTGTCTAGTGCGAATAAGGAAAACCAAGAAGAACCTAATTTAGGACAGCTGGCCTAAAAGTGACCCTATCGGTAATCGAAACGAGGACCGTTCGTACCAGTGGCGAGAGCGTTAACGACTACCACACCTACATGCAAGTTCTGTAGAAAACTTGATTTACTGTACTAAATCGCACGAGACTTTGTGAATTTAATATGTTTACTCAAACATTCTAAGGGAAGTCACTTGAAGTTACTCGTAAGTACTTCAGAAACCAGTAGACGACATTAGTGCCTACGTAAACAAATTCCACATCATATGATTCACAGTAAAACTTATTTCATTTATATTGATCAAAAAAGCATTATGTGGTTCGTATTCCACGTTAATCAGTAGGTCCCGTCTTATATAGCCTCGCTGCTGAAAAGGACGTTAACATCAACTACAAATAACTGAGTAGATATCAGAAATTTTTGACAGTTACTGTTCACCCACTCTGGACTGTAGTTTTCCATTGAGAACTTTTTTCGAGTATTGAGAACTATTTTCTTCTTTTAAGATGCAAAAATGATGGAAAGCAATTGCATTCTAGATACTATTTTTACAATGTCATTTTCAATAAACTCTTGTTCAAGAATTACATAAACTGTCGATCTTTGATTATTAATGTTAACGTTTTCTTAATTTTTGAATGACTCATTATCGAAAGTTATATATACTGTTCTTCATATATATACCGTTAAATAACCGCTCTTCGCTCTTCATTACTTTTCATTAGACATTAACATTACATGCTGAAGTCAACATATGCAAAACACATTATAACCAATGTTGAAAGATTCACAAGATCAATGTTCATTTCACGTCAAATAAACTTCTTACAAGCAACCACTACAGATTTTATTGAAATTTAGTAATATTGTGGATATTAGGGGAAATAAATTTGTGAGAAATTTTAGTCCTCTACGTCTGTTTGTTTCTTGTTATGAATATTTCGAAACAATCGTTTTAATATCCTTACCACGTATAAGAAGTCATCATTTTGGTCCTAATTGAGATATGATGTTGATTTTAATCTTGTTTTCGCAGTTTCGTTTAGAATAACATATACAGACTTAAGAAAGAAACAAAGCCTCATTAGAAATATTCAAGGTTAAATCAACTCGGATGACCCTGATCATTTGTTATTCAAATTATTCAATAATTAATTCAAACTCCAAGACTAAAACGAATTTTCCATCTGAATTTGAAGCAAAATTTTGGCGATTACTTATGTGAAAAAGTAGTTAACAAAACAAAGACTACTAAAAATCCAAGAAGAACAAATGAAAGTACGTGAAGGCTAAAATTTCTCGTAATTGATTGGTTGATTTGATATAGAATGATCTCCACATAACATTCAAATATACTCCTTACCTGTCTCGGGGTCTCTCATGACAAGGTGGCCCGTAAAATGCTTCAACAGCTGCTAACAGCCTTTCACTAGGTGGAGCTGGGGCAGGAAGTCGAATGTCCTTAGGATCTAAAGGTTTGTATTCTCCATCTTCAAGCTGTAATAATATTAAGCAGCATTATTACGAAAACCAAGAAGTTCATACCAACGAAAATAAGCATAAGGCGAGAACAACAATGAATAAAACTTTTCTGCATATAATACTCTCGACTAAGTTCGTTTACCTTAGAAGAAAGAGGCCATATTAATTCTTTTATTAACTGACGTTAAGTTTATTTTCTTTTTCTTTCTTTCTTGAGCGGATAGCGTGGCATTTACGAAATAATGACCTACATTTCCTCAGTTTTTACATCCCAATTAGTTAGATTCGCTTCAATTAAGGAACTTCAGGTACATAGGTAAGGAACTGTTTTGTACCGGAAGGAGTTGGAAATCTAGGAAATGCTAGCCACAAACAACCATCATAAGAATTAAGATGATAATACTAATAAACTTCTTAATGTGCATGTGTAGCAACATTTACGTTATAAAGTGGAGAGGAACTAAGTTGTGCATTGATACTAAGAAAATTTGAATAATGAGTTCCTTGCTCAGACACAGGGACGTACCTAAGGGGGGTGGGGGCACGGAGGGGCACCGGCCTCCCCAAATCTTGGCTTGGCCCACTCAAATATTTGTTTAAATTATATGTTACAAACTGTTTTTATCCGACAATAAATGAAAATTTATCCAGAGTAAACTGAAATTATTCATAGCTACTTCTAAGAAAAGGTTATATTTTAAATCCATTTAGAGGCTATTTCTTAAATGTTAAGTGAACAGTAATAAGAGTATAAGATCAGTAACTTTTGGCGCCGGACGACATCTTCGTTAACATTGCGAGGTTCTTCCAGCTCTTAGAGTGATTCTAGCCTTATAGTCGCCTTGAGGTACTAAGGTCTAACAGGGTTCATACAAAAATATTGAACTCAAGTTCCCTGAATTTTCCAGGTTTTCCAGATATTAATTTTGCAATTTCCAGGTATAGTGGAAGAAACTAACAGTAAGAGGACACACAAATTTTAATAATAATATATTTATATATTTAAGAATGGCCATCCTTCTCCCTAATGAACGATAGCAATTAAATATTGAGTCACAAGAAAATAAATAATTAAAATAAATAAAATTTAAAATATCCAAAACTTTGTTCTATACGTGAATACATTCAAAATATACTAAAATATTGAACTCAATTTCCCTGACATTTCCAGGTTTTTTACTAGATATGATCGATTTCCCTGAATTATCCAGGATTTTTTCTTCCAAAATCAAATTCCCTGAGATTTCCAGGTTTTCCAGGTAGTGTATGAACCCTGTCTAAAAATCTGAGAATAAACTTTTTCTAACCGACTAAGACAAAACTAAAAGGTCAATTCAACTCAGAGGCTAGGATAATGAGCCCCCCCTTCCCCATTGCTGGGATTTGCAACAATTTGCAACATAGTATTTTATATTTTAATTGTCTTACAAGAAGGTACTGAATGTTTATTTACTTTCTTATTTTTATTATGTTCAACAACGATTCTGGCAAAACAGAGAATAGAATACGTCAACTATTTAGACCCTTATATGTGCTGGCAACACTGCGACTGAGTGTGAAAGAGTCCACAAATTATCGGGAGTACAATATATATATATGCTACTCCATTTAAAATAAGCCCCCTCAAACTCCAAACTCAGAACTCAGAACTCTGACTACGTCCCTGCTCCGACATCTACGATTACGTTGAGATTTTGATACTTTTGGTCAAAATGAGGTAGCGTAAAAGAAACGGTGATAGTATTATGAGCCATCCTTTCTCCTTGTTCCCAGGAGAAAGTGTTTATGTATAGAGGATGCCGAAAAAGGCGCAAAGCTCTGGACTGTATACTTTCCACACCGCTCGTCTTGTTGCAACTTCAAATTACTTCCAGTAGTTATGTGGACATTTTAGGTGACAGGTACAGATACTATTCTCTAATGACGACTGAATATTTCACGATGGGAAATGCGCCAAACACAGTCAAACCGATTTTGGCTTGGGGTGTGAACTTTCAACACTTCCCCTCAACACCTGACATGAACATTACTGAACATGTATGATTAGCTTTACAGCATCGAATACAGCGTATATTCCCTCCTCCATTATTGTTCACGCAATTGAAATGAAATGAAATCTTTGAGTTTTACGTCCCACGGTTATGCTGGTTAGGCTAAAGAAGACGGTGATGATGAGTAATGAATGAAAATGGTGGAATGAAGAAAGTGGGCGGAAACGGGAGAACCCCGAGAAAACCCACGCACACAGTGTTTGTCCACCACAAAGTTCACTTGGCGGGGGCTGGGATCGAACCGGGACCCCAAGCACCAGTGGTGAATGCTCTACCACTGAGCCACCGCGGCCCCTACTCATGCAATTGAGTCCCGGCGTGGAAACTACTCATGAGTTACACCCTTACGATCCAGCTCAAACCTCTTGACGTCTAGTAAAAGCCAATAGTGTGCAAGTGCAGTCCCCTCATGTGTTGAAAAGCTCCCTCATGTGTTGAAAAACTATTTTCTTTTTTCTTATTGTAACCAGCCAGTTATAAGCTCTTTACTTCTGTTATACTTTAGTTTTAAATTTAACTTTAACTTTTAAAAATAAACAAAAAAAAATCTTTACATAATTTCAATAAAAATATTAAAAATTATTATATAATTTGTTTAATCATTTATTTTATGTACTAAAAACATTTTAACTTACATAATGAACTTTTTCATTATGTAAATCTTGTTAACAAATTTTTCATTTAAACCAAATTTCAACTTGTGCATAAACCCAATTTTCTGGGTCATAACGTGGTTTTAAATTTACATTTTACTTCGCTTTAAATAACAACTTCAACAACAACAAAACTCAATATTTCCAAAATAAAAAGTATACTACCAAACACTATATCATTAACTATCTCAATATAACTAAAAAACTAAAAACACATTTTATCTTCAAACTCCAAACATCATAATTTACATCAAATAAAATTAAAAAAAAAAATACTATTTCATTAAATAACATATTTTTCTCTGAATCCCAACCAAATTAAAAACTTATATTAAAATTAAACCTCAAATAACTACTATAAAAAACAGTATTTTTATTAAAAAACGCAAATATGTGCTTAAAAACTTTGTCAACTGCCAAAAATGTCTCAACGCATAAACCAATTCACAAACAAAAAAGTTGGTTATGTTTAAAATACAAAACCTCTCGCAATATACTCTCAATTAAAATAAACCTTAAACATAACCACATGGTGGAGGCGCCGGGTATCGATTCGGCTATAAATACGCTAACACTATCACGAAAAACCTTTTCGTGCGAAAATCATATTTCTCCAAAGCATCGAGTGAAGCGTAACATTCTGCAACTTTCATTGGATATTGTGAAATGGAGAGTGTGCCTCCCGTCAGAAGGTTTGAGCCGTATTTCATATGCCTGAATTTCTAGACCAATATAAGCTGTACTAAGGCTGAAGTTGGTTTTTGTTAATTACAATTTTGTTCAGGTGTTTATTAATTTGATTACTTCATACATATGCACACAGGATATTCCAGGAATAAATTGACAAACTTCGCTTGAGTGTTCAGGACAGTTTGTCTGCGGCTTTGCTCGGAAACACGTTAATTATGGAGAGGCCAATTTAAGTTAATTAATGGAATTCGTGGTATGATGGCTATGCTGAATAAAATAACCAACAACCCTTCACATACGTACTCAGGACATCAATACAAGATAAAAGTTCGTGTGTGACGTTAGTCGGAAACGCTTAATTACGGAGACATGGTCAATTTAACGTAATTAATAAAACTGTTCGTAGAGTGGTTACCTCAAATTGGTCCCATTTATGTAATTAGGCATTTTCGACCTAAGTTGCAGATATTTTCTTCTTGTATTGAGATGCTAAAGACATATGTCAATTTTCTCGATTTATTCTACGAATACCCTATTGTCCCGGAAGTATCCTATCTGACGTATAGATGGTGATGGTTGTTTGAAAAACATTACTGTGGTGAAAGCATCAACCTTATAAAGCTTAAGTTTGAAGTTTAAAGACGCTACGTTGTTTAGAACTTGTTTGGTAGCCATCGATAGTGAACGCTCGCAGGAAATTCGTAAACATGGAAAAAATGGATCATTGTTATCTGATACAATACTTTCATTTGAAAGGTCTTTGTCCAACCAATATCAAAGCCGAACTAGATTCTACTTTGAGAAGAGTCTGCTCCGTCGTTTACAACAGTAAAATATTGAGTGACAGAGTTGAAACGAGGCCGTACAAGCTCTAAAGACAAACATTGTATTAGTCGACCAAATGAGGTGAACACGCCAAATATGATTAGAAAATCCACAAACGAAAACGCGAGATGGGTGCTGCGTTTGCTCACAATGGAACTTAAACAGCGTTGTGAAAATGTCTCAATTGAGTGTTTGGCGATATTCACAGCAATAAAGCTGTTTTTGCGTCGACTCATAACCACGGATGACACACGGGTCTATCACTTCACACATGAGACGAAGAAACAATCAAAACAATGGACTGAAAGGGGAGAATAGGCTCCAATGAAGGCGAAGACAATTCTATCTGTTGGCAAGGTCATAGCGTTAGCTTTTTGGGACCTCGTAGGATGATTTTCATTGATTATCTTCAAAAAGGAAAAACAACTAATAGCGAGTATTACGCAAATGTATTTCAGAGTGATGAAATCAAGAAAAAAATGTCCGCATTTCGTGAAAAAGAAACTAATGTTTCATGAAGAATGCACGAGTTCACATATCGGTTATAGCGATGGCCATTTAAAGTTCGAACTGCTTCCTCACGCACCCTATTCGCCAGATTTAGCCCCCTCGGATTTTCTCTTTCCAAACTTGATAAAATGGCTCGACGGTAAAAGATCTGCCAACAATGAAAAGATGGAGTCTGCGGTTAGTGGCTATTTTGAGGAGCTCGACAGTTCACACTACAGACAAGAGTATCAAAGCTATTGAACATCGCTTGGAAGAGTGTATCGAGCTAGGAGACTATGTTGAGAAATAAACATACTTTTTCCCTTTTTTCTTTTTTTTTTCAACGAACTTAAAAAGTTTGTTACTGAATTCTCTATGTCTGTGTGTCTGTCTGTTATTTGCGATTTTTCTTTTTCAGTTTTGAACCCTGCATTCGATAGAGCATCAAAAACCATAAGAGAAATGATTAAATTTTTCGCGCCACTCTTACCGTCCCGAGATATTGAAAAAAAGAAAGAAAGAAAAAAAGACCGATTTCCAGAGATTTAAGGAGCCATATCTTGGGAATCGTAAATCATAGAGAGATGATATTGGTGTTGATCAGTACCTATAGGATGGTGAATGTTTTGGTAGGAAATATTAACCGGTGGCAACTGGCCAACGTTCCCCAGATATTGGCCAAAAATTTCGGATTTCTGAACATTTAAGGAGCGATATATTGGGGAATGTAAGTCTAGAGAAATGATATTTTGCGAGAAACAGAAGGTGCGGATAAAGAGATTTACTTTTACATGTAAGAACTATCACAGTTATCCTTTCCGTTCCATCTCTCCATTCTTTTTAAGTTCGTTCTAGCAATGCTCTTTGAGTATTCTCAACCTGTATTTATTTGTTTTTGTTTTCTTTGTTAACTTTTTTTTTGTGTGTGTGTGTGTGTGTGTGTGGAGACTATCGGTAGTTGTTCGATGACAATAGCCAACTCCACTACGCGTATTGCGGCCTTCAATGTCGACATGGGCATTGACAGACTGGATATGTCATTCCATGGTATCCCACAGATGTTTACTGAGGTTGCAATCCGGGGAGTTTCGGGGCCACCGATGATGTTGGAAGTCCGCACTGATCCTCGTAACACTCGTTCATAGGACGTATGCGTACGACTGTATCGTCTTCGGAGACATTATCCCAAGGAAGAAAAGATGTAACATGATATGATGTGATGTGCCCAGTCGCCAAATCGTGATAACGGACATCAATCAGGTGTTCATTCACAACCAACCAAGACCTAGTTCTTGTCGTGTAAAAATGTCTACACCATACACCCAGCGCCAACAAACCTGCACAATTGACGCTATTTACGAGAGATTTAGCGTCTCATGAGGTTTCCGCCAAACGCATAAACATCTATCCTTGGAATTGACTGAACATTGTGAGTCACCTGACCAGCAGATCTTCCATACTCTCATCCAATTCTCACGTTAGTTATCCCAGTCGAATTGGCGAATGTTGAAGCTGGGTAAAGCGTGGGTAACTTCTAAAGCATCCGTTCGGATAGCCCATTACGAGCACGTGTATGGCGCACAATAGTACACAATGTTTTCGAGTTGGCCATGGTTCTATTGGAAAGCCCGATGCTCCACTGTGATGCGCCTATGTACCTGTACCAGTTGCTGAATGTGACGCTTACTCCGACAATCAACCATGAGCCGTCCTCTGTAATTTTGCCAACAGTTCGTCACTTGCTCCACTAACACCACACTAGTTCTTGATGTATTTTTACTATCACTGCTCTCGAATACTTTGCTAATGGGTTAGTTTGCGCAATAGAGGCACTCTTCTTTGCAATCATCATATCTTTGTGAAACACTAATCTTGGCGGTTACCCACCACGAATTAACTTTAGACCTAATTATATACTATCAGCACATCCAATCAGTAATGCAGTCTTTTCGATGACCACTGCAATGACGCCATCTGATGTGTAATAGTTAATGAGGTGGCACGTGCTATAGCTGTGTCAAATAGGCCACTTAATTGTGCATCAGTGCGTAAAACAACGCATGACCCACAAGCAGCGGTGGAGCCAAATTTAATGCAAACTGTTGAAATGCTGGTCAGCGAGCTCGATGTCATCCATTAAACCGTTCATTGTTATTTGAAGGACTTCGGGTACGTGTTGAAACTCAGTAAATCGGTATCGTTAACGCATGAGTGGATATAATTGCAGTTCCCCTCTTACCCGTCACAGGCATCAGCTATTTCTGGACAGAATGGTGACAAGTGATTAAAAGTGGGTCCTCTACCATAACATTACATATAAACGTCAGTGGTTATCTAAGGGCGGGGGGCGCAGGAATTGTGCCAAAACAGGACTGTTACCCCTGCAAAGTGATATTGAGTGTTTGATGGGATATCAATGGGATAATCCATTTTGAATACTTGCCACGTAACCAGACCATCAATGTAGATGTCTTCTGTCAGCAACTCCAACGCCTACAGACTGGATTCTTGGGGGAAACCCTGCTCTGGTTCATCTATGATGATAATGCGCGCCCACATACGGCAAGGAGAACTTATGCTAAGATCGAAGATTGTGGCTGGGTGAAAATTCATCAGCCGACATTTTCACCACATCTTTTTTCGCAGCCTGCAAAACCACCTTTCCGGGAAAACACTGCAAGATGAAACTGACATGCAACGAAGAGCGAGTGACCCAGTTCCTTGCCTCCAAAATCGGAGATTTCTTTCAGCAGGGATTTAGCACTGGTTGATAGGTAACAGAATATTATAAGCCTGATTATTAGAGTATTATTTCTAATAAACATGACTAACAGCAATGTTATAAGTAAGTTATCGTTCTTTTCCTCACAGTGCAAAAAATATATTACTTAAGGCCCAATACCAGTGTGTGCACTGCATCACCATGACTTACGGGACAAGGTCGAATTTACTATTCAGAGGATAGGTCGTAATTCAATGATTGTGACTGGTAGATTCATATACATATATTTCTTCAATGAACTCCATCAACTTGCAGCCTGGTAACGCTTCGCGTGATTCTGGATCCCACACTGGCGCTTGCCTGGATATTTCTCAACTTTTTCTTCTCTCCCAGCTGATAAAGCGCTTTAGCGTAAGCGTTCACAGTTTACCTTTCAGTGTTGTGATTATATTTTGACTATTTTCTGGTAAGTTTATACTACAGACACTAAAGAGTGGTTGAAAAACAAAATCGCCAGAAACTGAATGATACATAAAATCAAGTGCATTTCCATAATTTTTCCTGTAACTTTATCTAGTGACATTTTTCGAGTTGCTTACTATCTTTATCAGTAAATAATACAAATATACTCACCTTAATAAGCGGAACCATAAGGCCTGCTGGTAACTCGAAATATGGGACAGTTGGAAGCAATTCGTCTGGACTGACTTCAGGTATCTGACTTGGTGTAACTGGCTGAGCTTGTGTAGGAGGAAATCCTGGTGGAGGCTTACTAAGATCAGGAAGTTCTAAGCCTGGAAAAGAAAAATTACCCTCTTCCTGCTTATTGAATTTCAACCAAACTAAATATTAATACATCACACAATGTCTCTGACGACGTCCTAATCACTATTTTTTTTTTTCAGAGTGTAGTTTGATTTTTAAATTCTATTTCAATTCTGCGTATTGAGATTTTTTTTTTTTCACCAACAGGTTTTCCACACAAATAACGACAGTCACAATAATTTCACTTTCTCTTTCTTTATTCAACTGTGCATATACAGCATATGACTGCAAATGTAATCATCTTTTGAGTTATATTAACGATTATTCTAACCTTCATGCCTCATTTTTATTTATTTACTTTTCAGTTGTACTCTGCAGGCTAAGAGACACCAGTTTTAATTAATCACGGAACAGGCGTGCTAACTAGTTGACTCCTAGAGACACTGTGGAGGAGGCATCGATCAAGGCTTCTACTATATGTAATCTTCTGACTTCGCTTAGTCGTATTTACAGAAACTCTCGGGATTGTTACTAGCTCTATCTCAAGTAGGATTAGAACGCACTTCCTTTTACACATAGAATATGCATGCGACAGAACGACTCCATCATGCTGGGTGTACACACTTCTTTTTGCCGAGAATCGAATAGGTATGTTCTTATATTTGAAATTTCAATACATGTACGTTAAACTAATGTTTCAGATTTATTGATTAATCTGTAAGAATTAAGATAGAAATATACAAGCATAACAAATGATTAAAGAAGTTCTGGCAAAAATGACACCTCGTAATTCGAGTTTCTGATTGAAGGCTTATGGTCCTCCTTGGTTTACTTATTTTGATCATCACACTGTGTTACTTTGGACAAATTTCTTAGTTTAAGTGTCGTGCATAGGATTGTTAGAAACTCACAAATACAACTAAAGATAATATAAAACTTGAAAGCAGATCTGTATCCAGCTGATAACTAGATTGGTATTAACCATTATAATCTTGTGTTAAAGTAAATTACAAACATATGAATTATATTTCGTAACCAATTACACACACGATTATATGTCGGGGCCTACGCGAGATTCAGGTTTTTGAAGGAAAAGGAAAGTTATAATCAAAACGAAAACTGTCTTAATCCATTTCTCGCATAACTACTAACACAATAATAGTAATATGGTGGTAGGATTATATTAATTTAATAATAATAATTTCACATGAAGGCTTCAGTTTCCTGATCTGTCGACGATGATAGTATGGCCATGCTATGCCGCTTCAGAGTTGCTAAATTCGAAGTTCAAAGCACGCCTCCTACATTTGAGACATCCTCACAACTGTGGTCCGTTTCTGTCCAGTCGATCACAGGTTCTTAATTTGAAGAAAACGACATCATAGGTAATCTCTTTACATTTATTATTATCGGATTTGAATAAAACATTTGTTTTTGTTAATGTGTTATATGAATTACTGTACTTTAAATGTTGCGACAATCAGAATGTTCATTTATTACAACTCTTTTTATTCTTTAATCTGTTATCACAAAACGAAATATGTATTAAAAATAATTAAAGATTGTATAAAAGAGACGCTAAAGGAAACATCCAACATCTGGATTGTCACAACATTTAAAATATATACAATAATCAACACCAAATTATAGAAATAAAATGTTACTGAAATCCACTAATAATACTAACAATAATAATGAGTTATTTACGGAGTATTTTTTATTTATTCAAATTGAAGAGAACACGACTAAATTCAGGTAAGGGTCAATGGAACAATTCTGGAGATAATTTCCGATTTGATTTGATTTTGGGTTTAGCGTTCCTTGCAGCAACGAGACTATGAGACGTGGCCGAACCACATGAACTCCTGCGAGGTAATTTACGAGGCATACTAACATTTTCGAACTTGATAATTCTGACGCCAGGCAGAAGAGCCATACCAGCATCATAGAAGGATCAAGAAGACGAAAAGTACAATACAAAACTTGACTTTTTGGGAAGTACCTAAACATGGAACGAATTTATGTAGGTTTTAACTTTATTTCTTTTCTTTCCCGTTTGTTTCTTCAAAAACCTCACGACGAACTTCATGTAGATTCGAAATGTAGTTAGTTATGTAAAGTAGACATAAATGGTAAGTGCAAGGTGTTGGAAGCACCCTGTTTTTAAGTTGCTGAGATTATATACAGGAGTCTTTTCAAAGCTGTTTTTAAAACAGTTGATTTGATACTGTAGGTAGGTATCTATTACATGTATCCTCGGACTGTTACCCAGAATAGGGTTACAATAGTAGCAATTTAAAATTTAATCCGAATTCAAATCCTTGTATCTGCTATTTTCAACTGATGGATGCATCCCATGTGCAGAAGACATTCGAAACAGCTTTCACCTTCAAGTTCCATATACACTTTTCTTCTTCCCAGAGCAAGAATCAGCTCAGATACAATACTGCATTCATCGTTTGTCTATCACAAAAGTAATAAATTCCTCGTATAAAATAAATTCCTTTACCTTTTTGTGTGGATACAATATTAAAACAACGATCTTATCAGTTATCTAACGACGGTCACTTCATAAACAATGCACACAGTAGCAACACTGCGTAGTGTATGGTGCAGTAGGAGTGAAGTTCGACTTTTAAAGCTTAAAGGTTTGTGGAGACAACATGCATGTTCCTGAATCCTTAGTGTATATGCCACTTGGAAGTACGAATGAGGGTTCCTCAGATTCTATGATGGTGAAACAGTACTTTGCATGAAATTTGTCCTGAGCAGAGTGTAGTGTGTCCGTGGGCTACTCGCTTTTGTCGAAGATATCTCACCATAAACGTAAACACAAAGCCAGAAGGCCTCAAATAATATGCGTAGAAATACCACACATTACCTGTATTACATTATCAATTTAACGCGTTTTGACAAAAGATTCGCAGAAATAAAACGACAACTATGCCCGAATTGCTTCCTCACTAAAACATCTGATACTGCATGATGAGGATTTAAAAAAAAGAAAGAAAAATGAATGTAAAGTAGCACTCCTCTGTCAAATAATAGCGATTAAAAGAATGTGCATTAGATTTTAACTCGGAGCTGAAATCTCAGTAAATGAGAAGTTCATCCTTTCCGCAAAAAGGAAGTAGGGCTGTTCCAATTCAAATCGTAAACGGGTGCCCATCGACCATTTTGAATTATGAAAAAAATATATATTAAAGATGCACATGACCAGAACACAGAAACAAAGTAGTTTTGGTCTCTGATTATTTGCAACAGTGTTGCAACCTCTTAAAGAATCACCACAGATAGTTACTTTTTCAGCAAAGGGAGGAATTGGCGTTTTGAAGTATTATTAAAAAAGTACAAAAAGTGCTAGAAACCTTTTTTGTTGTTTATTTTGTACTATGTTTTCAACTCTTCCAAACCATACCAAACAGAGACATTAGAGGTGTAAGATAAACTGTAACAAACAAGTGTTGAACTTGGAAAAAAAAACTTTGTTGTGTACATATTTCGGATATTTCCTGTGCCTAAATGAAAACATAAGATTTGTTTTATACTAGGAATAAATACTATGGAAACGTGATATTACAGTAAAAATATTATTTCCTACCTATCTGTACACCACAAGTGAGAATTTAGCATGAAAAAAGTGAAAATTTCATAATTTGACTATTTTCAAATATTAATATCTCAAAAACCCGATCTTGAATTTTCATAAAAGTTACACAAAGCATGCACATGACATTGTTCTCCAATCCTGTAAAGACAGATTTGGTATTATTTTTCTGCAAAGAGAGAGAGGAATTTTTATATTGTACTTTACACAAGTTGTGAAATAATAGTCAAGTAGTGAACAAAATGTGGGATTGGCAACACTGCTTTTGATTTAAATTCCACATCCAAGGTGTTATATCACCATGGTAACAATGTAAGTAAACATATTGACCAAGCACATGTTCAGTAATTACAAAGACTTATTTTATGTAAGCGCTCACAGTGTTAACCTCTGGTGCATGGGGTCCCTGGTTCGATCCCAGCTCGCGCCAAGTGAACTTTGTGGTGGCCGGGTGCGTGGGTTTCCTCGGGGTTCTCCCGTTTTCTCCCACTTTCTTCATTCCACCATTTCATTCATATCTCATCATCATCGTTTCCTTTAGCCTAACCGGCATAACCGTGGGACTTAAAATTTAAAGATTTCGTTTTTATAAGCTTTAGTTGGGTTGCTGGAAATCTGTGGAGACGAGTAGAGTATCCAGTGGGAATAGGGAAATCCATCTTGAGTAGTACACTTCTTATGAGGATTTTACAGACATTTTGCACTGAAGGCCATTTGGAACCAGTTGCAGGATCATGTGGAGTAATGAGAGAGATCGTAACATCTTCCAGTTTGAGTAATACGTGCGTTGTTTGTCCCACCCGTCACTGCTTGTCTAATACACACGATACAAAATCACGTACACATAATTCCATCACAGAGGTTTGGTTACGAAACTAAAAATAAGAGGTTTTCTTTGTATGAGCCGCAGCTCTGGCAATAGAAAGTTCATGTGATGCAATCCGAAAGTGCCTGGACTGAATTCCAGTCAGCGGTTTCACATTTGCCTACTCTTTCCTTTTAATTGAACGATTTTCTTCGACAGTACAGTTTTCTAAGAACAGAAATGTTGTACTCATTGAATGTAGAGACAGTTTCAACAAATCCTCTTGCATCTCTAACTGCATCAACAGGCTATGTTGCAGATTAAATTTAATTGCACAGTGTATTACTAAACCGCCTACACCATCAAAGGAGCCTTTTCCATACCCAGTAGCTGAAAATAGCCATTTCTTTTTAACGTTGTCACTCATGCGTGCGTCAAATAATTGAAATCTGTTTTTGAAATGGGAGGCTGCACTCTCAGATACAAATACCTGGGTAGAAAACGCGTATCCATCATACAGTGCAGATATTTCATCCATGATCAATTGGACAGTGTATATGCACTATCATGAACCAAGTCATCATTGACTACTGCAAAGCTGTGTGTGGTAACATGAAAGTATCCAATACATGTGATTATTGAGTTTTAGGCCAGTGCTAGACCATTATTTCTGATGTATGGGGTCCCTGGTTCGATCCCAACTATCGCCAAATGAACTTTGTGGTGGACAAACAGCGTATGTGTGGGTTTCCTCGGGGTTCTCCCGTTTCCTCCCACTTTCTTCATTCCACCATTTTATTCATTTTTCACCACCGTCCCCTTTAGCCTAGCCGGCATAATCGTGGGACGTAAAACTAAGAAAAAATAATTTTTGAGATTTAGGATTATGCCAATGATAACTTTGGATCTCTTCCTGCAATACAACCATCCAGTTCTCTGCAAAATCAAAGTGCAAGACCAAAGTATCACTTGCTGATGTACTTGATCTTTTCTCAGCAGCAATGGCCTCTGAGTGCGGCGAATGTGAGCATGACAGAACCCTTTCATGATCCAATTGTTTGCCAGTCAGGTATTTTTGACACTAGATTTAATCGAACCTGTTTTTGGTCAATATATTTACCTAACACCTTGGGTATGAAATTTAAATTAAAAGCAGTGTTGCCAATCCCACATTTTGTTCACTACTTTACTATTATTTCACAACTTGTGTAAGGTACAATATAAAAATTCCTCTCTCTCTTCGCAGAAAAATAATACCAAATATGTCTTTACAGGATTGGAGAACAATGTCATGTGCATGCTTTGTGTCACTTTTATGAAAATTCAAGATGAGGTTTTTGAGATATTAATATTTGAAAATAGTCAAATTTTGAAATTTTCACTTTTTTCATGCTAAATTCTCACTTATGGTGTACAGATAGGTAGAAATAACATTTTTACTGTAATATCCCGTTTCCACACTACTTATTCCTAGTATAAAACAAATCTTGTGTGTTTTCATTTAGGTACAGAAAATATCCGAAATATGTGCACAACAAAGTTTTTTCCAAGTTCAACAATTCTGTTACAGTTTATCTTACACCTCGAATGTCTGTTTGGTATGGTTTGAAAGAGTTGAAAACATAGTATTAAAAAAAAAAAATCTAGCACTTTTTGTTCTTTTTTAATAATAACTTCAAAATGCCAAGTCTGCACTTTGCTGAAAAATTAACTACCTATGGTGATTGTTTAAGAGGTTGCAACATTGTTGCAAATCATCAGAGACCAAAACTATTTTGTTTCTGTGTTCTGGTCATGTCCATCTTTAATGTATATATTTTTTCATGAGAATTCAAAAGGTCATGGTACACATTTGACTTCCGCGTGTACGATTTGAAATGAAATGGGCCAGTAGTAGTAGCAAATTCGTGATTTCTGCTATAATCACCCAGGAATCATAAAGTGGGAGAGGGCACATTATCGTAACCAATTATAAAGAAGAATTCAGTAAAACCGACATGATTTCTTAGGGATGCATCAGTCATTTTGCACATTGCACATTCTTATCTGAAGAATGTGATCAAGTTCCTGAACAAGTACATGGGAAAACGTTACCCTACCCAATTTAACTCCACCACACTTGACTTATTTTCGAAGTCAAAAAGATCATGCCTAAACAATGTTTTTCCTTCCTGGAAAAGAATCCTGCAATGGTTATTCGAGCCATCCGAGGACTGAACAAAATTAATAACCTAAATGGCAAATCTTGTGAGACACTGAAATGCAATAATTAAGAGGCAGAGGGGCTATATAGAAGAACTTAAGGAGATAAAATACATGTCTACGTTACTTGCGTTATATATATATATATATATATATATATATATATATATATATATATATATAGTATTATTTATGAAATGACCCTCGTACTTTTAAAACACATTACTGCTGCAATGAAGAAATCAGTGGTAAAACAAAGTGCAAATTCTGTGCTCTGTGCTATTTCTCACTCTGAAGTGATCACATTTACAATGTGCAATGTAACTCACAATAATAAGGTACATATAGATGAAACATTATGTTCAAACATGAAAAATGTTTATTTTACTGTTACTTTTAACGCCCTTACGCAAGATCAACGTTATGGACGACGGGACTCATTACTTAATTGAGTTCCAAACCAACCAGAACTTAATAAATAAATAAATAAAAAAAAAAAAAAAAAAAGATGTACGAGGACGAGACATATACAAGATCAGCTCCCAACCAAGATTTACATAAGATATTCTCTCATAGACAGACCTTTCCCAATCATATCATCTTCCTCCAACATTACGTTACAGGAAACATGGTCACATGAGTGGAAAAATCCCTGAATTGATAATATCGCTGCAGCTCCACATCGGCGTGACTTATGTTTTCATCTCATATCAAAAATATGATATTTAGTAAATCAAGATAAACCGACAAAGGTACGCCTATATATAGGATGAATCAAATTGAGTGTTACATGTCAATTTCCTGTCAAGTAGCCATTGTAGGACCACGATAAAGGCCAAAAATGAAAAGTGTAGGGAGGCTGGTAAGTCTGTGAAAAGCAAGTACCCCAGGGCTTACATCAAAGCGCCTTTGACACCAAATTGAAAATTTGGAATGGCTACACGGGTCAAGTGATACCTCGTTCGATACATATTGGAAAACGAAAACATTTTGGTAAGAAACAAGCATCGATATGGGGAACAGTTTTCAAATTACCTGCCAAAAATAGACCTTGTTTCAGATAAACAAATATGGTCCGTTGTAAGAAAAGACATCGTACTCTACTAACGTAGTACAGGGCGCTTGATTCAAGTGTTACCAAGGTCGCTGTCAGAGGATACGAGAAATATTAACCTGACCCCCCCCCTCTTTGTAAAATGTGAAAGTGAATTATTTTTAATGAACATTTTATCTGTATCACTGTCGCCATAACGCATGATCAAACTCTGGGAGCACTGTGTTGTGCTATGATGCATTGAATACTAGGAAGTATTACAGTGAGAATTCGTGATTTATTATACCACGAAATAGTGAATGCAACATTACTATATGTGGTTTGTTCTCGCTAAAAGTTGTTGTTTAACGCGGCTGTCCCATTATCTAGCTGTTTGAGTGTGGTGGTGATTTGAAGTCACAGTGAGGATGTACCCAGTGTAGTAGCGTGTACACCTTGTAGTTGAATACATCGCATATGGAAGAGTCGAATGCAGCAGCAAGCAGCATGGAATTTCGACGAGTACTGTGGTGAATATATTGCATGCAAGAAAACACACGATTGCATCGATAATGCACGGCAATTCCATATGTGCTATTAGTATTAATATGAGTAACGTACGAATTGGACGATTTTTTTTTTTTAATGCTGTGTCAATATATTGTTAGTGTTACGCGAATGCGCTCACAAACTTCTCATATAACATTTCCGCACTTGGGAAGACGTCTGTGGCAACATGGTACTATAGTTCGAAGATGAGATTCGAGTCGTTATCCCTCTGCAACAAATGCAGAAGGCGCAACAGCACTTCTGGCAACAGCAAGTGTAAATCTTTATCTAAATAATAGAAGGTTAGCTCAGAACAGTGTACTTAGTCAAAGATCTGCAGCGTATTTTACACAGTACAAGTTGCATCCATACTATCTCACATTGTGCAATTTTGTGTACGGTAGGAAGGTATGAAAAACGAAGATCAAAATTTCGTATCCATCATATTGTTTAGCGATGAAGCTACATTTATGAATACAGGACACGTAAACCGAAATACGGCACCCATTATTAATGAATGCTAAACAACATTCGTTATTGGGCTGGGGATAATCCACTATGTCAACAACTTCCGCATCAGCATTGATGGTCTCTCAATATATGGTGTGGCATCCTGAGTAACCTTGTCATTAGGCATTGTCCGGACGAAAATCTTACTGGAAATACGAATGCCGCATTTGTCAGTGATATGTTACGTCAGTTATTAAAGGCATTCCTCGTGACGAACGTATGCCTATGTGGTATCAACATGACGGTGCTTCAGCACATAATACACGCCAGCTCTGTTGGACCGACGTGAGACTGATGAATGTATTGGGCATGGAGATCCTACTCACTCGCCACCACGATCTCTGACCTAACTAAACTAATCTTTTCCTCTGGGATTTCATTGAAGATAGTGTAATACCCACAGTACCAAGACCCCTGATGATATACTGGCGTGTACTCGGCGTATGTGCGCATCGATCATCGCAGAGAGGCTACATAATGTGCGTGTATCCCTATTCGGTTGCTTAAGGAGGTGTGTGGAACATAACGGAAGGTATACTGAGCATCATTTATGACATGGTAAGTGATGTACGTACTTTGTTGTACACCCATGTTCAAAATTATTGTCGCATATCTATAAATATGTTGTAGGAATATAATTTGATAACGAAAAAAAAATGAAATCTATAAGTTTTACGTCCCACGGTTATGCCAGTGAGGCTAAAGGAGACGGTGATGATGAGAGATGAGTGAAATGGTGGAATGAAGAAAGTGGGAGGAAACGGGAGAACCCCGAGAAAACCCACGAGCACGGTGTTTGTTCACCACAAAGTCCACCCGGGACCCCATGCACCAGAGGTAGACGCTCTACCACTGAGCCACCGCGTCCCCCTAATTTGATAACGAATTCGCCCGGTATTTCTTATGATGTTAGTATGCGTATAATTGGCAAAGATATGTATGTGGCAAATTTCATGTCAAAAGAGCGGTAAATAAGAACAATAAGACGAAAATAAAACTTTCTAGTCCATTTAGCAACATTTGTTTTATTCATTCTAATTTTCGTATTTATAATTCTTTTCCTACGAAATTTACCACAAATATACATTTCCCGATTATACACATAGTATCAGTATTAAAAGTACCCTGCATAATCATTATGAAATTATATTCTTTCAAAAAGACAGTTATAGATATGCGACAATCATTTTGGACATGAGTGTACATACCCTAACATTTTATTTTCCATGACCAATATGCCGCCTGCCTGTCCAATTTTTGTTCCATTGATTTATCGCCTACCGTGTTTCTATTATGGACAATGCCAATTTATCTGAAACAGGATCTATTTTTGATGATCATTTTGGAAACCGCTCTCCATACCGTTACTTGCTTCCTATCAAAGTTGTTTTGTTTGACAAGATGTATCAAACAAGGTATCACTCGAACCATGTTGTTATTTGAAAATTTCAAGGGTATGTTGGTGGGATCCCTGCGGCACTTGCTTTTCACAGACTTTTATCAGCGTCTCTGTGCTTTTCAGTTCTGGTCTTTACCACTTTCCTTCGTCGATGCATACTTGACAGGAAAGTGGCTTGTAACACTCAATTTGCCTAATCTTGTATATATACCCAACGGAACACTCAAGTCACTGAGGAAGAACCTAAAGCAGCTATTTCACGCATTTTTATTTTTACCCTAATAATGTAACATTGTACGTATATTAGGTCTGTATACTTATGTAAAGACTGTGCGCCTCCTGAGTAGTAAATCGGAAATCATATTCACTAAAAGTGAATGTAGTAGCAATACAGCTATTAAGAAATCCAATTTGTTTAGCTGAGATGCAAAGCACTTTGTGGCGAAAAACTTACATTAAAAATGTCTCACGTCTTTCTCTGAACAATCCGCGAATGCAGATTGACTTAACTTATAGGAATAGGTGTTTTTTTCTTTCTTTTTAAGTAAAACCGCTTCACTTTAGAAGTTACTTTAGTAAAAGAAATTACCAGTTTTACGCCCCACGGTTATGCATTTTACGCTAAAAGAGGCAGATTATTGATGAAAATGAGTCATTACGAGAGAACCCTAAAAAATCTACATCAGGTAGACAAGATACAGTTCCAACAAATTGTCATGTAATACAGTTCAGTTTCTATGTTATGCTGTAGTCCACGTTTTATATGGCTGTTTTAAGTCCTAAGTCCGAAAAACAAGTTAATTTAACAACAAACACTCCTCGATGTGTAATAATCACATCTAGAAAGTAAGTTCCAAAAGTGCCCTAAGATGGTATGAGTAGTCAGAGAAGGGGGGAGGGGGCGTGCTTGCGCAGAGTGGAGGAGGAACACACAACCATAACCTGGCGCGAACGCAGTTGTGTGGAGACAGAGGTGAAAGAACTAGGTGCACTAAATATCGCTGCGTGCATTCAGGTTTCTCCACGCTAAGAAGTTGTTGACGTCAGAGATCCATGGACCGCAGTGAAGGTCAGAAGATGGTATAGACAATTCACAGCAGATCGCATGACAAATAGCTTAGTGGTCGATCGTCCACAGTTACGCCTGACTTAGTGGAAAGTATGCAGCAAACAATTCTATAGAACTGGCGGTTCTCAATGTCCGAAGTTTCACGTCAGTTTTCACAGATCTCTCGTTCCTTGCAGAGACTGTCATTCAGCGACTTATTTGGCAAGTTGTATACACGATGAGTTACGATAGCGCAGAAATAAAAATAAAATAAAATAAAATAAAAAAAAAACAATAGTCTGGCATCCGATTTGACCTTTCTGCTTGCATTACTATTAAGAAGGTAAAAAAATCCTCGATTGCGTCGTCACTGGGAACGATATATGGGCGTCCTACGTAACCTAGCCCTGTAGTCCTGACCTTGCGTCCAGCGTCTTTCACCTGTTCCTTCATCTGGAGCGATTTCTAGCAGACAACATTTCGACAGCACAGCTAAGCTGCAGACGGTTATGACATTCAGATTCCCATTCTCCGCGGCAGAATTCTTTGACAGGCACACAAAAGTTGGTGTCGCGTTACGATAAGTGCTTAATAAGGATGTGGAAAAATAGGTTATGTACCACTAATTCCACAATGACAGAATCATATTCTTCTGATGTTCACCTTTCAATTTACAGTCCATCGGAACTTAATTTTTGGATGTGCCTCGTATTATTACTTCTAGGATATAAGCAAAGAAAAAACAAATTGTATACTGGAAGCAACATTCTTTTATCTTAATAACAACCATGTGGCACTACAGTCTATGTAGACTTGCTGCTATTTCAGGCTCTAGAAACAAAGTTTCTTAATCCTCGTCGCTGGTCTAGGATTCCAAGGTCCATGTCTCATATAGCCTCGATACGAAAAGAGATCAACCAACCGAATTTCTCAAATTCAAGTACCTCCCCCCTCTCCTCCAACTGCCTCACGATGATAGGCAAACAGAAAATTCTGTGCTTCATCGGAATCGAAACAAACTACTCTCCCCGAACATCCAACTGCATTAAATGAAACTTTAAATCAGGACATTAGATATATTTTCTATAGTCGTGGAATAGCTACAAAATTTTCCTAATTAGTTAAGTACTTATTTAAAAATAATAGATATTTACAGGGTGTCCGAGATGTCCTTCCCTGATTACAGAAACTGATAACTCAGGCTAGAAATAAGATAGAAATATGAAACTGGTGTTGAATTGTTTACAAACTATAAAAGTTTTTGTCTGTGTTAGGTTTGTTCTGTTTTACCAAGTCCCAATTTTGTTTGTTTTAGGTTTGTAGTACGTAAATAAGAAGCCCAAGAAGCCATGCCAACCAACCAGGAGAAGGCACAGTGTGTCCTGTGGTATCATGAGACACAATCACCAACCACGGTGCAGAGACAGTTTCAGACAACATTTGGGAGGACTCCACCTGATGTCAAGAGCATTAAAGCCTGGTATGAGAAGTTCAAGAACACAGGGTCGGTTGCTGACCTTCCGAGGTCTGGTCGACCAAGAACCTCAGCAGACACGGTGGAGGCTGTGCGGCAGTCTTTTCTGAGAAGTCCTAAGAAATCGGTGCGCAGGGCCTCACGTGAATTACAGATGCCAAAAAGCTCTATCCATGACATTTTACACAAACGTTTATTGTTTCGTGCTTACAAAGTGCAACTCCGTGCCTATCTCGATAGGACATTTCCTGGGCGATGGATTGGCCGTGATGGACCAACAGCTTGGCCTTCACGCTCTCCTGACATAACCGCATTAGACTTCTTTTTATGGGGTTATGTCAAGGATGAGGTCTACCGAACACGTGTACCAGATCTTGAAACCCTGCAGCAACGAATAACCACAGTCGTTGCATCGATCCCTCCAGTGATGTTGGCTAATGTGTGGATGGAAATTGAATATCGCCTAGATGTGCTACGTGCTACCAAGGGTGCTCATGTGGAAGTGTACTGATGTGACCAAAACTTTTATAGTTTGTAAACAATTCAACACCAGTTTTATATTTCTATCGTATTTCTAGCCTGAGTTATCAATTTCTGTAATCAGGGAAGGACTTTTCGGACACCCTGTAATGATTTTCATGTAACATTTTCCTACATGATCAAACAGCACTGTGTTATCGAAGTAATCTATCAAGAGAGAAAACCACATCATGCTACAGGTGAGTATCTAGTATTTTCGATATTTTCATGATGAACAGTCATTTTATTATTCTCCGAATACGTCTCCTCTCTCCATAAAACACAATCTCAAGATGTAGTTTGTCGAAGATGAACGTTGAACATGTCTGTTCCTCCAGTTTCTTGTTTTTTGCTTTTTATTACTTATGTCTGATATACAGCGAGTCTAATCGGGTTTAACAGAAACTAACGCATTGTTCCAGTTGATTTTGCTTTCCATTTACAAATGCTACTTTCTTCCTTTTCTTTCTTATTATTAGATTTTCACAACAGACCTATATCATTCGTATTACAAGTTTTGTTGTGCTTAAGTAAATACTACATCACTTGCCTTGCCACTGAAGAAAATTAAGAAAAATATGCACAATTTTTAGCACCTTAGCAATTTATATACATATATGCACAATATTTTAGCTGCACGTTCCGCGGTTATGTGTTGTAATAAAGGGTAATAAAGAGGAGTTTATCTTGATGAAAGAACGGTAGTGAAATAGGGTAGGGGTGGGGACAAAAAACTTGAGAGAAAACTCACGCACCTGATGGGATATTTGTTTTGCTTGAGAGATGAGTTGAGTTGAGTTTTTGAGTTTAACGTGCCGTTTAGCAGCGAGTCTATATGAGACCTGGACCTATTGATTAACGTAGAATCCAAACCACATGAGCTCCCGCCGAGAATCGAACCCGGGTCTCCCACGCCAAAGGCGTGTACGCTAACCGCATAGCCACGGAGGAGCTCTGTTTTGTTAGAGAAACTCTCGAAAAATTTAGATTAGATCTTGCTCTTATATTGGATGTCAGGAATTGACAGTTTATGTAAAAGTAAAGGGAACTGAAAGCTAGAAACACGTAGATATGTGAGAAGTTACGTATCCTAATTTGATTCAATGTTTAAATACATACTTCAGTAATTTCCTTTCATACATCGCTCCCCTTCAGAAAACAACATGCTGAAAAAAAAAAAAAACAGTAATCCAGTTTCTCACTCAAGCTACCAAACAGCCTCACTACACAAAAAAACCAACAATAAAAATCATTAAAAAAAATATTCTACCACTTACTGTCTGACATCGGAACATGATAAGATTTTGTCGGAATTGCTCCGATATTCCATCTTTCGTCTTGGTTACCAATTACTTCCCTGTCGGATTGCCAAATATCCCGATGTAAAACATATTCGTGCATATCTAAATTCATTTCTGACTGAGAAACACGTATTTCACCTAATTCATCAAAGAGAAGGAGTACACGGTATATTAATTAGAAAACTAACTAACTACCCTTAAACATACGTTTATACTACAAACTGCCTTAATTCAAAATTAAACAATGCTTTGTAACTTAAAGTTATTGAAGTAAATTTCATTCAAAAATAATAAATTGTTAACGGAATTTTAAGTAGCTTGTGAGTGTAACTTAATAAGAATAAAACATAAAAAAGTGGAAAATTCTACACGAGGATCTCTGCACTGAAAACTAAAAATAAAGTATGTATAAGGTTTTTGTAAATGTAGGCACAAAAAACTTAATAGATAAAAAATTAAAATAACAAAAAACTTTCATAATTTAAAACTGAAAAAAAAAAAAAAGCAATTTCTAATATGCCTCAAAATGAATCTGCTCCAAACGAAGTTTCAAATAGGCTTGCAGTATGTCCATATTCCTTACAATGATTTCTCTACTCCTTTTGATTTAAGGTTTCATTAAGTTGAGTCACATTAATCTAGTAATTTAAATAAATTAAAATATTTTACCTTAGAATTGTGTGCTGTTGTCCTATTCGGACAATTTCTGATGCCTAGGTTTCATCCACTAAACCTTCTGGAACTTCTTCGATCCTTACATCTTTAAATAGCACATACGCACGGATTTCCACCATTTCTTTTAAATAGCACATACGCACGAATTTCCACCATTTCTTTTGATCTTTCTTTTTAAAACACAGTGGACTCTCGATTTACGAACAAGTTTTCCGAACAAATTTTCCTTCAGCTTACGAACAACGATTCCACACGCGTGTACGCACAATTCCATACGCACAGTAGTGCTTTTGTACGTTTGCCATAAACATTATCCATCAGACTGCTGTGATCAGAAACTATTTTTTTTTTCTTTGTACTTTTTGTTTTTTAGCCTTCACATCTTGTTGTTTAATTCAGTGTTAAATGTCTTTAAAAAGGATAATGTTATTTTCATTCTACAAGTAACTTAGCGTGGTAATATCGGATACCCTCCAGGCTACTTTTATGTTGTTACCCTGTATATTCTTTTTCACAGAGAATAATAATGTAAAACTACATTAAGTACCATGTTTCTGTATCCAGAATGGATTGCTTGTATTTAAATTAATTTCAATGGAAAAAAATACTTTCGATTTACGAACATTTCAGTTCGCGAACAGCGTTATGGAACAAAATAAATTCACAGCCCGTAGGCTACTGTACCTAAAATCCAGATAAAAATTATGAAAACACTAAAATTGTCTCTTCAACCTTCAGTACTAGAATGAGCTAGTAATTCAGTGTTTATTGTGAATTCACTGTTGCCATGTATTGATTTTTACTACTGCGAAAGGTTCTTGGCACAATAAACATTAAATAAGAAGCATATTCTAGTAGTGGAGGTTGAACAAATAATTTTAGTGTTTTCACAGATAGATGCGTACCTGCTGTTTGAAAATGTAAGCAGAAGACGCAGAATGAAATATAGACATCACAAATTGTGTCCGAATAAGAAAACACGCAACTTTGAGGTAAAATAATTTCATTTTATTCTAGCGTAAGTGGAGTAAAAAATTAAATTATTAACGTTTTGTATCTAATAGCTAAATAATGCTTTTTACGTCACTAACTCATTTGCAAAAACTTATGATCTGAGTACGCTCATTGTCTCTCTTCTATTTGAAACATTCATTATTTGTGATGTGTTCATAATAAAGTGTTTCTTCTGATACATACGTGTTATTTATGTCTATCTTTATATGAATACAAATGTACCAAGACCATCACAATTATGAGTTATTATTTACTACTTAGTATACTAAAAGGATTTGCAATTTTATTACAACATAATTTTCGCAAAATCAGCTCTTTTTCTTTCGAGGTAAAATTTCATCGAAGTTTGACACCCCCCCCCCAAATAATGAAATTGTACTCTCGCCGCAGAATATTTTCCAGATCTTTCTTGGTGGTTAATAGCTTCAGAAGTTTCAGTTCTTATTCTGTATAGTTCTTTAAACGGAATGTATTCTTGCTGAACGATTAGCGTTGCTAGTTTGTAATTAAGTGGCCTAGGTTCGAAATCTACAATTGGTCATCCGGGCTGGGACTTCTTCTCAGCAATAAAGCCATTATAAGTCTACAAGCCCTGGCCAAAAGTATCACAAAAAATTGAAACATTTCTTTGCATCTATCATTATTTTGCACTCTGTAGCATGGTTCTAGCCAACTATTGACATTTGTATCTGCAATTTGTTAACCGGTTAAAAACACCCACAGTTCTGAAATGAAATAAAATATTTCAGTTTTATGATGCCGTGTAGGCTAATGGAGACAGTGATTATGAGAAATGAAGAAAGTGTGAGGAAACGGGAGACCTCCGAGAAACCCTACGCACACGTGTTTGTCCACCACACAGCTTACTTGGCGCGAGCTCTGAGTTCTGATACCACGTGATACACAGAGTTTAATTTAATGCATGAAATTATGATCATAGGTACTACGTTGGTTAAATTCCTTCGTACTCCTCTTCTCTTCTTAGTTTAACAAATATAATTCTTAACTCAAACTAATTTATAAAGAAATGAATAATTAGCTTATTAACTTCTATATTGCTTACGTACGAAAAGAACGAATAATGCGTTCTAAAATTTACGACAATATCACCTATAAAATGAAGGGAGCTTACTCAAAATTAGAATGAAATAAAGGAATTTCAAGGCATACATTTATCACTCTTTCAAAAGGAAATTTAAAAGGTATTAAGAATACCTGACGGTTCTTGAAATTTATCATTGAGTTACCTATCGCACGCCGGTTTCAAAATAACCAGGATCAGTTTTAGAATTTTGATCGCTCTGATTAAATTTTATTCGATGTTTCACTTGTTAAGTTTGATGTTAAAATAAGATTAGAATTGTAGATGTTATTTGTAAGGGATTATTAAATGAAGCCCTTTTGGCATCTCTAGTAGGAACAGTTGATGACATACAACTGTATTTTGTAGTAGCATTAATGTAGTAACCGTTGAGAAATTTTTCCTGTCTTTGCAAGAATGAGGTTAGAAACATGGCATCCACCATCTCAAATCCGTCTAAGTCGGATCAGCGAGGAGCCATCCAGTTTCTGAAAGCACAGAGATGTTAACCCGCTGAGATGTTCCGTCGAATGACAGACGTATATGGAGATGCATGTGTATCGAAGACGAAATCGTTGTGGATTTGGCACGAATGTTGTTCTTGACTTTTGAAACTTGAACTTCTTGGGGCATGTGATGACGACGGGTGTTTGCACCATATACTGGCAGACTTGGTATGGCACCATGATTCACCTGTTGCAACAATCCACAACAGGAGAGTCATCTTCCTTAGAGGGGTAACGCATTGAATGTTGAGACACACGGGCCATACGCTCTTCTTTTTGTCTCCCTAAATATCCGTGGCACTACGCACACACTTTATGGTAGCACAGGTCCTTAACTTTTGTTTGTGCTGTCCTATAGCTCATATTTAGTTCCGTGGCTATTGCTCGAATACTCATACGTCTATTGTTCCCAACACACTCATCCATCACAGTACGGTTGTGATCTGTGGCAACAAGATGCGCCTGGCCAGCAGGGACGTACGGAGAAGGTGGGTTCTAAGGGGGGGATCCGTACCCCTCACCGAAATCACGACTTTCCTGTAAATTTAGTCTAGTTTTAGGAGTGATTTTATAAATTGTTCTCCACGGCGGAACCAGTTCGTGGTGCACGATGCCCTTCCAATCCCATCAAACGCACAGCATAATTTTCCTGGGCATCGTGTGGGCTTTGTCACAGGTTGTAGAGTTTCTCCTCGCTTCGGCCTCATCTTTTCTGCACATTGTTCCACTTTTCATCACTGTGATCAACTGTTTCAGAAACGGCTCCAGTTCGTTACGTTTCAATAAAACAGATTCGGAACTAGAAATTAGATCGAGTACATATTTTTTAGTCAGATCATGCGGCACCCAAGCGTCGAGTTTCTGTTTGTAACTAGCTGTTTCGGGATGGATCTTTAGGTTATTAGCGATGTTATGACTGCTTATATGTTGGTTTTGCTCGACTTTCGCTGTTTAATTGGTCGCCCACTGCGGCGAGCACATTGTACATGAAAATTTCCAGAACAAAGCGACTGAACCACTTTTAGGTGTTGCTCTTGATAACATATCTTGCCCATAAACAGCACACATTTCTTCATAGGTCTGCGCAGTATTTGCATCTTTATCGACATAAAATTGCAAAATGTAGTGCAATTTTGCGGAAGGTTCACTCATCTTCAAGGTTTGATGCTGAGTTCCATTAGTTCCTTTTTGCACATCTAGTAGCTTTAACTTTCAGCAATCGAATAAGGTTAGGTCTGACCCGCTACGAATAATTTATTCAGAGATTTAGAATACTAACGTTATATATGCGCAAAAGATTTACTAACTTTTGGAATACCTGATATATTTATCATATTGTGAGGAGCAAAAAAGACTGTTTTCTCTTGTTTTGGGCTCCTGAATATGAAACAAGTTTGAAAAATGAAATGAAATCTTTGAATTTTACGTCCCACCGTTATGCCGGTTAGGCTAAAGGAGACGGTGATTATGAGAAATGAATGAAATGATGGAATGAAGAAAGTGGAAGAAACGGGAGAACCCGGAGAAAACCCACGCACACGATTTGTCCACCACAAAGTTCACTTGGCGGGAGCAGGGTTTGAATCCGGAACCCCAAGCACCAGAGGTGAACGCTCTACCACTGAGCTACTGCGGCCCAACATCGGCATAGAATACTGGCTGTTTTCTACTTCATTTTTTTACATCCGTCAACTTTTTACACTCGTCTTTCCCTCCAGGTTGGCCGGGAGAATAATAATATGGGAAGGGAAAAAGAAGACCAAGAAAATTAGAACGAGAACATGGAATGTATCACGGAACGTTATACGGAGGAATATCAAAAAATTCCAACGAAGTGATAAAAAAAAATATAGGAATTTGTCAAACTGAGTGGGGAAAATGAGGAGTTACAAAGCAATCTCTATAGAGGTTAAGGAAAGGCGCTCGTAATGATGTGGGAGTACTTCTAAGTAAGTGTCCAAAATTGAAAAGTCTGGCACTGATACAGACATATACACTGAACACTGAGTGTAAATATTAAGTAGAGGTAAATTATAAGGAAACATAAGAAGCATACAGTGAGAAAATGGTTACATGCATAATTGTAATGGGAATTTTAACCTGGGGAAAGGAAGACAAATAAAGTAGGCAAATATAGTTTAGGCAAACGAAATGAAAAGGGAGCGACTGACCAATTTTTGTGACGAACTCACTCGCAATTGGAAACACTTAAGTTCAACCAACGTAAGAGAAGATGATGAATATCTCATAGATGAATGGATATATGAGAGAGGTTACGTTACGATTTAAGAAAAAATCTGGAAGTCTGAAGATCGTAAAGACTCTCAGGGTCCGACATCATCTTAGGTCATAATCTTGTTTTTGCCGAATTAAGCATTCAATTGAAAAATCTAGCCAGAAGAAAACCATGGAATAAGAAACTGGTTAATCTGAGGGAACAAAATAAGGAATCGATTCATGTGAATTATGAAAAAAATAATAACAGGTACTAATGGATAGTGGAATTTACTAAACTTTTCATTTGAGCTGAAGAAACAGCACTTGGGCACCGGGAAGAGAAAAAGGCCAAAAAATGTGTTACGAAAAAAAAGTTAAAAAATGAAATAATGAGAAGTCTGGAAACGGACAGTATCAAGAAAAAAACAGTACGAATGAACTGTGAAAACATGAAAGAATTCCAAAGAAGAAAAAATGAGGTAACATGTTCACAAATACAGTCAATGAAAATTCATAGGAATCAAAGGGCATTAACAACAGCAGAAAATAAATATGGGAAGGCAGCCGGCAAGCAAAAAGAAACTTTAAGAAGAGAAGTATATATTAAGAATTTTATGACAGCAGGGACAGACCGCGTACGAAAACAAAGTAAACGAGAATAAGAAAGGATTAGCGAAATTTCGAAACAAATTATATATATATAACTATTCTTCAAACTAATGAGACGTATGAAGGTATTTGTAGAATACAATAATACTATTGGCTAAGAAATTAAATCCAGTGAAACGACAGGCATACAATACCCTCGGTTTCATACTGCAAAATTTTTGTTTCACACACAAATTGGTAACGTCTGGCCAAGATCCTGAAAATGGCGCTGTCAAAGTACTAGCAGAAAGTTCGAATAAGCGGTCCATTCTGTGCTCGGCAAGTATGGCGCAATGAATGCTCAGCGGTATTATCGGATACTCACAAGACTGAAATGCACTATTTGTAGAAAGCGGTCTGGCCTTCTAATATATTCCGGTGGAAGCTTGTAAGATTCGGATTCCACATTAAGCTGCAGCTTCACGTCTCATAAAAAGGAACGATAAACTCCAAATCAACCAACTAATCTTCTGACATGGCGTTTTTCTTTTGAACGACAATGTGAGACTACATGCAGCGGTGACAATGCAAAAGCATCTTGCCATCCTCGATTGCGAGGGCCTTGGTCATCCATCGTACAATCCCGACCTCACACCCAGCGTCTCTCATTCCTTTTCGGTTTTGAAGAAAGCTCTAAGCGGAGGGAACTTTGGAACCAACAACAAAGTGACTACAACCGAAGTTCTCCTATACTGTATACAGAATACGCCTTTCTTTTCCAAGAGGAATTTCTAAACCTTGTAACAGCAAGACAAATGTATCAACCTTCTTGATTTTTATGTGGAAAAATAAAGTAAGTCTTGCTTTTTATTTTCGCAGCATATTATTTGTCTTGCATACACACTTTGTGTATAGCTGCTAGGGGAAACTTTATTTTCCGACTTAACCTCGTATTTTGAAGAAAACAGAAGTATTATCAATGTTGGCATTTGTTGCAAAGTCTGAATTGGAAATTTAAGATATCCGAAAATAATACCGGAAAACCTGCTAAGAAGTATCGAGGAAAACCTCGAAGAATATGCGCTATAAATAAATTTTAAGAAGATAATTAAATTGTAAACGGAATGAAGTGGTCTGTATCAACTAGGGAAGCATTCGAGAAAACTGAACAAATGACATAATTTTCCGTATTTAGGTAGATACGAAGTACGAACGAGTCATTAGCAGCAAGAATAGAAACACCGGAAGAAACACATTACGAGAACATTGTGTATTTCGAAGTTTTTTGAGTAAAGTGTTAAGGAAAACAACTCAAAATGTTAAATATGAAGTGTCATACACTACGGAGCAGAGTCATGTTCATTAGCGTTTCTGGAACTTTTTCAAGTTAAGAATTACTTTTATTAGCCAGAATGTTCTGCAGACTACAATACTCTTGTTCTTTCGAAACCAAATTTATCATTTTTTCTGTTTTGAGCATATACCAACACTTTTAAAATATTAATTAAAATTATTTCTGTACGGAAATTAATACAAAAAATACATGTTAGCTGTTTCGTAATAATTGAAAGCTATTAAGAATATCTTATAATACATCTATATGTACTATTAGAATTTGTATAATCTTTAAGTTATTAAATTATATAATCTGTTATATGTATAAACTATACATGTTTGAGATTCTCAGCTATGATGGTTGATACACAATTCATTTCAATTTTATTTTATTTTAATGGAATTATGCAAGTGAGACTTATTGAAATGTTAGTACGTTCATTCATACTTACTCCAAACGGTAACTTTTGAAAGAACGCGAATTTCTGAATTATTTTTTGGCAATAGATAGCTAAAGTGATTGTCTTAGCCGACTTCGTTAACGGAGTCACCTTGACATCTTAATGAGTAATGGTGACTTATGCACGCCCGTCCATTAGTCGACACGATATCTCTCGAACGAAAGCGAATTTATGAATTTTGTTTTTTTAATTAGATAGCTAGAATGAGTATTATCCAATCGAGTTCATTAATCCGTTAACATCTTAAGGGGTAACGGTAACTTACGTCCGTCCGTTACGGCACATAACTCTCGAACGAAAGTGAATTTCTGAATTAGATAGCTAAGAACAATTAACTCGGCCGAGTTCATTAACGGAGTCAACCCGTTAACATCTTAGCGGGTAACGGTAACACGTCCGTTCGTTACTGCACATGATAACTCTAGAACGAAAGTGAATTTCTGATTTTTTTTTTAATTAGATAGCTAGAGCGATTATCTCGGTTCAATTCATTTACGGAATCAATCAGTTAACATCTTAACGAGTAATTGTAAGTTACGTATGTCCGAAGCCCACACGATAACACTACAGCGAAAGTGGATTTTTGAATTCTGTTTTTTGCAAAGGTAGCAGAAATTTTACTCCTCGCCGTTAGATGGCAGCGAACATCCTCCAGTGGTTGACATCTAACGTACGAAATTGGAATTTCTAGTGCGTGATCCTTTTTACTGTCTACATGTCAAGTGGGTCATCATGGCAATACGAGGACTACGGCTTAAGGAATCTTCTCAGATCGAAAAGTTTCAAGTAGGATACATACGATATTTCAAACTACTAGTGACATTGACAATTTTTGTACTTAGAACTTCTATAGTTACTAAAATCTATCGGTAAATTTTTTCACAACCAAATTGAAGCCCCAATAAGTGATTGGAACAGAAACATTTGTGTATTTGTAGCTATTATAATTGTTACAAACTACCGATTACGGTACGGCTTATGTATTTTTCTTTAAATAATATTACCGATAAACTTAACATCCCGGAATTTTCTTCATTATATAAGGAAACATGAGATTTTACTAAAACAAAAGGGTAATAAATAAATATTTTAAAAAAAGCCACTGACGAAGGGGGATGAGGGAAGATTTACGATTGAAAATTCGTATTAATAAATGTCTAGACACATTCCTAAGTTTAAGTTGATTGTAACACGACTTGTACTGCTGAAGATGGAAAAAGTCATTGAAATTTGGACACAACAAGTGTTTTGAAGTTATGAATGGATCTAGCATATTTTGCGCCACTATCCGTTTGTTGAATTCGGACAAAACGACGCAAGTGAAACAAACAAACAAACAAAAGTATTTTTCATGCATGTAAGGTTAATGAATAAAAACTGACCAATAATATACTATATAACCCATCTAAATACAAAAGCAAGAAAAGATCATCTCGAGGTTTTGGAAATACACTTTCAGATGCAGAGAGGATTTTAAGTACTCTTGTTTATTTGCTTTGTAAGATTTTCTCCTTTTTAAAGTGTATGACAACTATTGAACAGATTTCCCTCATAGCTTAAACAGCGGATCAGTTCCTGGATGGAAGTCACTTGATGCGGAGGTTCATGTCTCATATAGCGTCAGTCCTCAAATGGGACGTGAAATGCCGAACTATAAAGAAAAGTTCTAAATTTAACAAAAGTTGTCTGCAATCCAAGTAACAGAACTAATAAATCAACCAAATTTAATTCGAAATGCAATATATTTTGGTAGCAATTAAAAAGAACAAACAAATAAACCAAAAGAAGAAAGTGAAATAAATAACTGACCTGGCGGAAAGTTAACTGGTGGATAACCTGGGGGTGGCTGACTAAAATTTGGTTCAGGAGGCCCATGATTAATTGGCGGAGGCTGCTGAGTGATTGGTGGTGGCTGTATGAGTTGCTGAATGTGGCCCTGACCAGATGGTGGTGGCTCCGCAAAATCCTCTTGAAAAATTAAAAAGAAACAAGAGATGATGAATCATTTAGTGTTATTGTTTATCCGTTCGAAAATTTTAAGAACTGCAAAAAATAAAAAGAAACCTTATATAATGGCGTTTTCAATATATACTGCATAAGGACAAAGAAAATAACGCATTAACGGGACTTCTCACATTATTTATCAGTACTATAAGAATAAACTGGAATCTTTTAGAAACCTTTTTCAAGTTTTTTTTCTCCTCTGTAGTCCGAACAAAGGAATACCAAACAGGGCTTGTGAAAATAAATACTTCTACACGAGGAAACACATTTATCACGAAAGAAAGATAAAATATATGCGAAATAATGGTGACATTATTCAGAAAATTCGTGGGCGAAGTGACTGTGATAGGGAGAGTATTTTTAGTGCGAAGAATGCTATTTGGATCCCACAAGCATAATTTCTGTGATCTCCTTCAGGTTCTCTCGTTTCTTTCCACTCGCTTCATTCCACCAATTCTTTCCTTATGGTTTCCTGGCACTTACCACCTTTCAGCCTTCAAGATATAACCTTGGAATGTGAAAGAAATATTTTCGTTTCACTTTGTTCAGCTAACTCCTCACTCGACTAAAAACTATTTACAGAATTAGATAATAATCTATTAACCTACTATATGAATAAATGTATATTCTTAAACCTGAACATCATTAACAAGCGAAAAGTTAAATTAGTTGTGTTAACAGTTATCTCACTAAATCAGCGATTCTCAAAATGTACTTCCTTGAGTTCCCCGAAGTCCGTGATAGGGTTCCGTGAAGAAATCATAATGATACAATTGATAATAAATTAAATTTAATAATAATAATAATAATAATAATAATAATAATAATAATAATAATAATAATAATACAAAAAATTCTGGACTTCTTCAATTTGATTATGAAATTACAAAGAATCTGCCAATTATATCAAAATCTACGGACATGAAAAGAGTATAAATTAAAACAATTCATATTAACTTCTCTATTTTGCATTCCACCCATTATGATCTTTGAAAAACAAAAAAGAAATATTAAACAACGCTACGAAAATGACAGAGCACAAGACGGTTGCCATTTTCAACCACAAGTATGAACTTCTGAATCAACAGAAACATTTTCAAACTTGCTTTTAGGTTTTCGGTTCAAAAGGAAAAAATAAATGCAGTATATCATCCTTTATTTAAAAACATGACCTAAACAGGGAAGAAAGGTGTTCAGATACATGTCGCCTATCGACCATAACTTCTTGTTATCTATTACTTCAAGGGGAATACCTCTCCATGTTTGTTTGTGTGTTTATTACCTTACCAAGAACTGAGGGGCGGATACAGAAATTGAGAAAACCTTCTTTCGAGAAAGGAGTGTTTGGGAATGTCCAAAAGTGCAATAAAATATTTGTTAAAGAAAATGGCTCTGAGCCCGTGCCATTGCGCATTCTTTTTCGCGTCTGAATACTGGTTCTCTCAGCCAAAAATGCAACAAGAAACGAATCAAAACTTTCCACACAGCGGAGTAAAAAAAGAAAAGCATGGCTGGGGACGCTCCTGTATCATTTTTCCTGATTGAATCCCTCAGTTCACACATTTTAGTTGCTTCTTATTTTTTGGGCTGAACGTTCACCAGAGTAATAAAATCCCTGTTGTTCGTGTTCGCAGTTGTGAGTGGATGGTGAAGGGTCGGTCTCTCAACTGGAAAAAAAGTTTTTAATGTCCTTCATACTCACATTTTCATTTTTTCAATTTTACTAAAATGTATTAGTTCTTTTCCTCCATCATAAAAGGCGACAAGGAAACGTCATGTGGGTATAAAAAAAAATCAATAATAAAAAAAAACGTCGATTCAGTCTTAGCGGGATTTCACTCTGTGTATCCTAGGTTAGTTTCCTATTTTCACTTGGTAGTTGAGGGTTTGTGATAAGTAGAAAAAAAATCCTAGTTTTATTACTACTGTTATTTTAGAAATATTTATCAAAATTTACTTCATTACTGGTTATGTGAACATATTGTACCTACACAACGAAACAATGAGAGCAAAATATGCTAAGGGTCCGTACGGTTGATTGTATGTAAAAAGTCCACATGACTAAAAAAGTTTAAGAACTGCTGTTCTAAATTATACACAAACTAGCAAATTCAATCGCGTGTTACCACGGAGAATAGTTTGCATCCTCTACTGTAAACCTGTAAGTCCTTCAAATTGAACCCGTGCAACTAAAGGACATATTCATATTCTCTGAAGAGTAAAGATTCAATATGCTTGATTGATTTCATGCCTTTATGTCCAAAGATTCAAAATAACGCATAATAATATTAGCCTCCTCCCTCACTACCTTCGACGCGGAAGTACTACAAATTTGGTTTGGTAACTTCCAACTTTACGATCTGTCACAATGTTAAAAACCATGGCGCAAGAATTACTGCCCGATGATACAGTTTACAAACGCAGTTACAATCCTCCCCTACATTATCTATATTTAATTGGCAGAAATGAATAATATATTCGCATTTTGTGTATAAAAAACACCTATATACTGAATTCTACTCATGTACGTCCAGCGAGAAAAAGGAACACCCACTCACTTTTCTCTCTGCGCTAGTCACAGTAAATTGGACAACTGAATAATAATTTTGTATTCCTTGAACCCCACATACCAAATTCCGTACCTTTATGTCCATGACAGAAACTTATCTTTCATTCCTTAGGAGTTCATACCTTTAAAAATGTATTTAATTTAATGGTACAATTAACCTCATTCTCTCATATTAACCGTTTTGTTTGGTCATAGTGAAATAATTTAAATCAATTATTTCGCCGTGATTAAATAAAAAGGCACAGTCAGATTCAAAACATTACACCTTTCAGTTTATGTTTCATGCTTATGCCCTGTAAACTAAGGGAGACGTATGATTAATAAAAGTGAATGCTTATGAACGAACTGAAGGAATGAAAATAAGGAAGGAAATGTGAAGACCGCGAGAAAAACTCACGATATTGTCTACCACAAGCTCACATGGTCTGGGATCGAACCAAGGACCCCTCACACCAGACTTGAGCGCTGTATCATTGAGCCACCGTGCCCCATCACAATAAGGTTAGATTTACTATTAATTTAATAATAATATACTCAACATTTTTCTTACTACATTATAATATTCTGCAGTAGGCGATGATTAGTCATCAGTACACAAATGAACTTTAAAGACAAAGTAGCGTTTGTATTAGCTATTAACGAATGATTAACTCTTGAAATGGTTGGGACGTAGAGAGCTGTCCAATTTGAATAGGGCATAATCAGGTGCCCTGTCCGAAATCCAAGTACGTATAAGAAATACTTATAACTTTCATTATATCTTTAAGTCAGTGTATATTGTCTTAATAATACGTAAATATCGGAAACTGAAGATATACACGAAACTGCAATTATGGAGACGGAGAAAGCTGTGGAAAAAGAAAATTTGTCTTACGCACTTGGTACTAGCACAAAGAGCTACTTGCAAACCTATGGGTTCACTTTTTTTGTACTAACTTCAAACCACCGTTTCAACGTCGTAATAACGTATGATCGTTACTGGTATCGTGCCCGATAGCAGAACTTCGTCTTTCTGCGATGAGCTTTTGTAAGTAAAGTTTTCTGCAGGGATTCCAAAATAATAATAATAATAATAATAATAATAATAATAATAATAATAATAATAATAATAATAATAATAATAATAAAGATGATACTATCATGTTTTTACTACAGCGTTACATGAAGCATAGTAAACAGTTTTCAGCGGTATCCGTAGTTCGAGTTACAACCTGTGAAGTCACATTTTTTTGAAAGTTTTGCTTAAAGAAGCAGATTTAAAACATTTACGATACGATACACCATATTTTGTAATGAGAGCAGCTTTAAGGAATTTTCTTGTTTTTTAATATCCTGATGAGGGTTCATTTAAGATAATGTATGTAAGCTGGTCTGTTGTTCTAATATCATCACTAAGTCTATCCTTTCCTGCTGGCCTTTTCTCCATCATATTAGTAACCACTGAACCCCAGCTTCCACATATGGCCTTAGACAATGGTATACTCAAACAAAACATCATTAGCTTTACTGCAACAAAGTACTTCTGCAACTGTAAAGAGAGTGTAATTCAAAAACCTTTCCTTCATTTCTTGAGCTGGTTACCAAATCCTTCATAGATTTAATGAAAAGCTTGTATTCAAAAAATAATCTGATCTATATCTATCAAAAACTGAAATGAGAATATACTCACAAACTCAAAGTAGTTTGAAGAAGACGGAAAGTCCTCTGCTTGCTCAACAGAAACATTACTTCTTGAAAAAGTTAAAATATCCAAATTGAACAAGAATTGTGACCGAAATACTATGTATTTCAAGAAGCTTGCGTCAGCATCAGACTCATGTGTATAAACTTCGAATTGTTCCAGAAAAGAATTTGAAAACTGTGGATATTCTTTGAACACATGTGTTATTAAAGCAATATCAGTCTCTTCTTCCTCTAGTTTACTTAAAAAAAGCAGATCTCAGAATTTTTCAACTGAAGCGTTGGTCCATTAGTGAACATTTCTGTTGGCTATTTTCTTTTTCCTCTGGCAATTTTTCTGCATAGGTGCGGCAAATTTTCTGCGATCACATCGCAGATCGCGGCATGTTCTGCTATGGGGGTATCGTGATCCAATACAGTCAGTTTTACTCCTTAAAGCCAGTGGTTCCAAACAGTGTCATACAGTCTAATAAGGTGTGTCGAGAAATCTTAGTATTTAAAAGTATGAAACAGTTAATAACTAGTTAAAATCAATTTTGAGACAGTGTGTACCAGTGAACGCCTTCAGCGGTAGCAGTCGGTACTATATAGTCACTACGTAATAGAAACTTGTAGTTTTACGCTATTATATTATTATTATTAATTAATTAATTACTACTACTACTACTACTACTACTACTAATAATAATAATAATAAACAAATGTGTCGCGATGTCACGGGCCTTCGCTAGTCGTTTTCAGTCAAGAAAGATTGGGAACCACTGCCTTAAGCAACACCAACGTTATGAAGAATAGGATCTACTGTTAATATAGGCTCCAAAGCAGACTAGGCTTGCATGCAATGCAGTTTGCAGGTGTATAAACCATTATGTACAAACAACTCTCACAATATAGACTGTTTCTCAGAATTTATGTAACTCCCGCCACGCAAGTATTTTCCATACAAGAAATGAGGACGACACCCACTTTTTTATTTTTTAGCATAGGATATTCGTTACGAGTACATGTGAAGTTTGGAGCTGTCTAGCATTCTCCATTCACTTGTCTGATTATCTACTGTCAAACCAAACGTTTTTCTCAACACTATTTAACAATTCCTCAGACTGTTCTCTGCTCCGCAAATTAACAACTAACCTTCACTATCGCACAATACACGGGACAGAACGTTTTAACTTTTCATTCTTCGATTTTAAGAAAGGCAATTATATGTATTTACAGTTTTTTTCCCCCTCATTTCGTGATTAACTAAACTCTTCTAATGATATTCAAGTTGTACGATCTTCTCAAGAACATTTTGAAAGAAACTGAAAAGATGATTCATTTATCGTACTCCGAAAATTGGCGGATAGTTTTCTAAGAAAAAGGGCAAATCGAAATGATATATCCTACTACAGTGACAATACTTGCTCTGTACGGTAAAATCGGAACCACCTAATATGGTCACTGGCGAGAATCGAACCCTGGGCTATATGCACCGAAGTCGAGAAGGGTAGATGCTATCTGTTGCAGCAACTGTAAATAAGTTACCAATATTTTCTACTAGTACTATACAGAGACTATATACAATAAATAGTTAATTAATATACCAATTACTGACTGACTGACTGACTGTACGAACTCAGTCAAGATTCTGTTCGCTTCGTCATGATCAAAAATTCAGGCTGCTTTTCTGGTATAGTGTTTCCTTGCGCAGAATCTATCTTTTCTTTTTTTTCACGAATTGATTACGCCTTTCGCTGAGGTATTGTCCTCATGAAGGACAGAAGAAATAAATAAATAAAAATAGGAAAATCTGCAAGACCTGCACCCCAGATAGAAAACGGGCCTCCTGATTAGAAAGCGGGTACACTATTGCTGTAACTACACCGTGTAACATGGTTATATTACAATTTAAAGTTATCTGTCTTCAGGTTCTTCCCTTCTCTTACATATGTAAGGAAAAGTCTCGGATGAATTCACATAAAGAGCGTATGTACTGCTACGTGATAAATGATACGGCGGAGATCATTCAAGTGATCAAAATCTATGAATTTATGGTAATATGAAATCAATCCTATGAATTACTAAAGTTTAATTTTATATTCGACGTATCTTTCTACAATAAAATACACAAATCAAAGGATGCCTCTAACTCAAAAGAAGAATGAAAAGAAACCCAAGAAATAAATTCTGCTAATTCGACACAAAAGATATAAAATAACACAAAGAAATTTCCACTTAACCTAAAAAATAAAATAAATAAATAAAGCTGATAAAGAAAAACGTCAAATAATAATAATGATATTATCTTTTGTAGCAACTCGACGAGTAGTTAAAAAATTAAGTAAAAAACATTAGAAGAATGAATTTATATATAAAGTAAGTTCTCCATATGGGTTGATAAATAAATGGCATACCTGCAACTGATACGGGTACGGTCGGCGCTACAGCGGATACAGCGGAAACTGCCACTGCTGCAGCTGTCTGTTCTATTTGCTGTTTCTGCTGCTCCAATTGCTAACAAAACAAAATTAACTACATTAAGCTTTTTATAAAAGCAACTTATTCAATACATATAACTGATTTCCCATTAAAAAAAAAAAGTCAAAAACCAATCGAAGAATAACGTCCTATTTGAAATAACGAAATACACATCTAGCAAGTTAAGAAATAGTCTAAATTATAGATAGATATTTACTCTAAGCAAAGTTTAACGTTTCTTGTTTCCCCTACGGATGACATTCCAGTTCTTCATCCAATCTATAAGAATGTACCAGAGCAATAACAACTGAACAAACTATCAATTATTTTTTGAGGTCTTGTTTATCATCATTATTTTGAAAGCTTTCTATGGAATGTTTTGCTAGAATCCTGCGACTCAGAGCACAGCTGTGAAACCTAAGTTGGTCATCCTTGGTTCCAAAGAACGCGTCCAGCTTATGCAAATGGCTACTGCCAGAGTAATAACAAAACGTAACTCTTATCTACACGGTTCCGAACATATGATCATATTATAGGGGAGCCAATTACGTTTTTGATACACTTGTGTGTTCCAGTTATAAGCGAAATATATTCATGTTAGTTAATTCTGGTTCAGTATAATGTGTCCAAATTATACAAGTAGCTTACAGATTAAATAACACAAGGCTATATTATGGTTCCATAAAATGTAATGACATGTCTTTATTTTAAATGAAAAATCAAGATACCAAATTTCATATCTCTAACCTTAAAGGATTTTGATTATGTTAAAAATTACAAAAGCAAAATACCTGAATTTGTTGAGAAGCATGCTGCACAAACGCCTGATGCTGAGCTTGGTAACCTTCGTAAGTCTGCTGAATATTCGCAGTTATTGGTGTGATGACTGATGCGAATTCTGTTATAAGACTGGCTTGATATTCAGACCATGACTGAGCTGGATTCTTCAATTTCTCTATCACGCCAGGTGCAAAGTAATTGTTCTTCGATTCCCACAGGTTTAGTAACTGCAAACAAGAATGAATCTGCTGAGTTTCAAGACAGTGATGTACTGTCCACTAGCTTTAATAATTGTATTTATACTGGTGTCGGAACAATTAATAACACAGGCAATAAAGTAACTTCATAGTTGTTTCACAAAACCACCCTAATCCACCGAATTCAAAGGAATAAGAACACATGGATCTTCTGGGTCTACTGTTTTATACTGTTTCTTACGCCATTCACAGATAAAAAATAATCCTACAAGTGTACCATCAATTAAAAAGTAGTACATAGACAATGGTAACGCGGATTAAAAAAAATGTAACGACTAACATAAGCAAAACCATTAAAAATATATTTATTTTTAATACAACTGAAATATACGAATAAGAATAGAGAGATTCTGAACTAAAGATTCATGGATGATGTGAATGTTCTCGGACTAACCGGTTCGAACTCTTTCCCCCTTTGTTTCATATTCATATTGCCACGTTTTACAAGTATATAGAGATTTTTTTTTTTAAAATATTGTGGTTACAATTCATGACTCCAACATTAAGTTTATTTTACTGATATGATATCTAGAATAAATATCTACACACAAGCTCTGTGTTCACCGACCTAATATGTTCTCGACACCAAGATAAGAAAATTCGATTTTTATATGCGTTATACTTTAGTTTACGATGTGAATAATAATTTTCCCTAAGAAAGAAAGAAAAATTAATCTTAATGATCTGTCATGGTCTACAAATGAGTCTTTAAACAACTAAATTTTAAGCAAACTATTTATTTTTACAAACAATTTAATAATTTAAAAATAAAACTAACATATGTACAGGTTAATAATTTGTAATTAATTTTTGTATAACCAACCTCTCGACTACAAGAGCAAAGATTTGTTGGAACTCATACTTCACAAACTACACCTACCATTTACTCAACTTGAATATTAAAATTGATTTTAGTAAATAGTTTCATTAATCTTTTGATTTCCTTTTCCACTCTTTTAGAGTTGCAAAATAAGAGGTTAGACCATTGCACGTCTAGTACAGGGTGTCCAATATACAATGCAACCCGGAGTTTGGGATAGTAGAACTTTTCAACCTGAAGCGCTAATAAATAATGGTGATATCAAAATGAAGCTTTGTTCATGCATATATTTTTAAACTACAAAGCAACGACTGAAGTACACTTCGAACCATACAGTGTTGCCAGATGTAACCGAAGGTGTAAATCTTTTTGCCAAACGTGTAAATTGACTCATAACTCATACGTATATAACGATATCCTGTCGTTAATTTTCAGTTTGTTTAGTTGGAGTAGCTTGGAAACTATGGAGCAGAAAAAAGAATTTTTCATTTCCACCCATAACTAATCGGATGAGGCCTCTGTAAGGGGGAACTAAGGAAATCGTAGTTTTCATAAATTAATACACTGAATTGGCAACCCTGCTGATGTTTCAGTGCATCAAAAGGTGTGTTAGGGATCTGTCTACATTATGCAATTCCTGAAAACAATGGGAAAAAAAACTTTGAATTATCATAATTAAACGTTTACTTACATGTACCCGGCAACACTGCTATTATCATGAAATGAGTTATCAGCTCGACGGCGATGCTGGAAGTGCCCCTGTTTTGATTTAAACACTGGTTCACACGTTTCACCATGTTAGAAGCAACTTTACGAAGAGTAGAAGTGTTAATGTTCTCAATGGCACTGCGAATGTTCGTTACCAGGTCTTGTATAGTTCGAGAATTGTTCTTGTATACCTCTTGCTTTAAGCAGTCCCATAGAAATGAACAGCAGTGTTGCCGGGTGCATGTAAGTAAACGTTTTATCATGATAATTTCAAAGTTTTTTTTTCGTTGTTTTCAGGAATTGCATAATGTAAACAGATCCTTAACACACCTTTTAATGCACTGAAACATCAGCGATGTTGCCAATTCAGAGTTAATTTATGAAAACTACGATTTCCTTAGTTTCCCTTACAAAGGACTCATCCGATTAGTTATTGGTGTAAATGAAAAATTATTTTTTCTGCTCCATAGTTTACAAGCTGCTCCAACTAAACAAACTGAAAATTAACGACAGAACATCCGTAAGTATGAGTCAATTTACATGTTTGCAAAAAAAAACTGATTTACACCTTCGGTTACATCTGGCAACACTGTGTGGTTCCTAGTGTACTTCAATCGTTACTTCTTAGTTTAAAAATATGTGTATGAACAAAGCTTCATTTTGATATCACCATTATTTGTGTAGCGCTTCAGGTTCAAAAGTTCTACTATCCCAAACTCCGGGTTGCATTGTATATTGGACACCCTGTATTAAAATCACAGATGGCAAACTAGGGTTATTAGTGAATTATAAGTGAAAACTGTGTATCTCGTGTAAAGTGTCTTGATACCGCTAATGCTTATGTTGAATTCTAATGAGGATAAAAAAAACTGTAATAAAGGTCTTTTGTTCCATGGCCTAACATATGCGCAATTTATATACGTGTCCGCTCACGATGCAATTTAAACTAGATGTTGACTTTTCAGACACCCTGTATATACTGAACATATTCATGCTTTGATAAACAATTAAGTACTATCAGTTTTCAATTATCTCTAGTGTCTAGTATAAGATCTTTTTATATATTGTGGCCACAGACAACTGTAGTAAATGGAATAAACAGTGATGAAAGAATTAATGGAATGAAATTAGGGGAGACGGTAGTATTCACAGAAACTTTAGAACTGTTATTCATCAGAAGGCTTGGAAACGAACCATGCATGGATCCTTCAAACTAAAAGTAAGAATCTACCACCGTGTCACTACGTTCCTTAAGAAATATCCATCTGGATAAGCAGAAATGATACAAAAATAATACAATATTTCAGAAGTAATGTGTAGAATTATTCACTGAATGCACGTACATATTTCCATGTGCAATTTATTCAAGAATAATACACTTGTGCTATCAATAAGATGTGTAAATCCCCACGTTCACCGATAGTGTATTTACTTCATTTACTTCAACACAGACACAACTAAATTTAATGACCACAAATCGTAACTGTGTGGAACATGTAAAGGTTTGACACTACATTCTATAGTCATCAATCATTAATGTGATCTCCAACTCTTTAATAAAAAGAGTCAGAAACGTCACAGATATATATATTAAAAATATCAGGAGTAAAAACATACCTTATTAAGTTTTGTTTGCTGATCTTCATTAATGCCTAATGTTGCATTGCAGAACATAGGAACCACTACCATTTCAAGGGCTTTCTTCAAATCTTCCGCGTTCTTTCTCACACTGAAAGAAAACAAATAGAAACGAAATAAAATTTCCTTATTTCTATATATTTTTCACTGAATATTAATTTTACGAGTAGTATACGCGTTACTGTCAGGGATATGTATGTCACTGCTAGAAGTATGTATGTCACTGTTAGCAAAAATCGACCACCACCAGACACAACCTGCTACTTAACAGTGTATAATAATGTTATAAAGTGTCAATTCAGCTTTAATTTTTCACACACAGTATACAGTACAAATAAGTTATCTGTTCCAACAGAATAAAAACAATCTGATGTCCACACATCAGATTGGCAACGGAAGATACTTTTTAACGCCATAAAAATGAGTTTTTTTTTTTATTTTACCGAAAACTACGGACGAAAATTTACCATTAAGAATGTTATTTTGTTCCACTTGACATGATCTTTGGGAAATATTGTGATAAGGCAAAAATTAAAGCTTACTGGTTAACGATAATTTTTCGGCTATATCTCATTAACCATTCTGCATATTGTCGTCTTGTAGGTGTCCTACTGCAAAGCTTAATGATGTACTGTTAAGATGTTTTGAAAATGTCTGTCTATAACTTATCAAAATCTTTTATTACTAGTACATGGTCATATATATATCTACCGTTACTGTATGCTATTACTCTCTTCTGCATAATTAAACACGGTTTTATAAGCACTATGTTGCACTCTGTTAGCACTAAGGTTCCATTCAAACATCTATCATCGATTTTTTGGGACTCACTAATTATTTTCATCGAAAGAAGAAAGAATCTCTGCAATGTTAACTTTAACTTCTTAAACCTCGTATGGAAAAATTCTCAGAACTCTCTTTCTCTCTCTCGCAAGCACATACATATATGTTTGTATGTATGTTTCGTGTGTGTGTGTGTGTGTGTGTGTGAACTGGTTTCGATCAAATCGCCCAGGAATCCTTATCCTGGCGAAAAAGAAATGAAATTGCTTTGCAGTGCATTCCAAGGGACAGTGTCACTGTTAATTTTAACCACTGTTTCAGTCCGAACGTTGCAAGTGAAAATCGGGAATTTTCCTTTAGAGGCGCAGTATAAAGAAACTGGCCTAAGAGACAATTCATTCGGGCGGTAGAATCCGAACGTGGCAGGAGTGCTAACCGCACCTGGAGCAGACCCACCCCATTAGTGGAAATTTGGTGGGTTGTACGCTAAATCAGCGAACTGTGTTCTAGCTCAGTGTGTGTTTAAGTACTTTTCTATATGTGTAATCGTCAAAAGAGGAACTTTGTTAATTAATGTGTTACAGAGAATTCTAAAGATATCGGCGTAGAAACGTTTGATACGCTTGAGAAGCAAAAGTTGGAGCGATCCAGAACTTCGACTCACAGGACCAACTGCGTGCCCCTTCAACCCCGCATAATCGAATAAACGAACAGAAGAACTTCAAACTGGACATATTGAAAAGATTTCACCGTATCACAATCACGTAAATGTAAAAGCCACCTAATAAGCACGTTCTTAGTGATCTATAAAAATATTGAGTTCGAAAAGTGGTACTACTAAATTTTTGTGAATTGTAAAATGTAATTATTTGTGTTCTTTGTGCAATCTGCACGTGACCTAAATTTACTGTTCCAATTACATTTGTCATGCAATACGTCACTGAATTTCATTTACTTGTGAGATTGCGCTGCGTTAACTAAAACATTCGTTTAATATGAATGAACGGTGCTTATATTGAAATTCATCGTCCCCAGCTCTCGGTGGACAGTAAATATAAGCATGGTACGATAGTGGTTTTGTCGTGGCAAGCTGGGAAAGAGAGAGAGACAGAGAAAACAAACACAGAGGAAAAGAAAGTAAGGTAAGATAATTACTTTGTAGTGTTCAGAATATAAGTTGTGTTTTGTTTATTCACGGTAACAAAAATAAGCCATAAGAAAACGAACTCACATCTTCATAACAACAGTATCTTTACAATATTATATATTTCTGGATTTCAACAGCATGCATTAAGACTCGTCCCTTCTAGAAAACCAATTTGCTAATCAAAATAACCATCAAAACACTGACAGCCACTCTTGGCTCTTAACTACACCTTATTATTATTCTGCTACCCTAAACAACAAACACAGAAACACCCTACAACTTTTAATTTACACCATAAACACCTTGTTCGATTAATTATTAACCTCCAACATTCTCTCCAGTATTGCCCAAAGACAAACTGACAAACCGATACATACTTCAGTATAAGTTTAATCTAAATAGGTGCGTGATCATCATATAGCATCAATTTTTAGGTTTACAAAGAACTTCATTTTTGTAGGTTTTCTCGAAAAATACGCATGACGATTCACACTGACCCATATCGTTTTGTTCAGCTTAATGAGATCTATTGATTGATATATGCCTCATCTTTGGACTTTTTTTCGGCAAAGGTTAATAATATTGTAGAATTTTGCATACTGATCACAAGAATAAAATGTATTCATCATTTAAATCAGTCCGAATTTCCACACGTATTTTACGGTGTTTCAGAGTTGTACTGCTATTGTAAAGTTCGAAGATAAAACAAGAAGAAAAAAAGAATACTGTCTGGAAACGCTAATTAAAATGCACTATTTTTCAACTTTTGAACAGCGTCCGTGAAAATTATCACTTTTCCAGCTATGACCGGATCACTATTCTGAACAAGGTTGTCAAATTATTACTGTATACGCACACCAAATTTTCCATACAAGCTCAGAACCGTGGTTCGATCCTTGTCCGTATTCCTTATAGTCTAGATTTAATACAGAACTCTTAGTTTTAATGCCACAAAATTTGCGTTACTTTTCAATTTTATTCTTATTTTTGTAGAATTTGTACTTCTTTTATGTCATGCGGTCTTTACTTTTTAGGTGAAACTGTCTCAAACTAGGAAACCATCCTATTAGTCACTTAAAAGAACGCAGAAACTCTTATTTACAGTTTTAATACATCTCCGTATTCTCTGAGGACAGACATTTGTGAGTAATCATATGAAATATTTCAAAGACTACTCATTCTTTTATTAACATGTTCTCTAATTTTAGTATTACTGTTCATTTTTGTATTCCAAGTATAAGACAATAAGTACAGAAAACCTGGTATATAGCACTATTTTGTAAATGGTCTGTAAAATAATTTTCGTAGTAGGTTAAATGGTTTCACTCCCGAATCTTCTAGAGGTTATTTTTTAAATGATTTTCTTTGATTTAAAATGGGACACTTATCACCTCCTTTTTTTTATGGGTTCAGGAACTCCTTCAACTTCTCGAAACTTTTCTCCAAAACTTACGGGAGGGTAGCCATTGTTTTTACCTATTTTCATTACGACGCTGCTTTTGTCTTCTGGTTTATCTTTTCAGAGAAAAGAACAGCACTCAAGGGAAGATTTCTCAAATGTTGGGATGTATTTTAACTTAGCACATCTGCTTTTAATGAATTCAAGCCCTCCCCGTAGACCTGGTTCAATTCCCAGTGGGACAGCCTTGAAAAATCTGAACTAATTACAGTAGTTCGGATTCCATCTTAAAACAACACGTCCACGTCTCATATAGCTTCGGTATTGCAAAGAACGCCTAAACCCCACTACAACCAACCAATTCAATGAATTCAAGTGAATTCATAACCGAAAAACCAGGGTTGGCAAAAACCATGTTTTTTTATTGAAAAACAAAAAAAAAAAGTTTTTTTTTGTTTAAACCCGTTTTTTTTTTTTTTTTTTTTTGGTTTAAACCAGGTTTTTCTGGTTTAAATAATTTACTCTATGTATTTACATTAGATATGGTTAGAAATTAGTTTGTTTCGCGTTGATGTTATTATGCAACAACGAGGTTATACTGGAAGGAGTCACATAAGCTTAAAGCGGAATCCAAACCGCTTCTCGGCTTACATCCAACAGAAATTGTCCTCCATTTAAACTCGAAACCGGGACTAATTGGCCACAAATGCGATTGCCGACTCACTCATTCCTGATAAAAATACGTTGTACTGATCTTTACGTAGACCTACTTGTTAATATAATTGTCAAGAGTCATTTCAGAAGGACAAAAAGATAAACGGTTACACAACTAGAATCATAAATAAATCGGGAAACTCCCACCTTAGCCATTGGGAAAATCCTGTTACTACTTTAAATGTATTTGTATGTAAAATTTTAAGGTGAACGTATCATAATCACTACGCTAAAACTCAGGTATTAAAATACAAATTTGGTATGTAGATATCATTCAATATAATTAAAACAGAGCCTAATCCAAGTTGATATTTGAAGTTACGTAGGCAGTTGATAAATTTTTACCAATTTCTATCAATATATTTAAGCAAGCTTGGCTTCTTCATAAAACAACAGGCATTCATTCAAGTAGAAATATATAATTTGGTTTCATTTCGTATGTTTAGGCTTAACATCCTTATGAAATACCAAGGTTATCACGGAGAAGACTTTAGCTTAAAGGGACACCTTGAATCGCTACTTGGTTTACACTTGAAACATAGGTTGTGGTTTGATCGAGAATTGAACACGGGACCCCTTGATTAAAAGGTGAAAAGTAGATAAACGTAATGCAGATGGTTTGATATGTGGAAAAGTCATCATGAAGTTCACACGATTTAAAGCATTTTTCGTTCTTTTTTTTTTTTTTTTTGGTTTAAACCAGTTGGTTTTTTTGAAAAAAACAGCTGGTTTAAACCAGCCAACCCTGCGAAAAACTAATGGAATGAAGGTGGAAACAAACTACAACTTCAAGGAAGTAAGAAAAAAAAAACTCGGATATGATGTTCTATCAAGGCCTAAGTGGCTTAGGTACTATCCACACTTGAGGTGAGAGCAGTACCAATGATCTCCGTGTTCTTGTGTATAACATAAAGTTTTTACTATACCGTCAAACAAGATTCCTTTGGAACTTGAGGAAGGGGGAAGGCGGCGGATGAGGGTAATTTTAGGACACGCATGATTTTTCTTGTTACGCACAGTTTTCATTATCCCAATACTTTCGAAAGAAAACTATCATGATGATGTCAATTCTAAGTATTAGGAATCATCTCTTAAAAAAGCATTCTATTGTGATTGTATCTTTACGCAATTACAGTAATTAATTTACTATTTGATCTCGTATTTAAGTATGCAGACTAACGCACTGTACAGTCAAAATCAAAAATATGCCTACCTTCCTTTTTAAAACGCTCTCTACTCTCACTCGTAGATAGTATAATCTGATACATAGGATTGTTAAAAAAATGTTTTACATGATTATGTCCTTCAAATTTTACACTGAACTTGATAATTCAAAGTAATGACCGATATACAACTTTGCTGTAATCCTACTTATGAGTGAGATATCTCTTGAAAGAGAGATAAGCTTTTTCCCTATCAAAAGACATTATTTTTTCTTTTTCCTTTAAAAAAAAAAAAAAAAAAACTTACCAGTGATGCATAACATCATTGACTAGATAAATAAGGTGCAACTTCTGCGTGAATGGCGCGCCAGGACTGATTACTCTGAAAGAAATTGGATATCATTATTATCATCATTGTCACGAAGTTTTAACATACTAGTTACATAATAATAATAATAATAATAATAATAATAATAATAATAATAATAATAATAATAATAATAATAATAATAATAATAAAGCTATTGCTTCACACAAACTATCACAAACATGTATTTAATCATGTTTTTTGTTTTCCCACTTTCATGTTACTGATTGTACTACATTCGGGAAGTTATACATCTTCGTTACTGCCGCTAATACTACACTATTACTATACTACTACTACTCCAACCACGTAATTTTCTAGCACTTCAATAGGCACGTAGTCCAGAGATTCAAATCTGCGAAATAACTGGAAAGTCGCAGATTTGAATCCCTGGAACAGTTATCTTAAGATTTCCTCAGTCCCAGCAGGTGAATGCTGGATAGTACCTTTAAATATATAAGACCAACTCGAATTACCTACAATAATTTATTTTCATTGTTAATGTTTCCAAAAATACTTTTACCGGCTATAACTGGAGCTTTGCTAATGACAATAATACCATTTAACAAAATAAGACATGCTGTCTATTATAATTTGACCGTGTGTTACCTAGGAGTTTCTAGTGGTCTCTTTGCGTGGTCATGTAATGCATACTTATGAGATATCTGTCGTATCGATGAACGTAACAGCAAACAACGGAAAGCACAAATAATTATGCTGTAGTCGATTGATCAAAGTCTGAAGGGAAGTATCAATTTTATTTTTCTTCAAAAGAGGTCTCAGTGCATTTGGCAGCACTCTTTCAATATTTTCGAAGTCCGGAAAAGCAGGGCAGTATCAGAATTTAGACTCTACCAATTTTGTACTTACGAAGTACATATGAAACAAAGACTGTCTTTGAGATGCTGGTTATCACTTTACAATTTCATCACCCATCACATAATAATCAATCAGATTACCCACTAACGAACTAGAGGATATTCTAAGTGAATAACAGAAGTTTAGAAGTTTTTTCACGCTAATATGTCAATTATCGTCAACTTTACATATATAGACGTACGAAAACCTACCGGTATTGTTAATTTTGAAATATTTAACTTTTAGTCACTTGATATGGTATAGAATTCCAACTGTTATATCTGCTGTTTCTCCATTTTGAAAATGTAGAAAAAAGTCGAATCCATTAAGAGACCTCCTTTTTCAGTGTCCCCATAGATACATCAGAATCACAAAACAGATGAACGAATTATGTTTCTATTTTTATAAAAAGACACAATAACTCATTGCTTTAATAAGGACAAAGGATAGGAACGATTCCGAATATGACTGTTCGAGGAGGAACGAAGAATAAAAGATAAATACTCTTACTCTCAGAGATCCTCAAATATTAATATCGGGAACTTAACATATTGAAATGCATACGTTATGGCACATAATCAGCCATAATGCACGCACAGTTTCCCATAACCAACACTTACACTTAATTTTTCCTATACTTCAAGCAATAAACTGTCTAAATTATTTCAAGTGCATAATGTACAATCCGCGGCAAAAAACCTGCAACATGAGCATATAAGTTTATTGTGAAATGACGAAGTCCTTTGCTCCAAAATAAGTGTGCACGGGAGGAGGCCGAGGTTTATCCTGGCGTGATTCGTTCCACTTAGACGTTATGTCATTTCCTGTGCTGTTTGGCGTAGTTTCACAATAAACTTACATCTTCATGTTGCAGGTTTTTTGCCGCGGATTGTACCAGTACATATAGACTACCAATAAACAGTAACACGAAAGAGTTGGACCACCAGAGGGCCGATCTCCTTTGCCGAGTAATTACTGTGTGAATTAAGCTACCAGCCACACAACAGATTTTTCTCTGACATTTAAACCGCTACAGATGAGCCATTTACTGGACGTTCCCAACATCAATCTAACCACATTAAATATTTCAGTTAAGGAAGCATTGGTAATTACACACTAAATTATTGGAAAATTGTTACAAACAATAAAACGAACCGGTATTTTGTTGTAGGGTGAAAGTACTTGCAAAGCAACACGGTATGTTAGGGATAAAAGAAGTTTGAAGAAAATGATTGTATACTAATAGTAGGTTTAGGATTACGACTGACGATGCGAGTTAATATGAGGGTTGAGCAACCCAGTAATTAAAGATGTGGTATATACAACTGAAACAGTATCCATAATGGACATTTTTTCGTAGGAATCATGAAAGAAAAACCAAGCAACACTATGACACATACATGTACACGTATTAATACGTCATAGCAACCCAGTAATTTTTAACGATATGCAAATATGGACGGAAAATGCAGACTGCGGAGGGAAGCCTGACACCAGTACTTTACCCTCTGGTCAATAGATGACTCTTTATGTTGTATCGAATGAACGCAGAGCGCTGAGAAAACTTCTGTCAGTGGTGGTGTAAAATGAAGTGACCGGAGTGGAACAGCGATCGTACATCAAGTGACCGTTCTCCGGAGGATAAATGCGTGTGTTCACCAAGAATTGGTAGAAGCGTTAGGTCATAATGCTCTGTCATATCGAACTGTCACAAGATGGGTAGCAGCTTTTTAGCGGGGATGCCAAGCGACCAGCGACATAGAACAGTCAGGCCGGCCTGAGAGTATGCAGACCGATGTGTCACATTGCTGTGTTAAAGAACGAGAAACCATAGATGCTGCGTGAATTAGAGATGGAAATGGGATTGAGAAGCACAACACTCATAAAATTTTGATGCAAGATCTGAACCTACCTAAAATGCATCGAAATAGGTTCAACATGCCCTTACGGAGATTAAAAAGTGAACACGATATGCAGTTCATTCCGATCACCTTCACGCTATGAGAATGAAGGCAAACCATTTCTTTCCAAGATCACTGGCAAAGATAAATTTTGGACCAGGGCGTATGAATCTGAGTTGAAATTGCAGTCCTCAACTGGAGACATTCTCGATTACCGTGTAGGCAGAAGTTTTGGTAGAATTCCTGATACACGATTAATGGTGATTGTGGCACATGGCATAAGCCACTTGTCACTTAATTCCTCATGGTACCACAATCAAATCAGCGTATTACAAAGACTTCCTCCAGCGATATCTCGACGTTCCGTTAGGGAGAAGCGTCAGATCTATTGCATAATGCAAAGTCACATAAGACAGCTTATATACACGACCTACGGCCGATGGGGATGGGAAAAGTTGAAACACATAGCGTATCACAGAATTTGTCATCCTGTGATTTTCCACTGAAAATGCTGTACGTCAACAGATCAACCGCTGCAGGCACGATGGAGAGGATGGAGATACCGATGGTTTTCGACGTCTTACACATCAATAGAAGCTTGCAGTGGACAATGTGGAAGATTTATCATAATCAAACACGTTTTTGTAACATTGATGGAAGCGTGCCGTAGACAGTGCGGAAGATTATTTTGAAGATTTATTATGAGACGAGTTTTTGTAACATACGCATTAATACATGTGTTTGTCACAGAGTAGTCTGGGTTTTCTTTCATGAGTCCTACCAACGAAATATCCATCACAGATAATCTTTCAGTTGCATATAACACATTTATATTACATTCTTCAACTGTCGTAATATTGCTAGGACTTACTTCCCAAACCTCGTATAAAAGGAAGTAATTATTCTGGAACGAAGTGTGTTCTATTATTGTATGTAGTTGGTACTTATGGTATATAGTTGGTAGTATGTGAGAACAGAGATGTACAGTTTTGGGGGAGTTATGAAATAAAGCATGTAGTTGGTAAAATAGTATCTTATGCGTCTTAAATCTAACTTCTTTTTATTTTAGGAATAACTTGATAGCTGACTTATTGGGAAATGAAATCTTTCAGCTTTATGACTTACGGTTGTATACATAAGATAATGGAGAAAGATGATTAATAAAAATTAATAAATGTGAAAGGAACTGATGGAATGGAAATGTGGGAGGTAACTGAAGAAACCAACTGACACGATGGTGTTCACAACAAAATTATATGGCTTGGGATCGAAATCGGGACCCCTGGCACCTAGCCGCCGTGCCCCCAATATGAACTGCCAGAATCTGAAAGGAGGTCTCACAACGTTTGACAGTAATATTCTCTGACAAACGTCTTACATAAACATTAAATGTATTAAAAAATTATATTATTTGAGACTTGTCTATATTAGAAAATTGGAGGTATTCAGAATTAGAAATTAAATGAAAATGAATCTTTCAGTTTTACGTCCCATGGTTATGCCGGCTAGGCTAGAGACGGTGATGATGAGAAATGAGTGAAACGGTGGAATGAATAAAGTGGGAAGAAACGGAAGAACTCCGAGAAAACCCACGCACACGGTGTTCGTCCACCACAAAGTTCACTTGCGCAAGCTAAGATCGAACCAGGGATCACCTGCACCAAAGGTGAACGCTCTACCACTGAACCAGCGTGGCCCCTACTTAGAATTAGTATTTACAGTACTATTAATATAAGTGAAGATAACACCAAGCATTTAGTACGCCAAAAATTATTATGTTTTATACATCACTCTCTTTAAAACATGCCGGAGCATACCTTTAGAAATTACTAATTAATGCATAACTTTCTGATTTCAAAGAAACTGTTACGTAAGCCCTATCTCCCTTTCCTAATTTTCCTTCCTTCTCTTGAACTGGTTGGAGTTTAGTTTCCTTCTTCAGCACTAAGGCTATATGGGAGATGGGCCTACGGTTTAAAGTGAAATCCGAACAACTGTAATACGTTCAAGGCCCTCCCATTGGAAATTAAACCCGAAACTCCGCACACTAAAGGAGCGCAGCAAGCAAATAGACCAGCGGGGAAGCCTTATTTACTCTCTAACCAGAAGATGGTTCAAACAAGCATCTTAACGTACGCTGTACTTAAGCTGTAATCAAGGAATTGATGAGTGATATTTGTTTAACAAATACATATAGAAGCTTCCTCGTAGTATAAAATAAGTTATTTAAGTATTTAAATAAAAAAAATATTGATAGAGTTAATATCTAAAACAAAATTGTGTACTTACTTTTTCAGTAAGTATTTCGCGATAACTTCATTACATTTCGACGACGATGAGCGTCCGAAGATCCACCCTTTTCCAGCTGAAATAGAGTCCTTTGTGCAAGTATCAATAATGGGTTGGAGTATTTGATCAATTTCACTAAAGCTGACTCCTGCTTCATCGGCCAGCTGCTGAATACTATCTTCTTGAGCTTTTCTCAAAGCTTCTTCTATCTGCGTCTGTTGCTGCTGCATCAACACCTGAAATTCATTTTTAGTTTATTTCACAGTTTCTGAATAAATAAAACTAAAGTTTATCAGTTAAGATATGAATATTCTTTTCTTAACCTAGTCCTTGGTATCAGTTACCACTCCTGACTTTAAAGCGGTTTTAAAGATGTTTCTTCATGGTATGTGATGTGCCTTCGTTATAAATCTATATATATATTTTTTTTTAATACTATAATTTACTTATGTTTCGCAAAATAATTGATACAACTTTTCAAAATTACACAGTATACCGCAATATCAAAAATATTTTAAATCATATAGTTCGACGTCCTGCAGCTCTACACACAAGTTACAGAAAACAATGATAAAATGCTACTGATACTTTATATTGATACATATGAATCCCATTATTTTTAATGTATCTGTCCACCCAGTGGTGTCACTCAGCCGGTTCGCTCGAACTGTTTGTTAAATTTGTCTGTGTACCTCTAGATCAAGCATTTACGAAAAGAAATAATTCTCTAGTGCTAATTCTGAGATCCTATACTTTTCATTCCTAGCTTTCAGAGTTAAATACGACACGCTGTTATTAAACAGGACACTAAGTCTTCTACTGCATTCTCATTAACCGAATATAATTCTGTAAATGTGCAAACGCAGTTCGTTCCTGTAACTTGTGTTTAGTTTCTGTGAGAAAAGTAAATTTTGCGTTGCGCTGATGAAGACCTACATGAAATTGGGTCCCAAATGTTTCTATGTTCTTTCACTGACACAGACATCATTGTCACTGCTGTTCCAGTGCCAGAAGAAATATTTATTTTGGTTGAAAAATAAAGGACTTAATCGGGTAAATGTATGGCTTCGAACCACATTCACTGTTACAGAATGAACAGTTCCGTGTTGGGTTGTTAACTAATTTAATTTTCTGTTTTGAATTTGAAGTCTCACGTTTATGTTCCGCGGCTAAAATGGGCCGTGATGATAGTGAACAAAATGGTGGGAGAGCTCCGAGAAAGTCCATGCACATGGTGTTTGGCCACCGTGTTTGTCTACCACAAAGAGCATTTGGCACGAGCTGGGATTAAACCAGAAACCTCACGTACCAGATGTGAGCGCTCTATAATATGCCGCCAACTAGCTTTGGTCACATAAATATTAATGTTCAAATCTTAGTTACCTATTAATAGTAGTATAATCCATGTAGGTTGTTGGTAAAGCTTATTAAATATTACGCAATGTCCTACAGATAGAAGGTAACAACTGTCTATAGTTTATATATTTTCTTCATGTCGCTAAGTTATTAAATTGTATTGTGCTTGGCATGGAACAAACACTTGTGGCTTTCATATAAGTAACTACATCTTTATTTACAATTAATACAGCCCTTGTCTTAATAACAAACAGAAAAGCATGTTCTTTATCATCCATTTTCAAATAGATATATATCCATCAAACGCAGCAGTTTAATTATTAGGAATTAGCGTTATTTTCAGATTAGGGCCTTTCCGTCTTATAATAAGAATAATATAATATACAGGGTGTCCAATATACAATACAACCCGGAGTTTGGGACAGTAGAACTTTTGAACCTGAAGTGATACACTAATAATGATTGTACCAAAATGAAGCCTTGTTCATGCATATATTTTAAACTAGGAAGCAACGATTGAAGTACACTAGAAACCACACAGTGTTGTTGGACGTAACCATTTTTTTTTTTTTTTTTTTTTTTTTTTAAACATGAAAATTGACTCATAACTCATACGTATGGATGTTCTGTCGTTAATTTTCAGTTTGTTTTGTTGGAGTGGCTTGGAAACTCTGGAGCAGAAAAAAGAATTTTTCATTTCCATGCAATTCCTGAAAACAATGAAATTATTTCCACAAGTTAAAAAAAAGTAAATGTATTCGTGTATTTTTCAGTTACACTATAGTGTTAGTTTTAAAATGAAAACTATAGTGTTAGTTTTAAAATGAAAACTATAGTGTTAGTTTGAAATTTTTTAACAATGTACCAATTATCATCCCAAATTCATATTTTGTCAGGTGCTTTACAATAATACTATCTATTCATGGAATTAATTTCAAAATTTTAAAATATATACTTTTTGAAAAATTTTGATTTTAATTTTGAAAATAAAAATTTGTATTAGCCTATATGATGTAGTATACCACATGAAAGCGCATGAAAAATGCTGTAAAATGACACCTCAACCAGCTCGCTAGCTCAATGAGGAGATCTGCGATTCCAATTTTAAAATACATTGAACATGCTATTTTGGGCATTTTTTCCAAACTTTACATAGCCTTATCTTCAATACCGGTCGATATATAAAGTTGAAATTTGGTATTTTTCTTAGTCTATATGAATAGTACCCCTGTGCAAAATTTCATGACAATCTGAAATGGTAAGGTAAATTTTGTTCTCAGATTATGTTGATTTGACCTGGAATGGCTCAACGATCCTAACAGACACCGACCGGCCTACACCTCAGTCAAACATGGGTTTCATTCATTGGAACAGCAACGAAACCAAAATAACCAATCAGTATCCGCGTACAAACTTAAAACAACAAATCAATCAGAATGAGACCATAAGTTGACCTGATTGAGCGTCTCTAGCGAATACCAACATTACACCATTTCTTTTGCCAGCACTTATAGGGGATGCTTCTATTTGGTTCTCTCATAATATACAATGATGAGAACAATGTGGTCAGTTCTTGAAACGTGAAATTCACCTGGTTGTTAGTCCGACAACAACTGTATTCAGCATAACACCAAGAGTTTCAGTTTTTATTTCATAAATCTTGCCTCCAAAACAGAGAATGTCCAAGTTTAGAGGTACTATGAATTTTACTATGAATTTCAACGCATACAACAATACCGTAAGGTGTTCTTATAATTCTATAATAAAAGTAATAATAACCATATATTTATATTCAGGCAATGTTTCAGTCCACGAACACCGACAAAATACTATGGGTATCAATAAAATGGTATTATGGTCAAAGTAATGTTTGTAGTGTTCGTTTAAAAAAAAAAAGTAAATTCTATATTATAATAAATGTTTTAGTGTTTTCGTTATATTTAACAACGTGCAACAATAAATGTGTAACAAAAATTAATCTTTCACACAATTCCCAGTATTCTCTTATGGCGATTAAAATGATTGATCATCATTTCAGAGCAGCCGATTTTCCCATTATTCTATTGTTAATTCAATTTCTCGATATTCCTGGAATTCTAGACTATTAGATACCTTGCATGGGTGATGTACAGCGGGGTGCCTAAACCAAGATCTTGAAGAAATCTCTCTCTAAAATATAAAATCTACGCCTCCCAAATACGTCGTCGATGCATTGGTGAAAGCTAAGTTAGCGAATGGATGAACCAGGTGGATTTACGTTTAGTAATGTTGTTCTGGAACACGAAGATCTAGTTGATGATATCTGCAGCTATATGGAAAATGACGTTGGATGTTATCCCATTTAGTACTGACATTATTCGTCTTCTATTTTCCTTATATATTATTGTGTGTGTTTGTATTTATAGTGTGAACAAGTATAAATCCACATTAACTAGCGTCAATCCACATTATACAGCAATTCCCATCAGAATCACTTTCCTTTTTATAATTTGTTAAAAGTAAGGTTTTCTTTTACCGAGTAATGTGAATATGTAGACAATTTTGTTTTGTGTACACTAACCGTGACAGACAATTTAAGCTTTCATAGGCAGAATTCCTACGTATTCCTAAATGTATTTAAATGTATAATGTATTTAAAATATATTTAAATGTTATTATGTATTTGTTCCTACATATATTTAAAAGTTCTATTATTATACCTGATGCTGAGCAGCTAGATTTTGTTCACTTTGTCGAATCTGTTCTTGTAGCTGTTGTTGCTGTACAACTATTGAGTCCACTGGCAACGACGGAGCTTGAGGAACAACCATCCATTGAGGCGGTGGACCACTTGGATGTGCATTGATAGATGGCGGAGTTTGATTATGAACTGAGATGCTTGGCTGAGGAGGTAAGCTCAACGGAGGTCCTGGCTCATGCTGTATCAAATGAGGTGGAGCTTGATTCATGGTTGTGTCTCTTACTTGCTTCTGCTTAAGAACTGAAAGAAAAAGAAATACGTGTTCAGTATTTGTAGTGGAGTGTGGAAAGTTCAGAAGTGCTTCTGTAGAGTTTGTACCATCGAAGTTTCATTACCTTATACAGAACCTACATCAGTCATATAAATGAAATATTGAACATTGTCTCTTACTCGCTTCTATTTGCGAACTAGAAAATAATAAATAAATAAATAAATAAATAAATGTTTAGTATGTGTAGTGAATTAAGGAAAGTTTAGGACAGCTAATGTAGAATTTATATCATCTAATTTTATAAATATATTTACTAATTTATATAGAACTTACATCAGTCATATAAATGAAATACTGAACACTGTATTTACGTTCTTTGTTAATAGCAAGACTATAGAACGAGACCTATAATTTTTAAAGTAGGTTCTGAACTGTAGTCTATTCGTGACTCCCACCGGAAATAAAATCCAGTACCTTGTGCAAAGCCACATACTCTAGCCACTAGATACTCTGTAAATATACTATTATTAAAGGAAAGTGTTGCAAAACAGAGTAAACAAAAAATCTACGCATCTTTGCTCTATAACTACTTAATCAATATTTAAACCAGCTCTGGCTAGTAAGTGTCTTTAAGATGCTAACTAGGGATCCTCCACTACGGAGTAGTACTGTTGGGGTATAATGTTGATACAAAGTATCGTGCCCCTGCAGTAATCAGAAAGCGTCGACCACTGGAGGAGAAATGAAAGTATATCTTTAGCTTACCACAGAACACTTATGCCATTTAGTATAACAGATGATGACTTATACACGTAAATAAAATAATTCATAGCAAGATGTGAAAGGGAACAGCACAACCCAGAAAAGCTCACGGGTACAATGCTGCACATGATGAATTCACAATACTTGGAACCGAAACTAAGGGCACTTCATACTACAGGTAAGTGCTCTATCACTAAGTAACTGTGTTACCTACATTGAAGAAAGACTTTATAAGCACTTACATCGCACTTAAGTTCATCCTACAGCACTTTGCATATATTTGTGATCAAGCTGTTTTCATTTCTACCTAGGTAATTACAAATTTTGAACATCCGGTATCGATGTAGTAATCACACATTTTGATAAAACAACGAATTAATAAACATACTTACTTGATGTATGTAAAAATACTAATGCAGTGAACATCAAAGGAACATGACTATTCGTTGGTTGGAGTTTAGCGTCTCTTTTCACGACCGACGTTATATGAAACGTAGATCTATAATTTAAGATGGAATCCGAACCGGGGACACCGTGCACCAAAGATGTACGCGCTAATCACTAGACCAGCGAGGAGTTTAAGTAACAACTTAACCGTAAGTGTTATCCTGCTTCACTGTAGTTTATATTTTGATATATGTGCGTAGTTCGGTATTGATCGATAAAACAATACAACTGTTTCGGTATGGTTTGATATTTCCAGACTTCATCATATGAATATTTCGGTATTACTTATACTGAAATTTCGGTATTTTACACTGAAATACCGTTATAGTGTAACGGTAATTTAAACACATCTTCTTTATAATGAATTCACAATGTACTTTTTATCTTCTTTGTTTCCAAATTATCATGACATATATTATTTTATCATCAGTTACTGCGATCTCCTCAACTTCAAAGTATGTTAAACTGAGGTTTCGGCTTTAAATACGAACTTCTTTATTGACTTGTATATGAGATATATTATGGATTCAATTAAATAAAAGATAAAATATGGCAATAACAGGTTATTTTATTAATTTCATGAAAAGAAAATATTACAAGTTTAGCATAGTTTTTTTTAACGTCACACGATTATGCATCAAAGCTAAGACAGACGGTGATGATGAGGAGCGATAACAATGGAAAGAAGTGGGAGGAAAGGGGAGACCATCGAGAAAAAACACCCACACAGTATCTGGCCCCACAAAATTCACTTGGCGTGGGCTGGAATCGAACCAGGGACCCCACGCACCAGAGGTGAACTATCTACCACTAAGCCACGTCCTAAGTTTAGCGTAATATGTATGTCTTTTGAGTAATATGTTTGTTTCGGCATCTGCATACAAAAAATAATTACTTTTTCTTAGTTTCTCAGTATTAGGGTTTAATATTAAAATCCACATGGAATGATCACATCTCAGCATCAACAGTAGTTTTGAATAAATGTCTGGGCTGAGATTCTAGGTGACCAGTGAATCGGACCCTTTATTCTGCCACAAAGACTCATAGGCGACGCGTATCTGCAGTTTCTGCAAGATACACTACCCTTTTTACTCGATGATGTACCACTGGCTGATGTGGCTGATGCACGATGAAGCTCTCCCCACTTCTTTGCTCCCGTTCAAACATATCTGAACAATACCTTCTCCCGCAGGTGGTATGGCCCTGCTGCATGTCCCGCCCAGTCACTGGACCTAAATGCCCTTGTTTTTTACATGTGGGGATATCTTAAGAGCGTCGTTTACGCTGAGCCATCCATGTTGCCTGCAACAATGTGCGGACTCAGTCGGGAATATTCGACAGGGTACATTAGTCATTGGTGCGACGTGTGCACGCGTACATTGACAGCCATGGGGGACATTTCGAACATTAGTCTGACTTCACTCGAGGTAAGTATAATATGTACTGTGCTGTACGTACATATGTTGGCTATCAGGTTACTCGTATTGTGAGCAACGTTTATATTGTGATTATAGTTACTCATAATAACCATTCATGGACAGCGCGTCTCGCTTGACATCGCCCATTACTGTGTGTTCGTTGTCTTTCTTTTCTGTTCAGTCATCGGCTTTGTGTTTCTTCTTTGTATTTATTCAGTAGCATTCTTGTGCGTGATACCTGCGTCCGAGGCACGTATCGTCTCAGCCAGGATGTAATACAATCAACTATTAGGTTGATCCTGCTCGCTGAGACAGTTCTGTCTGCGCAACTACCTAATATACTATTTTGCTGATATTCATAGCCACATTTAACTAGTATTGATCTCACGAATCACTTCCCGCAGTTTGTGCACATTTTTCTGTTCCGTTCCAATTGTCAGGATTCGATTCCAAACTGGCACTCCGGGCACTCGTACACGACGCGCAATTTCGACAACATGAAAGAGGACTTTTTGCCTTCTTTTGATGTCACGAATCACTTTCAGAAGTATGTGCACATTTTTCAGTTCCGTTCCAATTGTCAGGATTTGATTTTCCATTCCAAGTTGGCACCTCTGTCATTCGTACATGACGCGGAATTTAACAACAGGCAAGAAGACAGGGTTGGCAAAAACCATGATTTTTATAGAAAAAACCAAAAAACCAGTTTTTTTGGTTTAAACTTTTTTTTTTTTTTGGTTTAAATAATTTTCTCTATGTATTTATATCACATATGGACAGAAACAAGTTTATTTTCGCCTTGGTGTTACTATGCAACAACCGGGTTATGCTGGAAAGGGTCACATAAGCTTAAAGCGGAATCCAAACAGTTTTTTGGCTTACATCCGTGAGAAACTGTCCTCCATTTGAACTAAAAACTGGGATTAATTGACCAGAAATGAGATACGCCTGCCGACTCACTCACTAAAGACTCCTGATAAAAATACGTTGTACTGATCTTTACATACTTGTTAATATAATTGTTAAGAGTCATTTCAGAAGGACAAAAAGATAAACAGTTGCACAAGTGAAACCATTATACAGAATTAAATATGAACAATTTCAAAATACTGCAGAGTACAGGAGAACTAATTTAGTCCAAGTTAGTTCACTACGACTTTTATTAGTCCAAGTCAAAGAAATACGACTTAATTTGTATGCAGTGAAAAGTGAATTAGGATAAGCATAATTTGAGTCCACTATGACTCGGACCCATTCATCATAAATAGATATCAAAGATACTTCTGATTTCAATAAATGCCTCTCACCGGGTTTGTATGACATTCCCCCTCCCCCCCCCCCCAAAAAGTACGGCATTTCGATGTATTTTATCAATAGTAAGCATTATTAAAACGGAACAATATTTAGAATTTTTCTTTGGTTGCAAACTACGAATAATATGCGGGAGTGAAACATGATAACCCACAAATGTATGTTCATCAAGATTTTACGAACACTTACACTTTTACGAACATTTTTCGGTTTTTGGTTTAAACCAGTTGGTTTTTTTGAAAAAAAAAAACTGGTTTAAACCACCTTGGTTTAAACAAGCCAACCTTGCAAGAAGACTTTTGTTTTCTTTCGATGACACGAATCACCTCCTGGAGTTGATCGTGCACATCTTTCAGGTTCACCCTATATTATATATTTGAAATTATGTGGATGTAGTGGTGGGGATAAGAATAGAAATGTAGAGGCGCAATTCTCGTTCTTGCGACTCGAACGACTTTTATTTTCTTCTGTAAAGTTTTTTTCTAGTAATTTGAAAATTTTCTAGATTTTCAAGGTTTGAAGACGAAATTCAGGGTTTTCACGGTTCACTGGAAACCTTGGTAACAAAATCCACAAAGGTTCGCCATCACAGTCGAAGGCTGCTAGCTGTATAATCCTTCTCTAGCACATCACAATTTCTTCTTCCATTCCTGAATGGAATATTGTATACTCTTTTAGAAAAGAAGCCATTTTGGTATTTACTTTTAAAGTTCGCTTGAGCTTTTGACAAACACGACTGAATAAATCTGAACTGATAGATGCAGTAAACTTCTCCAGTTGGTTACGGCCATAATATGAGAAAATAATGTATTCCTACTACTCCTACAGCGATTGATATATTAATCATTAGAGATCTATGAATAAACAAATATATGTATGTCTATTTAACATTAGATAATCAGCACAATGTAGTACATTCCAATAAAATCAACAGACAGGTTGCCTTAATAGAAAGTCAATTACTTGTCCGTAAATGTGAGATGTTCTTTACAGAAGCTTTAGATGCCCTATACAATAAATACATAATTAGAACTGTAATCTGATATTAAAACACTATACTAATATAGGTTCAAATTATTAAGGGAAGAAAGGCAGAAATCTTCCAACCCCCTTTCCCCATCTGCAAAGAAACAAAAGTAACGCTAGAGGATGTGTTTATGTGAGGGACGCAGGGGAAGACAGAAGTTCCAAGGAACAGAGCAGTGAATTTGTCAGGGAAGGAAAAAGTCCCGCATACGAACTTATGACATACAACTGGCTTTCCACGATTGTTTTTTTACTGATTGAAGATTTTAGGGATCCCTTAGTTCAGCTTCAAACTGCTCTGTGTAGTGGTTTAGCACGCTATTGACTTAGGTCAAAGATATTTTGAATGCAACTTTTTTTTTTTTTCTAAATACGTATGCATTAAGAATAATTTTCTGTCCGTATTGTCGCGGTTCTATCTCGCAATATTTTGGTCAGGACAAAAAATCTGTTTGAATTATGGTGCTCGCTAACTAAAATTTCTTCACTATAGCAAGAAGTGCAATAAAAATACGGTGAATATTAATAATAATAATAATAATAAAAAGTATAGCAGAATTATGATAAACTACAATACAACTCTAATCAACGATTTCATCAATAATAAAGTTATTAACCTTCCACGAGATAAATCGAAGAGAAAACATGACGGCAATTAAGTTTACAATTTGTACGTTACAGTTTACAATTCGATACATACTGTAACAGTTAATTATACAATTCATCAATATTGCACCTGCTATGTAGTATATATGTGAATATTAAATACAGGTTCTAATTTGAATTATATACGTTTTTCCCAAAATAATCAAGCTGTGATTTTCATCGGAATGGTATAAATATACTACTTAGGAGTGAAACATGAATATATAGTAATTGAGAACCTTGTAGAAGCCTATTTACCATCGAACAAAAAGAGCACATTATGGTCAAAGAGACACTATATTCAATAATTTACCTGAAACCATTGAAGAAATTGTATATCTCTGAAAAAGGAAAATTAAAATTCTATAATGCGAAAGGTCACTAGATTTTGATTTTAAAATAAAAGTTAATATTAACCATAATACTTTATACCAAAATTAACTAAATTTTGTATATAAATGCGAAACGTATCTCTCTTTGATGAACTGTAGAATGCAGAATAAATTACTGTTTCTCCAAATTAATTCAATGCTTCGTTTAACTGAGTACTGCTACCTACCAGTACACACGATTAGTACCATTCATAATGCTAAACTTTCCTTTGGCAGCATCTAACCTTCAACTTCAACCCTATATGAAACACTGAAACGATATCCAGCTTGCTTTTATTTATTATCTGTGTGGTAGTTTGATTAAAATCAACACCCTTGATGAATCGAGAGGAAAGGTGCAATCCATTTTAATAATAATAATAATAATAATAATGAATACTTAGCTAATTTAGTTATTTCAAATAGAGAACACAGCACAGCTGATTATCTCCTTGCATTTAATAAACAAATCATAGACACATTAGGTTAATGAAGTGAAATTCAACTTTTCAATACCGAAAATACAAAGAGCGGGACCTCCTGCTTAAAGTGTGATATTCACTATCATTCATGTTTTCATCAGAGGCTAACACATATCACCTGAGGTTAAGCCCACGAATATCCACACATTAACCACTTAATCGTGAAGGTATCCTTAAATAAAGCATTTTTTTCTTTCTTTACTGTAACATCAATGCTTTAGAGAGAAAGAAGCAAACTTTTCACGTCTTTCAAAATGAAGGCAAAAGATTATGAATGGCAACTCTCATTTGCACTACATGTTGTCTTCTCCAAACAACCTCTTATTAGTCACGATTCTGCTGAAGTAGATTTGGATAATTCTGTGAGATGGGTATTCTATCAGTGGTGTTTCACTAGCGCTACCGCAAGGCTACACTCTGAACTACTTCATCACCCCTGGAAGTCCGTTTCTTGTCTGTGATATAGGGCATACTGTTCTAAATGGATTAGGGATTGTGCTGAATTTTTGAAGATTCTGAGCGTGTATTTAGGAATTATTCGAAACCGCTGAGACCATGCGTGATTGGAATATATGTAATGAAGTAACATAAAGAAACTATGATGATATTTGGGAATATGGGTTCAACGATGGAACGAATAACAAATACATGGTTTGTGTCTGAGGCTAGCTTGGTTGATTTCGACAATATCAAAGCTGTGCGAGACGTGGACCTACATCTTAGCTTGGGATCTGAACCACTTGAATCCTTACCGAAAATCGAATCCGAGTGTTTTGTGCCGAAAGCATGTATGTTCAATGATACTGTCACGAGAGAATCAATCGTCTTAGAGATATGAAGGAAGAGACTATATAAAGGATTACAAGTGGTTGTCTAAGAAAGCAAATGTGTCCGGTGAAACTACCAATACTGAAAACATGAGTTGTCTTGAGTTGATAAATTTGTGATTTCAGGAATAAGATTAGAGAGGTTGAGAATTTAGACTTGTTAGTGTTTATGTAATAAGGTGCAAAATATTAGCTTATCATAAGGCCTTTAACTGGACCGCGGATGGCTAAGAAAGACAATTTTAGTAAGGCAATTAGATTGGGGTCATTTGTAGTGGCTTACAAATAAGTGTGCTTAAAAAGCGGCTTTAAGAGTTCGGAACGGTAGATTGGGTAATTTGCAATCATTGTGGTGGAGCACCGTCTGCGAGATGGATATGATGGTAGAGTCAGCATGCAACACCAAGAATGTTTTGCGTTCAAGTTGATATTACTGTGCACATACTGTTTGGGAATATGCGTTTGCAACTTTTTTTCGAGATGGAAGATGCGTATATTTTCAGGTAATCTACCTATATAACACAACTGATAACTGTTATGCTTCAACAAATTCAGCAACTGTCTCTGAGTTGACACTTTCAACGTAAAGACGGATGGCGTAGTGGTAAACACGTAAGCCATGTACACAGATTCTATTTTCGGATCTTTACTATCTAAATTTCAATAAAGATCAGTTATTACTTCATTTATAAACTTGAAGATTTATAACAATATTACTTGGAAATTTTACATTTTATGAATAATATTTTTTTTTATTATACTTTGAAGTAAAGACGAACTGTGTAATCTTAACCAATGGGAAACAGAGAGGAAACATTCAAAAAGGTACTTTTATGGCATAACTACTGGGACACAAAGGCTTTAAACACGGGGTTAAAAAAATAAAATAAAAAATAAATAATACCTTCATTATAGCCTCTCAAACATGCACGTAAACTAGTTTTCTTGTAAAAATAAATGCACATGAGAAACAAATAAAATTGTTCACTTACTTGCCTGTTCCGTAGTGACTTTGTACTGATAGTAATTAAAATGTTCTCCGCCAAATAAGAATCCAAATTTCGGGTTATCTTTCTGTTTATTTTTGGTCATCTGCTCAAACTCAGGTCCATTGCGAGCAACGAACTGTGCTAACTTGTCAATAATATTCCTCAATTCTTGATCTAAAATGAGACAATATAAAATATGTCAATAATTTACGCAAACAATATAAAAATATGAATATCATAATTATCAAAATATTGTCTTTGGGACTTATTTCGGGATTTTGCATCTAGATCCATTATTGTCACGCACAATCTCGAACTTAAAATTCTGTCTTCTAATAGTGATGTGAACTCGACAGAAATAAATCGAGACGGCGTGGTTTCATTGTATCTATCTACACGGCAACTTTCCACAACAAATCAACCAGACAATGGCATTCATGACCTAACATTTTGTTGTATACAATTATTAAATCCTATGTATGAATAAGATTCTTTTCAAACCTTAACTGACTCCAATTACGTTGTACAAAAAGCTGTTCTATATTTATTACTAAAATATTTATTTACGAAGTATGATCAAAATAATAACCGGCAACTTCGGAAAAATTAGAAGAAAACTTGCGCGGAAGACTAAAACCTACTTCTTGTTGGTTTTTCATTTGAAATAACATATACCGTATTGTACGGTTATTACTGGAATATTTAGTTGTGAACTATAAACAAAATTGTCTAAGCAATTCTTGGGAAAATTGTCTTTTAAAAAATCACTCCCTTGTGGAGATCTTCGAAAGAAACTATTTAAGCCACATTACAGGATTGTTAGGTCCTGACGAAATATATTGAATATGAACAAAACCACATGAACAATTTTTAAGAGACCTGACTGGCAGGAAAAAAAAAAAAAAAAAAACTTATTCCCAACACTAAAAATCCCTTATGGGTTTATCCAGGCGTAACAACTTACGCTATGTTATAGAGTTGTTAATGAAATATTTGTTTATGGAGTATAAATAAAACTAGGTCAGCAGTTTTTTATAAAACTGTCTAAAAGAAACTCACCTCTAAAAGTAAAGGAACCTTTCTGGATTTTTTTGAGAAATAGCTTACGTTACACCAGCAAAAGCCCCCAAGTATGACTATGCGCAATATTTTGCGTTCTTCAACTTTAATATAGAATTTGGTTGAACGCAAAGACTCGCACAAAATTCGAACGTCTGGTACAGGCAAATGAGGGAAGCATCCCCACATTTTTTACTTTTATTTTATTTTATTTATATATTTTTAATTCTAGATTTCAGATGAAGAGTCCAAACATCAAATTTCAGGTACGAAATACAGATATATAGAATCATAAGCTTTGAAATGTTTTCACAACCCACACAGCAGGCGCGTATGTACGTCGTGATCTACCGTAAGTACAAACTAGCTCAAGAGGTAGCGTAGCAAGCGGACTATTTGACTGTAAGTATCTTAGTCAATTTTTAGTGGCTGTGACGATGAGTGCTAAACAACGTATAATACGTGAAAGTTATTGTATGAATTCGAATTTGGACATAACGCTGCGGCAGCCCTCCAAAAACATTTGTCAAGCAAAAGGGGAAGGTGCAGTAAACGACAGTACAATAACTCGTTTGTTCCAGAATAGGGTGGGGAGATGATGGGTTTAAAATTATGGTGAGAATAAAATAATCCACAAATGTGCAAAAAATCGACTTATTTAATTAAAATGCTACAATAGTAATTAAAAGTGCCTGAGCTAAAACGGTTATGTGTGATTTCACGTTTAACAGAGACAAACATTTTAAGTATGTGTACTTTAAATAACTTTGCTAACTAGATCTTTTTCATAAAATTTATGATATAAAATTATTGTTCAAAGCCTTTGTATTTTAATAAGTCTTCTCTAAAATCAATGCACGTGAATTGTGCTTCCATCTTCCGAGTTCCTTTAAACTATAGGCTGTGGACATTTATATGTTTGTCGTCAATCCTTTCGACAATGAGATCTCGGAAACTACACGCTCTAGAAATATGATGTTTTCACTGATCGATTGGAAATTTTGCGTAAATTGTACAGTTCTAATTGAATATTTAAAAAAACATGGCCATTATTTCTTTATTACATTTTTAGGGTACACTGGAAGCGTTAAAAAAAACTAAAGCATCATATCCTACGCGTTATGCATTCCAGCACCACACATGTATATACGGGTTGCATATGTCTCAGGCGTTTGTTTCATGACCAAATAATAATGAAAAAGGAAGTATAACCATTTCTCCAGTCTAAGACAAATATTTTTGGAGTGTTTTTCCCAATGAACACCATATGTAACTGCCATTATAATTAATTGTGTATATAATATATCTGCTTATTACATACTGCATGCAAGAAGAAAGAAAACACTGGTCATGCATGAATTAGAAACTCCAACCGGAAGTAGGCTCAAATCTGGCAAACGGTGCGAGATATTGAGAAACAAATAATCGATAAAAATCTCCCCACATCACTTCTCACTCTCATTGTATTGAAATTCACTGTTCTGATATCTTCAGTGGTTCTTACTTCTGACCCCCAACAGGACGTACCTCGGACAAATACCACATCTGGAATAACACTATTTATATCAGTGACTCCGAAAACTATGCATTCGACACATATATAGGATATTTTCGATTTGATTTGCCTGTCATCCTCCCACTCTGACCTGGATACCAAGCAAGGCTTAACTTGGACTAAAGCCGCATCGGCAGTGTCACTATTCATCTTTGCGACCCCGAAAACCATGAATTCGACACTAATATCGTTCGTATTCTAACTATTACTTTTACATGTCACCCCTTCCCTTTCTAGAAATAGTTTCAGTTTCTTATCCCCCACCCACAGTATATTTTTCAGGTAGTGATTCAGATAGTTTAATACGTATACTAAATTCGTTTGAAATTCCTCCAGAAGTCCATGTTCTAACGTAGGGTCAACTGTACGTTTTCTTCCGACTCAAAAATTTCTAGAAATATTGGGTGCTTGAATTAATTCACCCCCTTAAAAAAAAATAAAAATGCCATTCCACAACAACAGAACAATATCTTCTACTGAACGTACTTTCCCTCGGCAGCTACAACCTTCTCCCACTTTTGGGGTAACAAATGTTGAATATCTTCGTTAGTTCTGAAGTGTTAGTCAGGTCATGCTGCATGGATCGAAACAAATAGTAGTCAGAAGGGGCGACGTCTGGTGAATATGGTGGGTGGGGGTAAGACATCCCATCGCAATCCCTTTAAGGTTTCTTTCACTACATTTCTAACATGTAGTCTGGCATTATCACGGAGCAGAATAACTTTGTCACGTCTCTGGGCATAATCTGGTCGTTTTTGTTGAAGTGCTTGATTCAGATGCACTAATTGTATTCGGTAACGATCAGCAGTCATCGTTTAATCCGGTGGAAGCAGCTCATAATAAAACACACCGACTTGATCCCACTAAATGCACAGCATGATTTTCTTTTCATGAATGTCCGGTTTTGGCGTTGATGTTGATGGTTCTCTGGGCCTCACTGATGATTTTCTGCGCTTGGGATTGTCGTATCGAATCCAGTTTTCATCGCCGGTACAATGCGATGCAAAAACGACTTCCGTTTATGTCTTTGAAGCAGCACTTCTCAAATGGTCAAACGTTTCGCAATATTTCTTTCCGTCAATTCATGTGGCACCCAGTTTCGCACTTTCTGAATCAATGGATTTTAAACGCTTACTAACAATTGATTCATCAACATTTAGAGTTTGAGACAACTATTGAAGCGTTTGAGATGAATTTCTTCCAGTAAGTGCCTCTAAGTCTCCACATCCCAACATTTTCAACTGACCAAGACGCACTTTGTCGCTAAAGTCAAAATCATTGTTTTTGAATCGTCAAAACCACTCTCTACACGTTGTTTCCGACAAAGCATGCTCTCCAGACGCTTTCACTAGCAAACGATAGCTTTCTGCAGCAGATTTCTTAAGATGGAAGCAGATGAGTAGCGCTTCCCGCAAATGTTGCTTTTTAGGCACAAAGCTCGCTATGTTCAAGACACTGAAAACAAATGTTCTTTTCACTTCACTCGAAGGTCAAATAATGCTCTAACAGGCCAAGGATAGCACTTCCAAATAGGTATCCTGTCACAGTCCGCTGTGCTGCAATAGCACAACTACTGCCCTCTGTTCATCAACAGCGAGAATTTATTCAAGTACCCAATATATATACTACAGTAACAATGGAATATTGTATTATCGCCCTACTGGTGTTATTGTACAAAACTTCATGAAATAACATAGGGAAAGAGTTTAATTAAGGTTGTAAGATTTACCACCAAAGTTGAAACATAGCAAATTAAAGAAAAGCATGTAATAACAAATGTCATATTTGAAAATAATTTCGGCTTAAACTAGCTACGATTACGTTTAATTCAAAAACGAACTTTTGGAATGAACTGCATGAATGTAGCTAAAAAAAAAAGAAAAAAAGTCGGGATTCGAACCTAGGGCCATCCACCTAGAATTCCCCTACACTAAACATTTACCGAAAACATTATCACCAAACAAGCTATTTTATTTTAAACTATGGGGTCGCATCCAAGTGACACACTTATGCATTTCCATTTCCTTGGAAAAAAAAAAAAAAAAAAAATCGAAAGTCTAACATGTTTACGATTACTTTTTCATTTTCCACTAGAGCTCCGCAAAAGATTTACGCATACGTCTGATTACTTGGTACTACTTTAACAGACGGTTCTATCAAATATAACTCAATTAACACAGTAGTATTTTACTGCCTTAAGAAAAGTGTTCCTGAGCAAGGGGCAGTTCATTATGCACCAAGTAAATAAGCTACAAGAGGTGTAAACGGCGCATCCCTCGAGTCAACTTTTGGGATATTCCGTTCTATTAGTTTCTCAACGTAGCTAAAGTCAACGTATATGAATAACTGCGAAGAGTTCCCCCCTAGCTGAATGGATGAAGTCATGGGTTGCTAGCTACAAGGTTCGTGGTCCGAAACCTGTCTCGGAAGCTTAAGATTTTTTTTTTTAATCTTCATTCTCAAGATCTCCCTTCGTAATCATCTGATCCTGATTAATAATAATAATAACCGGTCTGATGATAATGAAATATACAATTGAATGAGAATGTAGAAGCTATGGACACGATGATGACAGCCATAAACTCAATTTGCCTTTAACGACAAACATTTCTAAAGCCTTTTGGTGCTGTTTCCCCTCTTCTCTCTCCCACACACTAGAGGTCTGCACGGGCTCGGGCATACAAAGTATAGATCACTTCGAGCTCGGGCGCATAAATTTTTAAATATACAACCATATTTCTCGGGACTAACTTCGTAAATACACTGTACAACGATATTTATCGGACCGTTCTTTCTGAAAAACGTTTCAACCACATGTAAATTTCTAGACGGCCACACTAAAAATCTGATGATGATTGCACAATTAAGAGTAAAGCTAACTGAATAGTGGAAAGAAAAACTAAAAGTAACAGCAGTAAACATGGTTAGCTTACCTGTGAGTGAAAGTAGTGTTTCTTACATTGAATTAAAGGAATAAAAGCATTCAGAACAAACTATTTTGTTTTTCTTTTTCCCTTCAAGACAATTCAGTTTATATTTTAATTTTTATTATTACTTTCTTTTGCTGATATCGGAAGAATTTGTTTCACAAATTCTCCACAAAAAAATATAGCAATAATTCCACCTATTCCTCCTTATCACTCCACGTTATCCAACAGTTCAAGAAAAAGGAAAATTATTTTTAAATTGAAAACATGCTGGGAAACTTTAGCACTGGTGGTCTTGATCTCTTCAAGTTGATGTTTTAACAGTCTTTTCTGATAAAAATAAATAAAAAGTCTACCACGATGCAACAGTTCTATAACCATGAGGGAAGAATGCACAGTTTGTTACAACTCTTCCCATGGTTCCCTTGTCGTAACCACAATAGCAAAATGAACACCAATTCACCAACTGTATTGGGGTTAATTCTAATTGCGATAGGGCTGACAACTCTGGAAAATAAAATTACCAGCACTCCCTCAAAATTACCTATGATATAGGTCTAAGTGTGAAGTATCTCTGTTCGGCCCCATCCATGAGAAGGAAATGTACTATCGTGTACAAAAGTGCATTAGCACCTGTATTTTGCATATCCTCAGTGCATTCACTAGTAAGCTTAATAGGTACATTGTGCTATAAATGAGAAACTTAAGTCGGTATTGATTATTTTATTGTATTTACCTGTAACTGCTATTTCTTTAAAACTATTGAAAGAGATGAACAAAAGTATATTAATCTTTACGTGATAATTTTGGAATTACAAAATGAAATTTACTCTTTAATTACCCTCAGTTTAGTAAGTAATCGTATACATTATACAGTAAATACATTAGTTAAAATGCAAATAATGTGTAGCTAATATCAGAGTGTTGCACACAATATTCGAATTACTGGGAGATGTGATTAGATGAGCACATACAGCAAAATATATACTATATGAATATTCCAAACATTAAATATATCACTAAAACAAATATTAACTAAAATTGTGAAACACTTGGCTTGGCTTGTCTCTTTACAGGTATTTTCCGCTCCTGGATTCAAAACATTTTTCAGAACATCGTCAAAGTGGTTGTTACCTCCTAGGATGTCTGTACTTCCGTCTTGTTGTGGGCTATAGAAGAAAAATCTCGTCCAGTTCTTTACCAGGAGGTAATGTGCCTAAGATCGATGACACATTCTCGAGCTGGATGGCGATGCTGATACGTTGGAAAAGGAATGCAGTAGCTCGGGGATCACCAGTTCTGATCGCTATTCGATGACCAACTTCATTAATGAAATTAGATCCTTCGTGACTTTAAAATTATACTTCAACTACAGGAAGTTGCTTTAAGAATTCGTAAGGACGTAAGTTAGAAGTTTAAGGAAAGTTGTCATATGCATCAGCTAGGGACGTGAAACTAAACAATGCAACAAACACTGTACTAACGAAATGAAAGTTATTTGCCAACAATCGCTGGACAATTTAAATTTATCGCTATATTTATGACAAATTATCACTTCTGTCTCTATTGTTGAAAACAATGTTTCACAATAAAATCTAATTGTTATCAAATTTCGTATGTTAAATAAATTAAAAACATTGGCATACATTAAAATATAATCGCTTAATGTATAATACAACGAAAATTTGTAGCCTATTTGTAAAAAAACTGTTGAAGAAGTTCGATGTTTTATTCTGGATTACAAATTTTAAAATACCATTCCTAAAGGGGCTGGTAAGAAATTTGTACCGGTCACTGGCCTCAATCAAAATGACAGCAATATTTCTGGCCAGTTGGCAACCCTAAATCGCGGGGGATCAAAAGTAGATGAAAAAGAGAGAGAGAGAGAAATGAGTTGATGGTAGTGAAACGTAATTACTGTATGAGAAGTATGTGAAGTAACTTGAGTAGAAATACAGTGTGTGCAATGGAGAAACAACAGTGAAACACGATAATATAGTGCACACCTTTTAAAAAGCCACTGCCGATCTATATACACCATGAAAGTAAGCAGAATGTCATGCAACCTAACTAAAATTAGGCTATTGTTATGAAAAAGTGTATATTTTTTGGAAAGAAAATCTGGCCCCCGTAATTAGAATGTATCCCTATATTGAAGTGACTACTATTTTTTGATTCAGTCTTTCTATTGCTGTTCAATGAAATGAATGAAAAAAAAAAAAAAAAAAAAAAAAAAAAACATTGAAAGGAAAACCACACACATATATACATATGAATATAATTATAATTCAGTTCAGTTTGATTCCGGCGTTTTTTGCTCCGATTTAAGCAGCAGTCTCTAGTTTTTATTAGGTCTTTTACCGGGATTAAGGGTTTGAGAATTAACAAACCTGGTAAACAGTAATTGTGGAGACAAGTATAGGAATAGGTAGCTCGATATTGAAGATGTACTAAGTTATAACATTAACTACTACTTTGCTTTTCTGTGTAGTTTGTAACATGGATGTCGAAAATATAAGAACAAAATTTCAAAATGGAGAATATGTATTAGTAGAAAATAAGCGCTGCAAAAGTAAACTGCACGAGTAAACCTCTAACGGTTGTAAATAAAAATACAATTTTGCATTAAGATTCTGTAACGCGGGCTCATTTGATTATCACATGCGCTCGGACCTAAAACTCGGGTCGGGCCTCATAATTATAAATTCACGGGCCGGGCAGGGCCAAAAATTCCGGCCCATGCACACCTCTACCACACACAGTGCCTCTACTTTCAGCCATCGATTGAGAGAGAAAGAGAAAAAGAGTACATATACTAGAAGGCTAAGCTTCTGCTGACCCTCTTCCCTCCAACAATCACAGGAACATTAATTATCTTCAACGTTATTATCCTAACTACTTATGATGTTGCTATACCTCACTCACAATTACTCCTTTTTCATTTTCCTACTTTCTTAGTAATTATTGTTCCCAAATATTTGTTATTTCCATATTATCTTTCTTGTTTACTAAATACATAGGGTAATATATATTGTATTACTGCATAAAAGTAGTGCAATCTATCCGTGAAGTGTTACTACCTCCGTACTATTTAGAAATAACTAACAGGCTTGTTCCGCACAGATCTCCATCAACGTGACGTAAAATCTGCGTTTGCGTCTGAGTTAGAAAGGCGTGTTCGGTCTCATTACCCTTTACCAGTATCCCTTAAGGAACTGGAGCATGTTTTGGAGGAACAATGGTACAAATTTCCACACAGCACAATTCAGTAGCTGTATACGTCCATTCCACGTCGGATCCAAGCTGTTTTGCACGCAAACGGAGGCCCCACACAATACTAGATATGATTTTCACACTTTTGCAAACGTTTTAGATCTTTTGTCCAACCCCTATATATATGGATGTTTATCTGGAAAACGTGAAGGGTAAGGGGGTAAAACAAGGAATGTCCATGTATGTGCTTTTTCGGGTGCTTTGTCCTATCTGTTGGTGACTCTTGGTACTATTTGACTGTATATACGATGCATGCGTAGATGTAGAAATGTCCATGTAAAAAGGAGCAAAAGATATAACTAACCCTATTCTTCTTACGCGGTTTTCAATATTAAATTGCAGTTTTGTGACATTCCTTCTTTTTTCCCCTTACCCTGTAAAATGCAAAAATACATGCAGTAGTACAAAGTGTGCACTTGTAAGCAAATAAGACTGCATAGTTGTTTCCAAAGCTAAACCAAGTTTTTTTAGCAGTAAAACTGTCAAAAGGTTATTAGCGGCCACGTGCGATTTGTCAATCAGTTGGATGTTGCTGGTTATAAAAACTTAGATGCTCTCCCTGTAACAAGGGTAAACAATGAAGACGAACTATTCTCCGTATTAAGTCTAAGGCCGAGTAAACCAAATGCAATGTGTATCGGGCGGGTACCTGTTTACCCGAAAAGTTCAAGCACTAATTATAAGTTAACATCACAATTAAGAGCTCTTAATTGTTGGCGTTCATTTTTTTTTTTTATAGTTAGCCGACAACTTGCAGTTACACAAATTAAAATACTCAAATCTAAATTACTGCATTATATTATTGCAATGAGCATGAACATGATTTACTATTAGGTGTTAGCGTGATGCATTAATGTTAGTCTTTTATAAATAGCATTATTATTCGACAGCCATCCATCTACAATGGCAATTTAAAACTTTTCTTAAAAAAAAGAAATGGTTAAAAACACTTTATTAAGTACAAAGATCCTCATATTTATTAATGTACGCAGGTTCATGTATGAGTAATAAAGCTATCATTATTAATTTCCTACGTGTAGTATCCTAATTTCAATATTGTCCAGTTTTTATACACGTGATGAATCACATTAGAAAGAAACGGACCAAATATTGACCTGCCTAACTATATTATAAAGTGAGAAATAATGTACTTACAAGCAGAGCAAATTAACAGCCAGAATCTTTAGTAAATCTACTGCTAATATTATTATTATTAGCAATGATAATAATAAACTAAATTCCTGAGGCAACAGCCCTTAGGCGGGACAGGACGTTTGGGCGCCACCATTTGGGCGCTGCCGTTTGGGCGCAAAGCTGTTTAGGCGCGAGGTACAGTCAGCGACTGTAAAAAGTGGAGGTTGGATACATAAGAAATGATAGCTTTTTCCAGTAGCAGAATAGTTTCACTGTATGTCTGATAGTTGGACAACCAACATGACAGCAAATACATGCCCGAAAACATAATATGCCAGGATATTCCTCCATTTGGAGGAAAAAGTATTACTATCTGAGAGCATCACTTAGAGAAACAACCACGAGATAAATCTACAGAAATTCCATTCACTTTAAGATCAAAGGGATAGGAATTAATGCAAAGGAAACGAAAAGAATAATACGCATCATGCAGAGACCTAAAAAGTATGGAAAGCTAAACAAAATGAGAAAAGAAGGAAAGAGGGAAAGGAAAGAGCAAAAGACATGGGAATAAATTAAATTTTAACACTTAAGGATAAACAGTGTCCGTCTTTCCCCCTGACCCCATCGTGGGTTTTCTCCCTTCATAGGATAAATCTCTTTCAGTATCAAACGCGAACATCATTTATAGTGTTGAAAAAAAATAACTTAGTCTAGGCCGAGACTCGAACCCCACACCCTTAGAATGACAGTCTCACGCGGTATCCACTTACCTACACAGGCTCTATCTACAAACCAGCTATTACCCGCGCTGTTATCAAACGTGTTAAATCAGCCATTGTCGGTGAGCCACCCCAGTTCCATTTGAAGTTTAAATTTTATTTACCTCACTTAGCCATCTATGGGTAGCAGTCCCCTTGCTTTCATAAAAAAACATTTGTTCTGTAGATTAAAATCAAGAATGAATTAATCTGTACTCTTGGGAGCTTACTGGTGCACCAACATATATATCTATCTATATGTCTATCTATCTATCTATCTATCTATCTATCTATCTATCTATATATATATATATATATATATATATATATATATATATATATATATATGTGTGTGTGTGTGTGTGTGTATGTGTGTGTGTGTCGAATTTATTTTGGATTAAAAGAGCGACTTCGTAAATTTACGGAACGCGTGTTAACACGACAGTAAGGACATCTCGTAACGTTGTTAGGTAACACACGCAGTGTAAATAAAGTTTCAAAACCAGAAGTCGGAAGATATGCCGTGGGTAAATCGGTAAGACGTCTGCTTGCTGAGTGGAGAAATTCGGGTTGAAATCTTGGCTGTTACGTTTTTTTTTTTTTTTTTTTTTGTTCCCTTGAAAATACATTTCTATATTTTTGCGTTTGAAATTGCTTTCTTTCATTTTTTGTAGATTATCTTAAATTAGTGAAGGCCAAGTAAGGTCAGAGTACATATATGTCTGCTTTATCTGTGTGTACAGTCCAGAGATGGAGTGAGTCAATTGGGTCAAGATTTGTGAGTAGGTCAGTGGATCGTGGGTCAACAGGACGTGATTAACTGTGACACACCACCCCCCGTGACCTCTCTGACTCACACTGACCCTACGTTTTAAATTTTAAGGTCTCCCTCCTTATTATTAAATTCAATGTATAGATAATTATTGAGTTGAGTTGATTTTGAGTTTAGCGCCCTTTTCAGCAGCGAGGCTATATGAGACGGGACCTACTGATTAACATAGAAACCGAAAAACGTGAGCTCTCGTTGGGAATCAAACCAGGGTCTTCCACGCCACAGGTATATAATAGTGTCTTATATAGCAGTTAATATTCTTGCTATAAAGTATCAAATAACTAAACATTTGATGTAAATAAATGAGAAACCTAAAATATTGCAGATTACTGCAATTGCGATTTAATTTAATTTTAAGCATTATACATCCATATGATTGTTAAAGTTGCTTTATAAAGATGCAGATTATGAATTATAGTAATTTTTTCAATGAAATGAAATTAAATTAAGTTTGACGTCCCATGCTTATGTCGGCTAGGTAAAGGAGACGGTGATGATGAGAAGTGAACGAAAATTGTGCAACGATGTAGGTAGGAGGAAACAGGAGAATCCTGAAGAAACGAACGCACACGGTGTTTCTTCACCACAAATCTGACTTTGTGCAAGCTGGCATCGAACCAAGGACCCCATGCACCAGAGGTGAACGCTCTACCACTAAGCCACTTTGGCCCTATGAAAAATACAACCATATTTATTCTCTCTCTCTCTCTCTCTCCATTTTTAGATAGGTATCAGAAGCATGAATAATTTTCATTTTGGGGGGTGCGGTGGCTCAGTGGTAGAGCGTTCACCTCCGGTGCTTTGGGTCCCTAATTCGATCCCAGCTCGCGCCGTTTGCACTTTGTGGTGGACAAACGCCGTGCTGGTGGGTTTTCTCGGGGTTCTCCCGTTTCCTCCCACTTTCTTCATTCCACCATTTCACTCCTTTCTCATTATCACCGTCTCCTTTAGCCTAACCGGCATAACCATGGGACGTTAAACATAAAGATTTCATTTTATTTCAATTTTTGTTTTGAACGTATGGTTTCAAGTTGGTATTAAACTCAGAACTCTGATCTTAATGAGTTGAGTTGATTTAGAGTTTAACGTCTCTTTCAACAGCAAGACCATATATGACGTGGACATATTGATTAACGTAAAACCCGAACCATGTAAACTCCCGCCGTGTGGTGGTGATTGTGATTTTGAGTTTAACTGCCCGGTCAGCAGCGTGGCTATAGGAGACGTGGACCTACTGATTAACATGGAATACGAAACACATGAGCTCCCACCGGGAATCGAACCCGGGTCTCCCACGATAAAGTCGTGCGTACGCTAACTCCCACCGAGAATTGAAATCTGTTCTCATTGTAAGAATGTTAACGTTCCTTATTTTACCAGTTTTCGTATAACTTCATGGACCAAATTTCACAGAAGTAAATGCCCACGGTAAGCAGGTTTGCATATCCAGACTCCTAAGTATGAAAACATTTACGCTCACTTCAACCTCAAAAAATTCATGAATTGACGAATAAAGGATAATATTCCCGATAAAGTATATGGTTTGAAAAATACCATATAGGAGAGGGACATATCAGTCCTTTCTGCTCATGGAGTTATTAAAACAGGATCATCGGGCAGTGGTCTTTACCATTGAAAGATATTGCTTCTTAAAATATTTCCAAGTAACTTCCAATTTTCTTGTTCTTGTTGTGGGGCTCAATGGTAAACCGCTTACTCTGGTGCGTGTGGTCTTTATTGTTTCGATCCCCGGCCAAGTAAGTTTGCGTTGGACAAGATCGTATCCGTAGGTTTTCTCAGGGTACTCCCGCTTTTTGCCACTTTTCATTCAACCAATTCTTCTATCATCATTGACTTGCTTTAAACATTGGAGAGGTCTTGGTCCCTTGAGCATGTCGGTGATGTAAGAAATCAGATTCGGTCCCAAGCATTTGGGTTGTGATGTAAACCTTTGCTGTGGTTCAGTCTCAGTATTTTATTACGCGAGGTAAAACCATCCATACAGCTATAAATGTTGTTCTATCTTACGCAACCAGGTATTGATATTGAGCCAATGCGGAACCTCATTTTTGGCGCTTTAAGGCCAGGAACTGACTTCGGACATTACGCTGTTTTCAAACGACTAGGATCTTTCCAATGTTACCATCCACGTCCAACAACCCCATGTTTAAAAGGGGAATAGAAAGAGCCCGTGTCTAAAACTTCCGGACCCAGTTTCTTGTCGTTCAAGTTTAGGGATCGACTTCTGACATCACAATTGTGCTCAACGGATCAAAACCTTTCAAATGCCGCCAACGCCGTCCAACAACTTCATCTTTAATAGGTGAATAGAAGGGACCCGAATCCATAACGTCACGACCCCATTCCTTGAGTTGCGTGGCCTGGGCCAGACTTCTGACATTACTACTGCACTCAGTTGACCCGGACCTTTCCAACGCTACCACTCGCGTCCAGCAACTCCATGTCTAACATGGTCGTCCTGACGTAGGAGAATCGACTCCATGCTTTTTTCATAATTATTCTCCAAATGGATTTGTATACAAGGTAGTTTGGCAAGTTTAGCAGCAGGTCTGAAATAAGCCTCTTGAGAGTGGCTCTTATTTGTTAAAGAATACATAAAGATCGCTTTTGGCTGTTGCAATGGTCTGTCTAAGCGGCTTGATAAAAAAGAAAAAACAGCGTAGCATAACAACAAAAAGGTGTTTCTCTTATATGTTAAAAATAAAAGCACAGAAAGAAAAAGTCAAAGTTTGGTAAGGTGAGTGTCGGGGGACGCCGAATTCTACTTCGCCCCGGGCAACGAAATTTCTAGCTACGGCTCTGAACTCCAACACTTATCGGTCATTCAGAGTCTCATCCCTTACCTACAACAGCGTAGTTTGATTAACCTGTTATACCAAAACGTTTGGAAAGAACCTTTGAGTGTGACTTATTGATAGCTATGCAATATGTTGACAGAGTGCTAGTCTTCCGTTTAGCAACGAAGGTGCCCTTAGGCGAAATTTCACGTTGCTCTCTACTTTTGTCTGTGCCTTGTAAATCGTAACATTATGTTTAAAGGCAAGCAGAAACAACGTCAGTTGTTTAGTACTTCTTTGCAGAGCCACTGATAAGGCGTTTGTGTCTTTTACACAAATAATTTTTGCCTGATTGCTGTTTGAAGCCTTTTTGTATTATACACTATAAAACAACATATCCAGATTCAGAGAAATACACAGAAAGTTTAAAGAAGGGGGGTTAAAAATATCGTTATTATTCAGATGCTTTATTATTATTATTATTATTATTATTATTATTTTCTTGAGTACAGAGATACAAAGAACAAGAACTCCGTCACCATTAACATGGAAGCGAAAATGACTTCGAATTGGAAATAATAGATCAATGCATTTAATTTCGAGGAGAGGCTATAGGGCAGACACGGATCCAGGGAGCGATCGGGGCAATCGCCCCCTCCCACGGAAGAGGAAGCTTTCTTATTTTATATATAAATAAAACCCATCCCAAAATTTGGAGCTCTTAAAACTAGCTAAGTAGCAGTATTACAATCCACGCCCCCCCCCCCAGAAGTCCGTTCTGGATCCGCCCCTGCTACAGGGGTACTTTAGAGTTCACTGCTTTTCCTTGCAATCCACGCTCATTGCTGGATAAGTATTATATTTTATTATATTATTTGTCAAATTGAGCGAAATAGTTTTACCACAGCGGCAAATTCAACAATTAGGTTTAGGAAAAACAACTCATTGGTTCAAACACACACAGAAAGAGAGAGTCCATTTGTTCGGGATGTTTTTTGAGGTTCGCGGCGTCTCCCAAGAAGAAATCTTGCTAAAACATATGTTGTTTTTAACAAGGAACGTAAATGGGTATCAGGTATATCAGTACTTCAAATGGAAAGCAAAAAGAAAAGAGAGATAAAGATGAGTAATTTCCTATACTGTATTTTTGGCATTGAAGAATACCGTTACTGTTTTATTGATCTACTGTACGCACTTCTGCGTTTTACTAACCAACCCACAATCATGCTATATATACCATATATCGGCTAGGTCCAATCTGCTGCCAATGCGCCTTTTCTTCAAGGAACATTTTTTTTTATTATTACACGCTCAGAAACAAGGATAATCACCCGAAACCTGAGAAGATCTGGAGAATGACCCAGTAACAATAAACTGACAAAGGGAAGGAAATACAAAAGTGGAAAACTATTGTAATCCGAAGTCGAGGCATTTTTTCTTGCAATAACCGACCCTTCAAGTCGGGGGAAGTTTCTTGAAATAATAGTAATATATTTTTAACTTGCTCCTTATTTTAGCTTATGTAGTAATTTAAGACACAAAGATGTATCGCAATTTGCAATACATTTTTCAATTTGCAGTGCAAACATGTAAATGCAATGTTGCATTTCCATGTTTGCGCTGCATTGCATTCCCATTTGCACTGCAAACTGCGATGCGATACTCCATTTAAAAAATGCAAGGAGATTCCTGACCAGTTGTTCTTTCAGAAAAAATGTTCAGGGTGAGGGGAGCACTGCTGGTACTATTCTATTTATTATTGTATTATAGATGTAATATTTTGGTCTCCTCCGGGGGGCACTCTCAGAGCTCCGGGAGGGAGGCAGTTCCCCAAAAACATATCTGGAAGAAATACTGTTCCTGACACCAAGATAAGACAAAAGGTAGTAACAAACCTGGGCGCACAAATGCTTAATTTCGGAGTTATAGGCTGCCAAAAACATGAAAAAATGAACTTTAAAGGTCCATAGCTCCAAAACTAGGCGACCTACCGTAGTACGGTCAAGACCTTATTTAGGAACTATGGTTTGGTACTACTCGCCAATCTTGCAAATGATTTTTTTTTTTTTTTTTTTTTTTGTATATTTGGTATTGCTTGGAGTATTGCGATCAAACCAACGAATGACATACAAATGTAACCGCCACGAATGCGCAGTTACGAATTACAATAGAGCCACCCACCTACTGGTGCAGCAAGTCCTTTATGCATGAACTACGTATGACAAAATTAGAGGAAGTCAGAGTTGTGTGTTCATCGCATATTCGTTATATTAAAGTAAATGATGGCGAGGGAACCAAACAAAACATATATGTGTTGTTACCGAATGAAATTATGGTTGAGGTGAATCGAAATTCAATTGTTCTTTAATCTTCCTATTGTTTCTAAATATATAATAGAGAAAAATAGAGATTTAAATTTGTACTGTTATGAACGACATAAGTTTTAACCGGCCATCTTGGATTCGAGGTGGCCATAGTTTATCAAATAAGCTTTTGATTACTTTTTGACCCGCAGCAATTTTGGACAGAGTTGTCGTAGAGAGTAGAGACTTGCTCCATCTACTTTCATTTAAGAAGATCTTGCAAACGATGAGCTACTTAATCCCTCTTGCCATTTGAAACTTTTTAGTTGGACCCCACCTGGGACCATGTGGGGACCCTGGGACAAGACGTTTTACCTTAAATTGTTGTACTTTGAAAATAATGCCACACTTCCTTTCCTATTTTCACATTTTTCACCGTTTCCGATTTATAGGGGTGACCATTGACTTTTCAATTAAGTTTCTGTTTACATTTTGACCCTCCGCCATTTTGCACAGGGTTGTCGTAGAGAGTCGAGACTTGCTGCATCTTCTTTCATTTTGCAACAGCTTTCAAACGATGTGCCACTTAATCCCTCTTGTCATTTGAAAATTTTGAGTTGGACCCCATGTGGGACCCTGCGAGGATCCTGGGCAAACTTTTTTATCCGAAAAAGTGTGTTCTTGAAAATGACGAGATACATATTATCCGAGTTTTCCATTTACCCAACCGTTTCCGAACAAATGATTCGGTCAAAATATTCTGCCAGCTTTGTAGTTCTTACATTACAAAATATATTGTAACTCACGATATTCCGCTCGGTGGCACGTATAACTTTGGGATCTATCTAGTTATAATATATCAAATGAAAACACATTTGTCTCGTTCGGATCTCAGCGGAGCCACTGCGTGACCCTTCCTTGTTAGCAGTCTGGATATGTAAACCCGCTTAACGTAGGGATTTATTTCTGTGAAATTTGGGACATGGCGAATAAATACGAATGAGCTTGGAAATGTGAAAGTTCATCTGAATTTGTTTTACAATCACTTCAAAATACAACTTTATATATACTTTTAAAAAGCCATCCCTATTTTGAAAAAAAAAAATTACTGTATTCAGGCTCGAACCGCCGCCCTCCGGTTCTAGAACTTTAACAGCGCTATTAAGCACGCTTGACCACAGAGGCAACTCACGAAAATGCGTTGTGATATAGCTAATAGAATCGCTCCAAGCGCAGGTTTACACTTGGAATTTTAAATAGCCAGTTTCTGTCTTTTTCAGTAATTCCAACTGAAGATATTGACTGATTTCCCATATTGGAACTTTGCGTGAAGTGTGAATTGTATGCTCATTTCAAAAATGCACTATTTTCTGTTCTTTAAATTTTACGTATTTGTGAGTGTTCCTAAGACCTGTTGTGTGCAGCGATTTTCACACAGTTAAGCGTTTTACTAACCCCCGGAGGCATAATATGTTAAACGTAGGCAGCATTCTGTTGTTATCATAGTAGTCACTTGTAAAGGCACACCTAGTATTAGTTTTTCATTTTTGTTCTTGTGTTGACCTTGAAGGACCAACAAATGCCTTTCGTGAAGCTACAAGTTTTCTTTAACTTTATACATTATAGCAAGAATATTAACTGCTATATAAAACACAATTATATACCTGTGGCGTGGGAGACCCTGGTTTGATTCCAACGGGAGCTCATGTGTTTCGGATTACATGTTAATCAGTAGGTCCCGTCTCATATAGCCTCGCTGCTGAAAAGGGCGCTAAACTCAAAATCAACTCAACTTACTAATTATCTATACATTGAATTTAATAATAAGGAGGGAGACCTTGAAGGAGGGAGGCCGAACAAAGAGGGAGACCTTAAAATTTAAAACGTAGGGTCAGCGTGAGTCAGAGAGGTCACGGGGGGTGGTGTGTCACAGTGAGTCACGTCCTGTTGACCCACGATCCACTGACCTACTCACAAATCTTGACCCAATTGACTCACTCCATCTCTGGACTGTACACACAGATAAAGCAGACATATATGTACTCTGACCTTACTTGGCCTTCACTAATTTAAGATAATCTACAAAAAATGAAAGAAAGCAATTTCAAACCCAAAAATATAGAAAGGTATTTTCAACGGAACAAAAAAAAAAAACGTAACAGCCTAGATTTGAACCCGGATTTCTCCACTCAGCAAGCAGACGTCTTACCGATTTACCCACGGCATATCTTCCGACTTCTGGTTTTGAAACTTTATTTACACTGCGTGTGTTACCTAACAACGTTACGAGATGTCCTTACTGTTGTGTTAACATGCGTTCCGTAAATTTACGAAGTCGCTCTTTTAATCCAAAATCAATTCGACACACACACACACACACACACACACACACACACACACACACACACACACACACACACACACACACACACACACACACACACACACATATATATATATATATATATATATATATATATATATATATATATATATATATATATATATAGATAGATAGATAGATAGATAGATAGATAGATAGATAGATAGATAGATATAGATAGATAGATATGTTGGTGCAATAGTGAGCACCCAAGAGTACAGATTAATTCATTCTTGATTTTAATCTACAGAACAAATGTTTTTTATGAAAGCAGGGGGACTGCTACCCATAGATGGAAAATTGGACGTTACTTGGAAATATTTTAGAAGCAATATCTTTCAATGGTAAAGACCACTGCCCGATGATCCTGTTTTAATAACTCCATGAGCAGAAAGGACTGATATGTCCCTCTTCTATATGGTATTTTTCAAACCATATACTTTATCGGGAATATTATCTTTATTCTTCAATTCATGAATTGTTTCAGGTTGAAGTGAGCGTAAATGTTTTCATACTTTGGAGTCTGGATATGCAAACCTGCTTACCGTGGGGATTTACTTCTGTGAAATTTAGTCCATGAAGTTATACAAAAACCGGTAAAATAAGGAACGTTAACATTCTTACAATGAGAACAGATTTCAATTCTCGGTGGGAGTTAGCGTACGCACGACTTTATCGTGGGAGACCCGGGTTCGATTCCCGGTGGGAGCTCATGTGTTTCGTATTCCATGTTAATCAGTAGGTCCACGTCTCCTATAGCCACGCTGCTGACCGGGCAGTTAAACTCAAAATCACAATCACCACCACACGGCGGGAGTTTACATGGTTCGGGTTTTACGTTAATCAATATGTCCACGTTATATATGGTCTTGCTGTTGAAAGAGACGTTAAACTCTAAATCAACTCAACTCATTAAGATCAGAGTTCTGAGTTTAATACCAACTTGAAACCATACGTTCAAAACAAAAATTGAAATAAAATGAAATCTTTATGTTTAACGTCCCATGGTTATGCCGGTTAGGCTAAAGGAGACGGTGATAATGAGGAAGGAGTGAAATGGTGGAATGAAGAAAGTGGGAGGAAACGGGAGAACCCCGAGAAAACCCACCAGCACGGCGTTTGTCCACCACAAAGTGCAAACGGCGCGAGCTGGGATTGAATTAGGGACCCGAAGCACCGGAGGTGAACGCTCTACCACTGAGCCACCGCACCCCCCAAAATGAAAATTATTCATGCTTCTGATACCTATATAAAAATGGAGAGAGAGAGAGAGAGAATAAATATGGTTGTATTTTTCATAGGGCCAAAGTGGCTTAGTGGTAGAGCGTTCACCTCTGGTGCATGGGGTCCTTGGTTCGATGCCAGCTTGCACAAAGTCAGATTTGTGGTGAAGAAACACCGTGTGCGTTCGTTTCTTCAGGATTCTCCTGTTTCCTCCTACCTACATCGTTGCACAATTTTCGTTCACTTCTCATCATCACCGTCTCCTTTACCTAGCCGACATAAGCATGGGACGTCAAACTTAATTTAATTTCATTTCATTGAAAAAATTACTATAATTCATAATCTGCATCTTTATAAAGCAACTTTAACAATCATATGGATGTATAATGCTTAAAATTAAATTAAATCGCAATTGCAGTAATCTGCAATATTTTAGGTTTCTCATTTATTTACATCAAATGTTTAGTTATTTGATACTTTATAGCAAGAATATTAACTGCTATATAAGACACTATTATATACCTGTGGCGTGGAAGACCCTGGTTTGATTCCCAACGAGAGCTCACGTTTTTCGGTTTCTATGTTAATCAGTAGGTCCCGTCTCATATAGCCTCGCTGCTGAAAAGGGCGCTAAACTCAAAATCAACTCAACTCAATAATTATCTATACATTGAATTTAATAATAAGGAGGGAGACCTTAAAATTTAAAACGTAGGGTCAGTGTGAGTCAGAGAGGTCACAGGGGGTGGTGTGTCACAGTTAATCACGTCCTGTTGACCCACGATCCACTGACCTACTCACAAATCTTGACCCAATTGACTCACTCCATCTCTGGACTGTACACACAGATAAAGCAGACATATATGTACTCTGACCTTACTTGGCCTTCACTAATTTAAGATAATCTACAAAAAATGAAAGAAAGCAATTTCAAACGCAAAAATATAGAAATGTATTTTCAAGGGAACAAAAAAAAAAAAAAAAAAAAAAAAAAACACGTAACAGCCAAGATTTGAACCCGAATTTCTCCACTCAGCAAGCAGACGTCTTACCGATTTACCCACGGCGTATCTTCCGACTTCTGGTTTTGAAACTTTATTTACACTGCGTGTGTTACCTAACAACGTTACGAGATGTCCTTACTGTCGTGTTAACACGCGTTCCGTAAATTTACGAAGTCGCTCTTTTAATCCAAAATCAATTCGACACACACACACATACGCACACACACACACACACACACACACACATATTATATATATATATAGATATAGATATAGATATATATATAGATATAGATAGATAGATAGATAGATAGATAGATATAGATAGATAGATATGTTGGTGCACCAGTAAGCTCCCAAGAGTACAGATTAATTCATTCTTGATTTTAATCTACAGAACAAATGTTTTTTTATGAAAGCAAGGGGACTGCTACCCATAGATGGCTAAGTGAGGTAAATAAAATTTAAACTTCAAATGGAACTGGGGTGGCTCACCGACAATGGCTGATTTAACACGTTTGATAACAGCGCGGGTAATAGCTGGTTTGTAGATAGAGCCTGTGTAGGTAAGTGGATACCGCGTGAAACTGTCATTCTAAGGGTGTGGGGTTCGAGTCTCGGCCTAGACTGAGTTAATTTTTTTTCAACACTATAAATGATGTTCGCGTTTGATACTGAAAGAGATTTATCCTATGAAGGGAGAAAACCCACGATGGGGTCAGGGGGAAAGACGGACACTGTTTATCCTTAAGTGTTAAAATTTAATTTATTCCCATGTCTTTTGCTCTTTCCTTTCCCTCTTTCCTTCTTTTCTCATTTTGTTTAGCTTTCCATACTTTTTAGGTCTCTGCATGATGCGTATTATTCTTTTCGTTTCCTTTGCATTAATTCCTATCCCTTTGATCTTAAAGTGAATGGAATTTCTGTAGATTTATCTCGTGGTTGTTTCTCTAAGTGATGCTCTCAGATAGTAATACTTTTTCCTCCAAATGGAGGAATATCCTGGCATGTTATGTTTTCGGGCATGTATTTGCTGTCATGTTGGTTGTCCAACTATCAGACATACAGTGAAACTATTCTGCTACTGGAAAAAGCTATCATTTCTTATGTATCCAACCTCCACTTTTTACAGTCGCTGACTGTACATAGTAAAAATCACAATTTACGACATATAAAGTGTGCTAGGCACTGAAAACTAAGTGCGAATCAAGATATGTACATTTCCTACACTTCTATCTTTATCTCACCTCATTTATCTGTATATTTTCTATCTCTATCTTATTTATTCATCTAAATTAAATAGTTTAATGCGTTTGTGGCATTTGTTGCCTAACCTCGTCATGGATTGATTTTTCGCTTGTTCACGATTCTTGTAGTTCTGATCTAATGTTGATCTAATTTTTGTATTACGAGGGCTATCCAGAAAGTAGATTACGTTTTCGTCTGTGTCCGCTAGGGGCGGGGCTAGCGCGGCCATCTTGGGGTCAGAGCGTTGCGCAGCTCAGTCGGCATCTAGCCGTGCTAGTGAGAGGTTCGTGCTGTGCTCCGTTAAGATACTGTGACGGTTTGAAATGTCTGCGTTAATTGAAAATCCCGCGAGCTGCGAGGTGCGTGCAGTAATAAGGTTTCTGACAGCAAAAAACTGTAAACCGATAGAAATCTATCGGCAGCTGTGTGAAGTGTATGGGGACAACATTATCACTGAAGGTGGAGTGCGACAGTGGGTCATAAGATTTAAAAATGGCCGAACCAATGTTCACGACGAAGATCGAAGTGGGAGACCCAGCAAAGTGACTGCCGAACTTGTCGAAAAAGTCGATGTTAAAGTCCGTGAAAATCGAAAGTTCACAATAACGGAACTTTCTTTGAGTTTTCCACAAATTTCGCGAAGTTTGTTGCACGAAATCATCAGCGAAAAGCTTGGTTACCACAAGTTTTGTGCAAGATGGATTCCAAAAATCTTGACAGAGGACCACAAAAATCAGCGAATGGCTGCAGCGTTGCACTTTTTGGACGCCTACAATAAGGATGGTGACTCTTTACTCGATCGCATCGTTACTGGTGACGAAACATGGGTGAAACACGTGAACTGTGAAACGAAATTGCAATCAATGCAGTGGGGGCACACAGGTTCTCCCCAAAAACCCAAGAAATGCATGCAAACAATGTCGGCAAGGAAGATGATGGCGACTGTTTTTTGGGACAGAAAAGGTGTGATTTTGGTGGACTTCCTGGAAAGAGGCACTACAATAAACGCTCAAAGGTATTGCCAAACTCTGCAAAACCTCAGAAGAGCAATTCAAAACAAGCGCAGAGGAATGTTGAGCTCTAAGATCTTGTTGATTCACGACAACGCCCGGCCCCACACGGCAAATGTCACGCGTGAAGTTCTTGAATCTTTTCAGTGGGAGTTGTTTCCTCATCCGCCGTACAGTCCCGACCTGGCACCGAGCGACTTCCACCTATTCCCAGCAATGAAGAAGTGGCTGGCTATGCAGCGTTTTGATGACGACGAACAGCTGCAAGAAGAGGTAACGAAGTGGTTGAAGTCGCAGGCGGCCGAATTTTTCGACGAAGGAATTTCCAAACTCGTACATCGCTACGATAAATGCCTTAATTTGAATGGTGACTATGTCGAAAAGTAGTATTTGTGTGTGGCTTTCATCTGTATATAATAAAATTTGTTTCCTATACTTTGTTGATTTTATATTCCAAAACGTAATCTACTTTCTGGATAGCCCTCGTATATAAGAAAGCTAGGAAATGAAGAAATCAGACGGTGTTAATAATTTTCTTAATGTTAATTAAAACATATTGATTTAATTTTTGTATTTTTTTAAAAAGTTGATAATTACATACTTATGAATATTAAAATTTGTTTTCTTTCGTATTACGTTTGCCAAACTCTTCTTTTCCGTAAGTCCAATAAAGAACTACCAATAAAAGATTTCCGCGCACTCGAGTTGAGGGAAGTGGCCTCGCGTAGCGTAGTCGCTAACGCTCTCGCCTTCGGTGCGAGCGGTCCTGGATTCGATTCCCGGTAGGGGCACTCGGTCGAAAAAGTGTAACACGCTCTTTCAGGCCAACCACCCTGAATGAGGTTTTCCTCATTCACACCAGGCAAATGCCGGGGTGGTACCTAATTTATAGGTCCAGGCCGCTTCCTTCCTTCCCTTTCCCCGGATAGTGTGCTCCCTCAAACGTGAAGGGTTAAATGGCCTTAGATGCCGAGAGCCCAGAAATCTAAAAATCCTAAATCCTAATCGAGTTGAGGGAAAGATATTTCGCATACAGGGTGTCAAGACATTGAGTTTAGGAACTGCAGTATGCCGTATTTCTGGTATCACCTTTTTTTCTTAACATTCCAATATAAAAATCAAAACTTAACACTTTTTTTGCCCCATTGTAAGCATTTACTCTGCATTAAAGAAAGTGGCGAAAGGAAAAAAAAAAAAAAAAAGAGAACGATTTCAAAGCGGAAAATAATAGTTAAGTGTACATATATAGGTCATTTAGCCACTAGAAATGTGTTTGACATTCATACTTATTGCGTAACTACAGTAGAAGGCCTGCTTTAAATTATTTTAATGGAATAGGCTCACTATGTATGTAATGCAGTCAATCATATCTAGTCTGGTCTACTTACCTTTGGCTTGATAAGTTATCAAATAAAAAGCACACTTAACTTTAGTTGAAACTTAAATTTACAAAATTTAATTGTTAATTCAGTTTTTAGAATTTTGAAATTCCAGTATTTCTAGTATGTAAAACAAAACCCAGTATAATTCAAGGTCTTCCACTACAGTAGACACCTTGTGATATCTTGATTCGAACTTAGTACTCAGCGCCTAACATAATGACTTTTTAATTTAACTCGCGCCAAAACGTCTGGCGCCCAAATGGCCTCGCGCCCAAACGTCCAGTGCCCAAACGGCGGGGCCCAAAGGTCCGCGCCCAAACGTCACGTACCGCCCTTAGGAGGCCTGGACTCATGGCACTCATTCCTGTGAGGTGATGTGTTGTCAGCAGATCTACTATCCTCACCGTTAATTCTGACTTCCAAGCCTGCAGTTCGCTACTTTTTTCTTTCAAGTAGCTTCCCAATTGTCCTCACGACGCTGGGTAGACGCCGCAACGCCAACACCATCTGGTGAGTACAAATGGTCACACCTACCTTCCCTTTGACCCAGGGTTGGCTGGTTTAAACCAAGGTGGTTAAACCATGGTTTAAACCAAAAAACAAAAAAATGTTCGTAAAAGTGTAAGTGTTTGTAAAATCTTGATGAACACACATTTGTGGGTTATTACGTTTCACTCCCGTATATTATTCGTATTATATTCAGACCTAAATTCCCCATTCATTACTTAAAAAGATTATACTACAAAAGCAACTTTTTTTTAAAAAAAAAAGTTTATAAAAGTTTATTTTGTGATTTTTTGTAGTTGTTATTATTGTTATGTAGTTGCAATCAAAGAAAAATTCTAAATATTGCTTCGTTTCAATGTTTACTATTGATAAAATACATCGAAAATGCCATACTTTTTGTGTGTGTGGGGGGGGGGGGGTCATACAAACCCCACGAGAGGCATTTAGTGAAATAAGTATCTTTGGTATCTATTTATGTATAAATGAGTCTGAGCCAAAGTGGACTCAAATAATTCGTATCTTTATTCACTTTTCTTATTGATATGCAGATTAAGTCGGTGTATTTCTTTAATTTGGACCATAAAAGTCGTTGTTAACTAATTTGAACTAAATTAGTTCTTCTGTACGCCGTAGTACTTTGAAATTGTTCATATGTAATTCTGTGTAATGGTTTAATTTGTGCAACTGTTTATCTTTTTGTCCTTCTGAAATGACTCTTGACAGTTATATTAAGAAGCATGTAAAGATCAGTACAACGTATTTTTTTTTTTTTTTTTTTTTTTTTTTTAATCAGGATTTCTTCGTGAGTGAGTCGGCAGACGTATCGCATTTGTGGCCAATTAGTCCTGGTTCCGAGTTCAAATGGAGGACAATTTCTCTCGGATGTAACTCGAGAAGCGGTTTTTATTTCGCTTTAAGCTTATGTGACCCCTTCCAGCATAACCCGGTTGTTGCATAATAACATAAAGGCGAAACAAACTTATTTCTGTCCATATATGATATGAATATATAGAGCAAATTATTTAAACCATAAAAACCTGGCTTAAACAAAAAAACCGTTTTTTAAAAAAAATAAAAACCATGGTTTTTGCTAACCCTGCTTTGACCACACCCGGCATTGTATAACTTCGCTGATCTCACGGGGAGTGGTATTCCAGTGTGGTTACGACGTTGGTAATCTAATCTAATATAAATAAAATAAAGAGTTTGTTTGTGTGCCTGACTGCGTGCGGCCTAGGGACCAGACGAGTGAACCGAGAGTTACTAAACTTTGGTCAGGGGTACCTTGGACAAGACCCTAGATCAAGACGAAGCCCTTTATTCAAATTTCGAACCAGGGGGTCTCAGGGGGGGAGGAGTTTACCGGCACCGGCTTGGGAACCAGACAAATTGACCGAGTTACCAAATTTTAGTCACAAATACCTTGATCCAGGCTCCTGACGAGAGTTAGTTTTTGTCAAAATTCGAACCAGGGGGTCTCAGAGGGGCGTTTACCGGGACATGTAAAAGTAGTAGAAAATGACCGATATTAGTGTCGAATTCATAGTTTTCGTGCTCGCTGAAATCAATAGTGAAACTCCGACTTAACTTCCAAATTCACGCTATTCGGTTCCGGGCCGGGAGTCACCGGAAGGAAGGGGGTGAGATACCGAGATATATAAAAGTAATTCAAAATGACCGATATTAGTGTCAAATCCATAGTTTTCGCGGTCTCTGAAATCAATGGTGCCACTTCCATTAGCGATGACTTGCAAATTTAATTACAATTGTGTGCGGGCCGGGAGTCAGCGGAAGGGGGGGATCCGAGACATGTAAAAAATAGCCCAAAATGACTGATATTAGTATCAAATCCATAGTTTTTGCGGTCGCTGAGATCAATGGTGATACTCCCACAGGCGTTGACTTCCAAATACGAGCCCCGTGCGATGCATGGGTATATTCTAGTAAAATAATAAATGCATATTGAAATAGTGAGGAAATTGGCTAGGAAATATAGAGAAGTACTAAACTAACTCCCTGGAGCTACGGTCCATGAGAGGCTGTGCCTGACCAACGGCGCAATACAACCACCATCAGCTACGCACTGAAAACATTCGAGATAGGAAGATCCAAGGAAGAATATCCGGCATACCCCCTCCCCTCTTCTACTTACATCATTGCCTTTACGTCACATAGAGAAAATATAATGCAAAGGCGTGGATCGGAAGTAGGAAAGTTTTGCTTTATTCTGTAACATTTACATACTTTCCGACAATTTAAGTCAAATAGTATGTGTTTTAAGCTGAACAAAGTAGAATAAAATAGTTTTCATATATTGTCACATGACGTGGGCTAATCGCAAAACCTAGCAACAAAAATGTACGTTCTTCAATCACGCTAACACTAGCCTATATTAGTGTAAAAGATACGGATGCCATACGGAACAAACGCTGTACTATGCTATTTTGATGACCGTAATGAGTTTGGCCATACTGAGAGGTGAATACAGTTCTATTTCAATTGGAGCGGCAACGCAGCTGAAATCTAGTTAGAAAGAAGGATTTATGGTAGGGACAAGTAAACCCTTAGATTTTGACCTTCGAGGAAAAAATTGGATATGTTTTGTCGCATACTATACTATTGACATTAAGCCACACTAAGCAGTGTTGCATATCATGATCCCTAATGATTGAAAATCCGAAAGATGCCTAAAAGTGTCCGACTAGTTCCAATGAGCGATCTTAAGTAACGTACTGGTAATAATAACAGCAGGAAACAGCATACGAGAATGCCGAACTCGTGGATGTGGTGTTCAAACAGTACACTGAAGCCGAAGTTTGAATTGCTAGCCATTGGAAAGCATAAAAGGGTATATTTCAGTTTCTCCGCAATCTTGCATAGTTAGTTACTTCACAAAATATAGCTAAGCAAGCGAAGGGGGTTAAAAGCACAGCAAGGCTCGTTGTTTTCTACTTTTATCACAAGTTAGACAAAAACAAGGTACTCGGTTCTGCAGCCATGAAACGAGTTGGGGGAGATTCTAAATGCCATCCGCATAAAAATGTTAAGATTTCAAGGAATCTCTCCCATATATAAGGCACGAAATAGGAAATGCAAAGTGTGTTCTATAAGTAAGCTATGAAGAAGTAAAGTGACATGTAAAGGTAGTGTAAAAAGTGATTACTGAAATCTCGCAAAGCTGTGCTGCACGCAAAGTCTGTTTTTATGCCATATACTGTTTTTGGTAAATGTCTAGCAAAAGGAGTCCAAAAATACGTAAAAATGCAAAATTTACAGGAGAAATGGAAGATGCAAGTACTTAGACCTAACAGAACATAACCAAATCATACTGGAGAAAAAGCGAAATTCTATCATTTTTTCGAAAATTATGCTGGACTCCTACACTAACATAATCTAAAATGGCAAAAGTGCATTTTGTGCAGAACAAGTGATTTTGACACATTGCTGACATGACGCAAGGTGGGAAAAAAATGAAATCTTTAAGTTTTACGTCCCACGGTTATGCCGGTTTAAGCTAAAGGAGACGGTGATGATGAGAGATGAGTGAAATGGTGGAATGAAGAAAGTGGGAGGAAACGGGAGAACCCCGAGAAAACCCACGAGCACGGTGTTTGTCCACCACAAAGTTCACTTGGCGGGGGCTGGGATCGAACCCGAGACCCCAAGCACCAGAGGTGAACGCTCTACCACTGAGCCACCGCGCCCCCCACGCAAGGTGGGAATAAACTAATCAAACCTAACCTATTCTGAACAGAAACTACCGAAATTGTAACTTTTTTTAAAAGAAAAATAGCTGCACTCCTACAAAACATTGTCCATGTTTTTTTCCTCCACTATTCTCGTGCACATTCATCCACTATTCTCGTTCAGTCTAAGTTGGTTTGTGTTTTAAAGTTAATTCGTATTTTATGCACTACTTTTTATGCCATATGTGCACACACACACACACTGATTATATTCAGTCTCCTAAAGTCAATTTGCACACATGAATGCAACTCCTCCTTTAAGCAACACTTTTTAAGGCGGTAAAAGTGCATTTGCTGCTAGTTCATATCTCATGAATATAAGCATGTCTCCACAGAATGGGATGTATCCTCATGCACGGGAGATGAGAAGTAGCTGTTCTTGGAAAAAGAAATGTAACTTAAGATTATTCTATCATTTTTCAAAATCATGTTATCCTACATCCTGAATGAAGCAATCACTTATTTCACATGCAGATCGAAATATTACCGGCAGGGAACTCGTGCAAAAGAATACCGAAACACTAGTAAGCATGCATTTTACTACCACCACCACAAATAACACCGGAAAATATAGTGTATAATGACAATGTACATAGTTGCACATTTCAATTAGTCAGTTCCATAAGCCTGTCACTATTCGAACCTTTTCACGTCATTTTGTATTCCGGGAGAGGAAAAGAAAATCCTGCATATTCTTTCGACACACAAACTCAAAATTACCTTGTGGAGGTTGTGGAAGTTCCATTTTCCATACATACGGTATTCAAAACTATGCCGCGCCCGTCTAGTTCACAACCGCAATATGTAACACAGAATTTGTCATCTTAAAAAAGATTTCAATACACTCAACATATCTGTTATACATACATAAGTACGATGGCGTCCTGGCAATCGACGAGTTCGGAATTACAGATAGGAATTAGTTTTTATGTTGTTGATTCTAATTCTCAAACTCATATTCAAATGTCAGTGCCCTCATTCCGTAGTGGTATGTGCAAAATGACCGCGCCTTCATTGCTTCCGAACGCGAATTTCCCAGCACGTATAAATGAATTGGAGTGCCTAGTTCCGACTATAGACTAGTTCCGACCTGCGAATTGCGAAAACTGACGAAGAGATGCGAATGCGATTGATCCCAACATGCTGGGATTGTTCGTCGAATTCATGTGAATGTAGAGTCGTCTGCAGAGTAAATGAGCTCTACGTGAGGAATAAAGGGTAATAGTTTACATGAGAACGCCGTGATCTGCGTTTCTTGTGTTCTATTACCACTTCTACATGAAATACCATAAATTTTTGTACGTAGTGCAATATTAAGAAGTATCCATGTGCACAAGACATGCGATATGCGTTAAATTCCCCCCCCCACACGCACACATAGTCATAGATAAAGTACAAGGGCACTGCACATGCAGATATAAAGTACAGGTACGTCCGTTTTTATTTTCGTATCAGTTGATAAGTAAATCAAAGTCGCTTTGTTACCCCCTTGGTAAGTTCGTAGATACTCAATGAATAATCCCTAAAAGTATGAGCGTCCAGCTCCTTCGGGAACTGACGCGGCTTTATGTATACTATATCCGAATAAAGTTTGTTTTCCATGAAAGCACACGACGTTGCGAGGTGCGGAGATAAAAAAAAAATATTAATAAATAAAAAATAAAAATAAAGATGGAAATAGATGTTGATGCTTTAATATATATATATATATATATATATATATATATATATATATATATATATATATATATATATATATATATATATATATATATATATATATATATATTGATAAAGTTCCATTATGGAACCAAATTCATCCAGATTACCACAAACGACACGTCGTGAACAAACAATGGGCAGACGCAAGCAAAGAACTTTGAGTGGAAGATATACATATTTTCTTTTGTTTTGTATTTAAAATATGAAGATTAAATTAGTAGACGAACCACAACATTTTATTCATTTTATATGTCGTTTTTGTTCCTCAAATAATGATTTTACGAATGCATGTAATTATTGACAAATATGTTTGAAATAGGAAAAACGGTTTTTTTTTTTTTTTACTCATCGAGAAAATTTTCTTAGAAAGTAGGTTGATTCTGTAATTTCTAATTTTTATTTAGTTATTTTATTTTAACGTGAAAATAGTAGCTGTTATACCACAGAAACATAATAATAACGGAACGACATTTTATTTCGCACACAAAGGAAATAATAGATATTATTGTTATTTAGGCTCTCAAGTCTTTAAGGTACGAATTTAAAAGCAAAAATATTTCACATTGCAGCTTTGAAAGAGACATTCTAACTTGATTCTCATTCGCAAAACTTCGGATTCAGTAGAGGTACATGATTTAGAAGTGCGCATTCGTAAGCAATGAAGGGGAGCCTTAATTTTTGCGTATTCCTTTTTGAAAGAAGAAGAAGAAGATTTCTTTAATCCATCGTGGACGGTTTTGTGTGGAATCATATTGTAGAATATATTGTAATTGAGTTTGAAGAAATTGGAACGTAACTGATCCAGAAATTTATCAAAATATTCAGCAAAAGATAAGGAAGTGAGTATTATTTTTTTGAAACATTCGTTAATTGATGATTAATAGTGTAGAAGCAGTTACATAAAGTTCGATTCCTCCTCTTAGCTAACAATATGGTGAGTTACACGATGTGAACCCCGATGAAATGTCATAAAAATACTCAATGAATGTGACCAAAATTTAACTTGCAAAGACACGCATATAAAACATAGGCGACGAGGAGGTAAGAGATAGAAAATTCTATTTTGAGCGCAAGCTTTACTTTGAAGTGAAAACATACGAACCAAGATTGATGCCGTAGCGTTCCTTAAGTAATACCTATCAGTTGGCAGTTCCATGCACAGGAAGAAAATACCTGCTTGTACTTCGGGATAGTTTTGGAAGTGGGGGCAAAGTCAGACAAAGAAACCACCATGTTTACAGGAGAAAGAAAGAAAGAATTCTGGGCTTGTGTATAGCCCGCTCACCCTAGTTCTGTCACCGGAACTGGGAGAGTTGTTGCTACTACTATTATTATTATTATTATTACTACTACCACCACCACCACCACCAGCTGCTGCTGCTTCCTTACAACAAGATTTACATCTTAAATCTTTATAACATGCGATTCCGATTCATTATGAACTAATATGAATCGTTAGAATCACTATGATTTATTAAAAATCACTGGGGAATCACTCAATCCGAATTCTGCCCCCACACCCCAAATCCAAAATCCAACCATAAACCATCAAAAAATACAAAAATATAGCAAGCGAGCACGGATTTTGTATTCAAAAGAAATTTATAAGGAACAGTTTTCTGCAGGTGACTATTTATAAGGAAGACGAGCATATGTTAGGCAGAAGAGATCCAGCTCTTTTTTCTAAAAAATGTTATAATTTTGGTAACTTATGTTAGCATTAGGGTTGGTAGGGTTAGGTGTAGGGGCCCAGCATAATTTTCCAAAGACTGATAGAATTTCGTTTATTTCTACCAATATTAGGTTAGGTTAGGTTAGATATGCGTACTTGCATCATCCATTTCCCCTGTAAATTTTGTGTTTTTTACGTGCTTCTGCACCCCTTCTGCTAAACGTACTCCGCAACATATTTCTGCAGGCGACAAAATTTTATACAAAGACGCTGTATTTTAAGTTTACAAGTGTAAAATCATTACAAGTGCTTTACGGTGGATAAAGTAAGTGAATGCATATGAAAAATAATTCTATTAGATGTTATTTCCACCGGCGGTGTACTTCTGTGCAGTTCACAGATGCTGTTCTTTATGATTACAAGTGGAACGTTACTAGTATGGAACCATGACAAGTTCTATTGGAACTCATATATTTGCCATAATCAACATCTTTTCACTATCCTCGCTGGCGCGCCTGCTCCCTTTTCACGGGTTACTGCGCGGGCTCACCAGCTTCGCTCTGTCATGACTCCGTCATGTGGAATTCGTGCTTTTTAATGGACACCTAGCAAAAGTTGTCTTGTTTTCTGCAGTGTAGTTGTTATGCCGTAATCAGGAAACCGTGCTTATACGCAAATACGAAAACGGCATTATTCGAGCAGACAGTTCTACCAAATTTTCATACATTTATTGTATTTTAAGGCTTCTTTTTGTAGAACATGCACTAAGTGAGGCGCCATTGCATAAACCACGAACCAACTTGTGCTAGGTGGCCACTAAAAAGCACGAATGCTATCTAACCCTGGAACGCAGCAGGGGAACCCGGGGGGAAGAGCGCATACTCATAAACGAGGATAGTAGAAAGTTACATAAAATATCCGCAATAATTTTCACTTTCAAAATAGTTTCATTGGTTTCCCAGGTACAAATGGCCCGCTGCAGGGAGAAATTTGTCAGTTTTAAATTTGTACTTCTTTCCCACACTTCGCGCAGTTAATTTTAGGTTTCGACATACCATGACGCTGCAAAAAGTTTACGATATGACGTCTTTATCACAATTCTTTGTAATAAAATCGTATGTTTGCATTATATCCATCGCAAACGTCCATTGCTAACACTAACAGAACATTCCCGCCGTTTATTTTACAGTTAGAATACATACACTACCATTGAAAATGTATTTCAATATGATATCTAATGACAGAAATTACTAATGACAGAAAGGTATTTCACATCGTTATTTACCTATAAATTTTGTTTTCGGTAGAACCGTCTGCTAGAGTGAACCCTAGAAAACTAATTGTGATTTTTCAACAATTACCTCTGGTAGCCCCCTTGAATTTTATCTATGCCAAGTGAGATTTTTCATGTCCCCCGCCGCAAATCTTTTAGGAGACAATAACAAGAAAATTAGTGAAAGAATTACAATTTTTCAACAATTGTTTCGTTTGGTGCGCCAAAAGTAAAGCTGGACGTTAAACACAAAGTAATATAGCTGTAATTTTATCTTTACAAGTGTAGGGTTACCACTAAAATTATTGGTGCCTTCCATTTCAATTCATGTAGAGCTTGTACCATCTCAAATAGTGTTAACTTTTTCTATAGCAACTAGCTATGTTTTTAAGAGACCCATATTTTTTTTTTGTTTTTTCGAACGGGGAGTACAGTTTATGAATTGTAGAAGACATGGAAAATGGTCAACTTCGGAGCACCACCATTCAGCTATGGAGACAGATAGAGTCATAATTCTTGTTGTGGTATGTACATTCATGTTCAAAATTATTGTCGCATGTCTATAAATATGTTGTAGGAATATTATTTGATAACGAATTCGCCCGGTATTTCTTATAATGTTAGTATATGTGTGTATAATCGGCAAAGACATGTATGTGGTAAATTTCATGTCAAAAGAGCAGTAAATAAGAACAATGAAACAAAAATAAAATTTTCTTGTCCATTTAGCAACATTTTGTTTTACTCATTCTAATTTTCTTATTTATAATTCTTTTCGTATGAAATTTACCACAAATATACATTTCTCGATTATACACATAGTATTAAAAGTAGCCTGCAAAATCGTTATCAAATTATATTCTTACAAGAAAACAGTTATAGATATGCGACAGTCATTTTGGACATGAGTGTACATAGGGATATGAATAAACTATATTTATTGTAACGTACCGGTTTACCGGTAGCGATTACATTATATTAATACCGGTATGCATGTTGATACTTGTTTACTCGTTACATGTTTGATGGCTCCCGTATTGTGTATCTGTGCCAATTTTATTTTATTATTGTTATGTTCGTGTGTTTGTGTTAATTACATAGGTTAGTTGTTGTTAGGTCGGGTTGGCACACCTTTGCTTTCCCTGATATTTCGTAATTATATAGATTTAGGCTATTATTCTATATCTGAGCACACGTTTGACTTGTAAAACCTATATTGTTAGGCGGAATATAATTATGTATAAATAAATTAACCGGTGTCACAATGTGCATTGTGCTGAGGAAGAACTGCATTATGGTAATACAAATATAATTACGATAATAATAACGAAACATTACCAATGCACTTCAAAATCATATTAAATAGTTGAATAGAAGAAGGGGGATTTGTATTACACACTTTATTAATTTGAAAATGGTATTATTATTACTCACCAAGATTTTCAATCCAAAATTCTTGTATTTTTATACTTAATTATCAATAGAGCATTAGGCCTAGCGTTAGGCCTAATAATAATGACAATTCAGTGAAGCTTTAGTGAAGTTTTCTGCTGGGTACTACCAAACTCAACTGATTGATAATATTAGCAATATTAGTATTATGTTTATAAACAGTAAAATCACTAATTTGGGAGAAAGCAAACATAATTTTAATGATAGTTGTTGATATACTGATTTTTCTAAATTAATGCAATTAACTATAATGTGAATTAATAATTATACATAAAATAGGATATGCACGAGTAGTTAGGTATAGAAGAAGAAGAAGAAGAAAGTAACACACCAGCAGGAAAAGGGGGGTGAGAGAACTCGATGTCGAAAATTTAGTATATTACGAAATTATTGGATTTGTGCCATCAACCTATATACAAAAAGTGATCTGGGAATAACCTTAATAATCTCTTTCGGTTGCCGAGTTCTCACAAAATTTTTATTTAACCTTTTCTGATCCACCCCCGCTGGTCATTAATGTCTGCAAATCGCCATGATGGAAGCAGACATATAACCTCAGTTTGAGAAGACTGGTGACGGCCGAGATTCCCGGCTTTTGGAGAAGGGAAAGTGGGCTGTTATCGGGCTCCTTAAGACTGTAAGTAATTGTACCTGGCTTCCAGGTAACCTGATTTTTCTTATTTTGAACAATAACATCTTTATGGAGATAAAAGTTCGTCTTCCAAGATGGCGTCGGTGACGTAGGAGTGTATTGTGAAATTCAACAGTTTGAAAAATTTTTATAAAAAAACTAATAACTCTTGGAAGTAATCTTGCGAAAAATGATCAATATAAGTACTATGGATAGCTAAATTTCATTTGCGTTACGCATCTCGCTTATCTGCCATAAATGTCTCCACGTTACTATTAATCTTTACAGTCAATTCAAAATTTTGCATGATAGAATGAATCTTAATACGGAATGCATTTAAATATAAGCGAATTTACCCTTATTGCGTATTCGGTACATGTTCTTAGTTACTGTAAACTCACGGTATGATTAGCTTAGCTCCGGAATATTTTATGAAGGTTGATTTCACCTTGTGGCTCTTAGATTTATATGACTGACAAACTAATGAATTGATCCACCACATTAGTATGAATTTTCTTGCATGTTGTAAAAGAAAAAGTAAATAAATAAAACAATAACGTTCCATAATAGTATTGAGAATATCCTGTCACGTACTTACGTTTCTTATCATCAATCATACCATATGTACATAATTCGCTGTCCATTATATTTTTTTTTTCTTTCTTTTCCTTTCTTTTCTTTGTAGTGCATAAATAGAATATTTAATGTGTTGTCCGAGGGCGGGCTAAATGCTTAAGCCATATCTGATATATGCTACAGTTTTAGAACTCAGTTGGAGTTATACAGTAGCAACACAGATTGGAGGACATTGTAGAATATGAGTGACAGTTAGATAATTATGTCTTCAGAAATGGAACGTTCAGTTTTTTTTTCATAGATAACTAGCAGCGTTCACCCCGCTTCGCTGCGGTCACCCCGGAACGCAATAAACTTTGTTACTTAGATAATTTTTACTTTTTCGCTTTCAAGTGATTTATAGCGCCTGTTAGTTATGTTAACCCGCCGAGTCACAGGGTCATGCGGGTTGCATATAAATACGTTTATTTTTATACCTATGATGAACTAATAACAAAGGATTTCTACGTATGGACACCTGAATGGTCAATTATCTCAAGACACTGGTAATTGAAAATTAAAGTGATATGATAAAAACCATCTAGGGTCCACATCCTAACAACCCCCCAAAAATGAAAGAAATCGGTTCAGCCGTATTAGCGTGATGAGCGGACAAAGGATTTTTTGTACGTATTTACACCTGATTGGTCAATTATCTCAAGACACTGGTAATTGAAAATTAAAGTGATATGATAAAAACCATCTAGGGTCCAAATCCTAACAACCCCCCAAAAATGAAAGAAATCGGTTCACCCGTATTAGCGTGATGAGCGGACAAAGGATTTTGTGCGTTCTCTTTTATATATATAGATTAAAAAGGGGATGGATCAGTATTTGGTAGATTTTTTTTTTTTCTTGTCTGTAAAACCAGTCATGATACGAATTCAGTCGAAGAGCAATTATTGTAAAGTTCCGTAGTTGGCTACTCAAGATCAATCCTTGTCTGATATATTGTAACTAATGTACCGATTCGCTGAAACTGTCTTGTGATTATCAAATATATCAATTCAAGTATCGATATGCAACTTTATGAAACTGTTATGAGATACAATTGTCTTAAGTTATTAATCAAACTGGATTTTTTTTTTCAAACTTGTCTCCGTTTTGTAATGATAAACCGACCTAAAATAATAAAATTGTTATCCTAAATTGTTATCCTATGATTTCGAATAAACTAATTTGTTAAATAGCAATGTGAACAGTGATACATATAGAGATTGTAATAATACGGAATCTTACTGCTGGTTTACTGCTTAAGCAAGAACCTAAATGTCATGTTCTAGAACCGAGTCAGTTGTGCGTTATTTCGTTGGAACAAAGCAGTATTACAGAACTTAGTTTTCTTTTTTTTTCTTTTTTCTTTATTACCTATTCAAAATTGGTAAATTATCATAGTGTATAATATTTAGAAATATTCATCACTCTGTTTTATTGGATTTTAAGAATCTTTAACGAAGTGGTAACCCAATTCAGGAATTTTGATTTATTTTCGAGATTTTCTCATTCCTGGAAATGAGCGTTTTACATTATTATAGTTTGGTTTGCGCATACGTATCTCTTTGTACATAAATTTGCAAATGAATGTCATCTGAAAAGTCGAAGTTTGCTGATTTTTTTTCGAGTACTTCCGGTTCGAATTTTAAAATTCTGTTTTCACGGTTGGTAAGACCTAGTTACCCGCTTTCCGAAAATAATTTTGTATCGCTTCTGTGTGCAACCGTTTCGTCGCAAAAAAATGTGAGAAATTGTCAGATTTTCAAAAATCGCCATTTTCTCGATAACACCATATTTTAAAATTCTGAAATTTTGTCAGATGGTTCAACTTTACATGAATAATGAACACACCAAATATCATTCTCGTCCAATGCTTCATGAATTACCTACTTAGCGAAGTTTCGTTAACTTTGATGTCGCAGTTGGCAACACTGGAAACAATAAAAGTGCAACTATTTGATGATGTTCACATGATGATGATGATGTGATTCACATTCATTAAATAAAGTATAAAAGTTTTTCCTGACGGCTCTTTATTATTTTGATCAAAAATGCTCTCTGAAATATTAAAATGTGCCTCCCTCTTCCCCTCCGTTTTATTAAACCTCTTACGAAACACACAAATTTTAAGTTTACTTGAAACGGCTATCCAATAAATTCAGATGATCTATAAAAAGACTGAACTACCACCTCAGTGATGATTTGGAATGCACCAGACTAAGTCCCAGTAAGTGCAATGTCATTACAGTGATCGAAAATAGACCAAAAGTTTAAAAAAATCGAAATGTTTTCTTACGCTTTCCATCAAAGAAATTTACGGACTTTTTAAACAGAACAATTCCAGCATAAGAATGGGTCACTCGAAATTTTACAGTATTCGACCAAAGTGATTCAATCCGCAACCTGCGAGGGAAGTGTGTGTGTGTGTGTGTGTATTGTGCAAATTTTAAGTTAGCTGCTACTGCGTTGCAACAGATCAGTGGTGCAGCCTATATTGAAGCTGTCATGAGTGACTATTTTCTTTAGTAGTATGATCCGTAGAAAATGACAGCTGCCTTCTTCAAGAATGTGGTGAATGTCCTGGAGTGGAAGGAATGAGTGTGAAGTCTTTAATTATTGATCCTGATGAAAATGAAAGTGTTACGTATGCCATATGGGAAAACAATGATCTCGTTAAAAAAAAATATATATAAATAAAAAATAACTGTGCCACTTACTATTTTCGTATCGTACGTTGCTGGTTTAACTGTAAGAATTGTAATTCATGATTACATCAAGAAAATCCAAAGAGAATTAATTGCTACCGAAAAGCATCGTATAAAATTTCAAGATACAAATTTTATTTTTCTTCATGTGGACTTCGCTGAAAACTGGACTGTTATTCTGCAAAGTGAAATTTAGAGTTATCACCAGAAAAACTAGCAGATTTCTATCCTTACAGCAGTGGTATATTATTATGAAACAAAGACAGTGTTGTTGTAAAAATCGACGACAAAAGACACGATTAGGCTCATGTACTCATAACCATAGACAAGATTCTAAAAATACTCGAAGAAAAGCGAAAATATAGGTTACAGAAAAAGGTCCGAATACCTGAAAATAAGTGTCAACAATTTTTTATCCGTGTCAGTTATTTCTGACGGTGCTGCATCCCACTTTAAAATTCGATTTCTGATGTTCGAGATGCAGACAGGTCCGATAAAGCAGTGGTTTTTCAGTGAAACCGGACATGCAAGAGTCTCTGCGACGGTATGTGGTGAGGAAGGGGGGAAGGATGTGGCAACGTGGCATAACCTTAGGCAAAAACAGATACACATTATTAAAACTGCAGAAGAATTCGTGAGTATAGTGTAAGTACAAACTCCTGGTATTACTCTCGTTTTGTTGCCTGGAACTAAATTTGACAATTTACGGGAAAAAAGTGCAAGAATGAGAAAGTGTGCCACCGGTACTGGTATTCAACAAAGTCACCTTTGGCTTTCGGAAAATGTCGAAGTTTTTATGGCAGTAACGGTTCACCATGAACTAACTTCATGCTTCCCCCAAAATCGAACTTCTGTAGTTCAAAATGTAGATTTAAGAAGTCTGCAAAAAGGAACTTTTGTTACATGCATATATGATAACCAGTGGTGTATAGCAGAAATATTATGAATAAATCATGAATTACGTGAAGTTGAAGTGCTGTTTATGCTTCCACATGGACCTTCAGCAGGGTACAGGTTTCCAGAAGAGCATAAGAGAAGTGAAGATAAGTGTTTTGTGACTATCGACAACGTGCTACGAGTTGTGAGTGCACCAACTCCTATTTTAGCATCTGCACGGTTACATGCAGTAACGAAGAAGACACCAAGCAAACAAATGATTAGTTCATATGAAAAATGAAAAGATAGAGAGAAAAAAAAGTGAAATTTTGTTTCTGAATTCCATTTTAAGTAAGTGAACTTAAAATTTGTGTTTCGTATGGTAATTTCCATCTCAGATTACTTCGGTTTAAGAAAACGGATGAGTAGGGGAAGGCTCATTTTAATATTTCAGAGAGCATTTTTGATCAAAATAATAAAGAGCAGTCAGGAAAAACTTTTATACTTCATTTAATGAATGTAAATCACAAACATCATCAAATTGTTGCACTTTTATTGTTTTGAATGTTGCCAACTGCGACATCGAAGTTAACGAAACTTTGCAAACTTCAAAAAGCTGTAGTTAATTCATGAAGCATTGGTCGAGAATGGTATTTGGTGTGTTTATTATTCATGTAAAGTTGAACCATCTGACAAAATTTTAAAATATGGTGTTTTCGAGAAAATGGCGATTTTTGAAAATTTGAGAATTTCTCAAATTTTTTGCGACGAAATGGTTGCACACAGAAGCACAAAATTATTTTCGGAAAGCGGGTAACTAGGTCTTACCAACCGTGAAAACAGAATTTTAAAATTCGAACCGGAAGTGCTCGAAAAAATATTAGCAAACTTCGACTTTTCAGATAAACTGGCGTTCATTTGTTAATTTATGCACAAAAAGATACTCATGCGCAAACCAAACTATAATAAAATATAGTTTATTTATATCCCTATGTATATACCACAACAAGAATTATAACTCTACCTGTCTCCATAGCTGAATGGTGGGGCTCCAAAGTTGATCATTTTCCATGTCTTCTACAATTCATAAATTGTACTCCCCGTCTTTGATGGCCCATTACTTGGCAGGAAAATTTATTTATTAGACACAACAAAGAAAAATTGTCTCTCTCTTAAAAACATGTCTAGTTGGTATAAAAAAAAGTTTCAACAATATCTGAGATGGTGGTGGTACAATTTTATTTTATTTTTTTGCCTGAGTTGAAATGGAAGGCATCTATTACAAGTGCTCTCAGATGGATCAAGTGAGTGAGTGCATGTGAAAGATGACTTTGTTAAATGCTATTTTCCACCTGCAGGCTCACGTCTCATATAGCTTGCTGCTGAAAGGAATGCAAAACTGAAATCAACTCAATTCATGAACAGTGTACAGAAGTTGTATTTTATGTTTACAAGTGGAGCGTTACTAGTATGAAACCATGACAAGTGCTTTTGAAACTTGTATCATTACCAAAACCCACTTCTTTTTACTTGCCCAGCTTATACCCACCATAAGTAGTTTAGGTGTATCTTATGTGTTAGATTTGTTCAGTGTAGTTTAGGTAAACTTGACTTTGGTAAATATACTTTAGATTAGCGTACCTTTTCTAAGTGTAACTTAGGTAAAACCTTTTCACAAGTTTCAAATTTAGTAAATTTCTCGTGTTTATTCCATCACAGTGCAAGTTAGTCCTAGAGTTTATTTTTTTAAAAAATTATTAAATTAATTAATTAATTAATTAATTACAAAACCATTGTGAAATATTCCAGAACCAAAGGCATGTTTTTTTCGGGGTATGTAGTATCCGTACAGATAAAACTCCTGTACAGTTCTCAGAATTTTTGGGATTAGGGTTTCGATACAACGCAATGAAGACGTTAGTCACGTTAGTTAAAACGTGAATATTGTCTATGAAACATGTTAAACTTGTAAGTTGTCTTGCTCAGTGGGTTGTAGTACTGTATGGTACTGATCAACAATAAAAGAATGAATTTTTTTTTAGAATTATCACTGTCGTGAAAAAAGAAAAAAAAACTTCATCACGAGAAGTTTGTCAAATTTTCAAACGGAGGATATCATTTTAATCAGTAAATTGTATTCTTTCAAATAAAACAAAAGGCAAGAAAATATCTCGAACCGTTTCAGAGATTTTGTCTAAAATCGCACGTGAGAAATGGAGCCATCTTTGGCGGCCTCTTTCTCTGACAAGGAATGTTTTTGGTCACACACAAAAGTTCCTTACTTCATTCTGAATTTTAACGTCTATTGAATCCAATAACATCTGAGACTATCAAGGCAACCCACCTGCCTCAGTTGATAGGGACTATGCCTAATTAGACTGATTTTTTTAAATGATGAATATTATCATTTTTACAAATAAAAAGTTATCCGCTTAAAAATGGTCCCCTTTGGCATCGACGCACCGATGGAAGCATTGTTCCCATTCTTTGTAGTGATGCTTGGAAGGCTTATGCTGGAATACCTTTTAGCTCGACGGTTACGCCCTTTTGTATATTATCCAGAGTACCAAAATCTCGCCCTTTCAAATGGTTTTTGAGAAAGGGGAATGACAAGAAATAACAGGGTTTGATATCCAGCGAGTAAGGGGTTCATGAATCCCCACCCTATTTGCTGTAGGAATGCTTTTTTTCTGCCTAAAATTCATTAATTGAGACCTCCCCCTTTCCCCGTGTAGCATTATTCTTTGGAGCCATCTTAGTGCATACTTCACTTGTCCAAATCCTACGTGAAAATTTGATGGACAGTAAGCACGGTAGAATGTAACTCACTTCTGATCATTCTCACCGTCAATCGACGATATGATCTTAAGATACTTTACTCTTTCCACATTGCCATCCAGTTTTTAGGTTGAAGATCTTCCCGCACGAGGTTCGTCTTCAACTTGTTCGCAACTTTGTAAAAGCATCATAAGCCATCTGAACACTTGTGTCTTGGATAGAAAATATTCTCCATAAGCCCTTTGTAACTTAGGGCTTGAAAAATCTTGCTTGCAATTACTTGCCAGCCAAAATATCTACTAGCCAGACTATTTGGCAGGTACAATGTTTATGCAAATAAACAAAAAATCACTTTGCAATACAGTATATATCAATATTTTTTATTTTGTTTATTGGCATGTCTCTTACAAATAAAAAATGTGATCGTTTTATCTACCGTTTTATTTAAGCTTATTGGATCGCAGTTTGCTACCCAATGTCTTAGAAATGCAATGCAAACGAAAAGTTATATCGCAAAATCAGATGCATCTCATAATAATAGTTTATTACCAAAGATGATGATAGTCTGTTATTGCAACAACGGTCCCGGGTTCGATTCTCGGTGGAGACACTCGGTCGAAAAAGTGTAAACAGCTTTTTTAGGTCGGCCATCCTGAATGAGGTGTTCCTGGGTTTTCCTCATTCACACTAGGCAAATGCCGGGATGGTACTTCACATAATGGTCTCAGGCCTCTTCCTTCTTTCCCGGATAGTATGCTGGCCGAGGGACGTTATCCCTCGTACGTGACGGGCTAAATGGCCGAAAGCCCAGAAATCTAAATCCTAAACTCGTAAATTTATTTTTGCAACAAAAAAACAGTATCGAAATGTCTTCAGTTTTTTAAATCTTACATGTAGTTAAAGCACAATGATGAATCCTTTCAGAAACCTAACGTTTCCTTTAGGTGTCGGTTAGGTTTTCAAAAACACAATCTGCTACGGACTATATGACAAATTACTGGAAACTTTAGAACTGACAATAGAAACCATATCTGCTTCAACACTTTATTTTATGTGTAAAGAAAACGGATCAATGGGCTCTTCAAATTCAAGACGAGAGCTTGCTTTCCGGAAAATAGGTTACTAGCGAAAACATGCGACTCTTCTGACCTCCTTCTCATGGTGGTTTCATAGCATTGGCCCAAAAAATATAACTTATTTTGCTACATTCTTCTGTTATGTATTGAAATGACAAAAGAAAATCGGCGTTTGGTTTAAAATGTTTAAATAGTAATAATGATTTAAAAAAAACTAACTGGATCAGAATGGCTATTGGCTACAATATGAGTTAGGAAATGAATATTTCTGTGAATTTAAGCTATTTTGTTTTTACCGTAGAAATGACGTTTCATCTCGTGGAGTGTAATTCCAATTCCAGTTTCTTGAAGTCATTACGGATTCAGACTTTGATTGGGGGTGTAGACAAGCATTCAAAAACAATGCTATTACATTTTAAAAATATAGTTGTGACATTGTCTCTACTTTACTTTTCATACTGTACTGATCTGTGATACACAAATTATTACATTACTTCATGTCTACGTAAAAGAATAATAAATAAATAAATAATATTTCCCTTCGCTGCCGAAAATGCGATACAAAACTTACAAATTGCGATGTACACTCATGTCCAAAATTGTTGTTGTAGGAACATAATTTGATAACGAGTTCGCCCGGTATTTCTTATAATGTTAGTATATGTGTATAAGCGGCAGACATGGATGTGGCAAATTTCATGTCAAAAAAGCAGTAAATAAGAACAATAAAAAGAAAATAAAACTTCCTTGTCCATTTAGCAACATTTTGTTTTATTCATTCTAATTTTCGTATTTATAATTCTTTTCGTATGAAACTTACCACAAATATACATTTTTCGATTATACACATAGTATTAAAAGTAGCCTGCAAAATCATTATCAAATTATATTCTTACATGAAGGCAGTTATAGATATGCGACAATCATTTTGGACATAAGTGTACATATAAATAGTTTCACAGTTTGCTGTTAAGAAAAAAAAAATAGCCTAGATGGACCGCTTTTATGCCAAGTGGCCTAATTCCAAAAGATGAAACAATGAACTAATATTTTTATTCTCTTTCTGTAGATTGGTACTTAAAAAACAGTTAGAGTTTTGGTTGCCAGAATAACAGAAATATGAATTGTTCATAAAATATTGAACTTTAGATTTTACTACTGGAAAATTTCAGTTTTGAAGGTATACCACTTAGTATCCATGCGGTCATATATATAATTAAAAATAAGCATTAACCTTGTGTGCAGAAGTATTATTTGGGCCCTCTCTGAGATCTTGCTAACTCCTTTCTTCCTGCTATTTCTTTTTAATAATTATTCAACAACTGAAGAACATTCTTGAAACATCCTAACTCAGTGTACCTAAAACCCAATAAATTTTTGTTTAGCTAGTAGATCCTCTCACATCACATCTTCATGTATGGAGAAATTTAATGGGTTTTCTATAGATTCCGAGTTCTTTGTCGAGAATGTCTTCCACATAGATGAACAATTGAGAAAAGAAATAGCAGTAAATAAAGAGTTACTTAAGAAGGCCGCACAGAAGGTCGAAATAATAGAACAAGAAGAAATAATCTTTCTTGATACAAGATAATTATTTATATGTAATATATGTATTCTATTTGTAGTATAAAAAATATGTATTGATATATCAACCATTAGTATTTTTTTTTCTTTTTTAAATTTTAATATACTGACCTGATGCGTATTCCTATGATATTTGTCCTTCTATACTAATGACTCTTGACGATTATATTAACAAATATGTAAAGATCAGTCAACGTATTTTTATCAGGAGTCCTTCGTGAGTGAGTCGGCAGATGTATCGTATTTGTGGCCAATTAGTCCCGGTTTCGAGTTCAAATGGAGGATAATTTCTCTTGGATGTTAGCCGAGAAGCGGTTTGGATTCCGCTTTAAGCTTGTGTAACCCTTTCCAGCATAACCCGGTTGTTGGGTACTAACACTAAGGCAAAACAAGCTTATTTCTGTCCATATGTGATGTAAATACACAGAGCAAATTATTGAAACCCAAAAAACTGGTTTAAACCAAAAAATAAATAAATAAATTTAAAAAACCTGTTTTTTTTTTTGTTTGTTTTTTCGATAAAAACCATGGTTTTTGCCAACCCTGATTATATATTATTTGCATGAGTTAAGAATGTCTCAAACCACTGTAAGAGAAATTTGAATTTTGTTTTTTGAATCCCAACTGTCAGAGTTGCCCCGACCCTGGAGGAATTACGGCAAAGTCTCCTAGCTTATATGTATTTACATTGCACTGAGCTTTTGACAATCGTCATAGGTCTGTTCTAGTCACTTAAAAAAACAATCATTTTAAATGTGTTCTATCTGTGTGTGTATGTTATGGATAAAAATGCCACATATTAAAAACTACTTAATATATAGAGAAACAATAAGAACAATTTAACATTGTAACTCACAAATACACTTTTAAACTCTTGGGTCGCGATTTATTTAAAACATTTATAGTCCCTGGATATTTTGGAAAACATGAATAGCCTACATTGTCAGATACATCAAAGACACAGCGTAATTAGCAGCTTCCCGGTCAAAATCTGAGTCCAAATCTGTTCAAAAAATTTCATCTTTTTATACCTAGAAACTCATTTGTACATTTTCCCTGCCAGTCTACTATAAATGGCTCATGTCCATGTAGGGTAAGAAGCCGAAGAAAAAAAAAAAAAAAACACTACATCAACACTGAGAAAGGAGTTCTTCAGATGTAATGTACCTATCTAAGTCACAAATGTTACAAAGACACCCAAATTCAGTAGACATTAAACAGAGTTCCAATAAGCATTATTATAATACATTTTCTTCAAATTTTGCTAAAAGAGAACGCTGCCAAAATTGTCCCATAGTATATCAAATTAGGGCAATTATAGCACCCTTGGTAAATCATATCATTTATTGTAATAACTAACGTGATTATTTTTCTTATAGTACTTTGAAATATGATTAAACCATCTACATCATAAAAAAAACATTTTTTTTTAAATGGCTATCTTAAAAATTGACGCCAGGCAGAGTGTAAAATTCCCGTTTGGCGTATAGAAGCTTTTTATTTATTTATTTATTTATTTATTTTATTGCTTATGACAGCAACTGATCCTGACGAGGTACCTAATAAAAAACACATCTTTTCGTCGTCTTTTAGGTTAGATTCTGCATTGACATTTTTGGTCATATGTTGGTTCCGTATTATCTTCGTCTGTACAAACAAGTATTGTTTTGTATCATTCTAGACGAAGAGATCTCCCAGGGATAAGTTGTACTGGTTGTTTTTTCTTCAGATGATCAAATGTTATTCCCACAGAACATTACCCCATTTGTAGTTAAAAGGATCGCAACACACTTGTCCAGAGATATTTTATTTGACAAAAAACTTCTTTCCGTGATACCACACATTTAGCATCTCTTTTCTTTCGATTGTTAATTATATATATGACAGTCCTCTCGAACACAGTGCCTGTCAGAACACTTCATTTTCATTCAATATACCCAATATCCAACACATAATCTTTCTTTCAGAGAACAACGCTGAACCGAGGTATTGCTACTAGCTTGTTTCATCGGTAGGTGTGTACATACTTGCCTGAAAGTCTTAGTTCTGCTTCATACACGTCTATTCAGTGCAGTTTCTTGTTCAGACTTGCAATTCTGTGCACGTTATTCGAGTAATCACTCGTGCTTGTAAGGACTTTGTTTTGTGTATATTTTATTTGTAGCATTGTATTTTACTGTTATAGCCGTATTCAGTTTCATTTTCATTTATTACGTGTTATATGCTACATAAAATGCATGCATTCTACTGCTCCTTGTCATCTTTTATACATAACATTCCAATGTTGCAATTCGTATACCTACAAACTCTAAAATACCAATTTTATGGTGTAAGTACATCATGACCTAAAGGTCTTTTAGCGTGCATTTCAAAATTTTCACTCTTCTTCCATTAGAGATATTTAAATGCAAACATTGGTAAAATTGCGTATGTTTCCATATATCATGCCTCATAAAATCATAATTCATTTTTACGACCTCATATTTCATACAACTGTACATTGTGTGAAGGCAGATACAAACTTCTTAGAGAACATTCTTGCTTTAATTCCTTCCTAGACTTTTGATGGCTTAAAAAGAGGTAATTTAGCTTACGCTCGCTCATGACTTTGTGACATTATTTGCAGCATATGGAATTGAGATTATAAAACTGTTTTAGCAGTGCATCTCATATCTGTACCACTTTTCATTTCTGAGATACTACATTTCGATACATTCATTCCATGTCGGAACGGAATGGAATCTCTTATTTGTAATCGTACCATTGTGTTTAAGAAACATACACAATATTTATTTGTTATTTGTTTAAGTTACTAGAATTACAAAAATGATCATGCAGTAAATCTGGCGTTACAGTTTTTTTTTTTAAATGCAAAACTTTCGTTTAAAAAAACTAATCTATATCATAAAATTGACGACTGACCGATCTCGATCAAATTTTCAATGTAGACGCGGTTCTGGCCTGGGAGTGTTTTTAGCTACTTTTACGGTACAACTTAGGGGAGGGGGACATAGAAAAAAATAAATAAAACTTAATAAATCTTGAACCACCCGACCGATTTTGACTTAATAAATCTTGAACCACCCGACCGATTTTGATCAAATTTTCAATGTAGATTAGGTTCGGGACTGGGATGATTTTTATCATTTCACTTTTACGGAGCAACGTAGGGAAGGGGGTGGAGGGGGAAATATACAAAAATCAATAAGTATAAAAATGAAAGTGACTATGTTCGTGAATTAATTACTTTTGAAGCACCCGATCCATCTCATTCAAATTTTCAAAATATATGAAGTTCAAACCTGGGAAGTTTTTTATCATTTCATTTTGACAGTAGATCTTAGGGAGGGGGTATATGAAAATAAATAAAACTTAATAACTCGTGAACCACCCTGCCGATCTCGATCAAACTTTCAACATAGATAAGGTTCGTTTCTGGGATCTGTTCTTCATTTCACTTTTACAATGCAACGAAGGGGAGGAGGGAAATATATGTCAAAAAAGTAAAAATAAAAGTGACTGTCTTTGTGACTTCATCACGCTTAAACCACACGACAGATCTTAAAAAAAAAATTCAACATGAGGTTCGGACCTGAGATGTTTTTTTTTATCATATCACTTTAACGGTAGAACGTAGAGGGAAAGGGAAGAGGAGAAATCTATAAAAGCAATTAAACAATAACTCTTGGGCCACCAGACCTATCTTGATCGAACTTTCAACATAGATAAGGTTCGGGCCTGGGATGTTTTCGTTATTTCACTTTTATAAAAATAAAAGTGACCGTCTTTGTGCTTCATCACGCTTAAACCAAAGCGCCAATCGTAATAAAATTTTCAATATGGATGAAGTTCGGACCTGAGGTGGATTTTATCATATCAATTTGACGGTAGACCTTAGGGGAGGGGGAGAGGAGGGAATATATATATATATATATATATATATATATATATATATATATATATATATAAAATAGAACTTAATAACTATTGAACCACCCAACCAATCTCGATCAAATTTTCAACATAGATGAGGTTCGGGCCTGGGATGGTATTTATCTGTTCACTTTGACGATAGAACTTAGGGGAAGAGGTAGGAGGGAGAGAGATATATAAAAATAAAAAATAAAAATTAATAACTATTGAACCACAAGACCGATCTCGATCAAAATTTCAATCTAGATTAAGTTCGAACATGAGATGATTTTGTCATATCACTTTGACGCTGTAACTTAAAGGAGGGGAAAGACATTTACAAATGATCGAAAATGACGAATATTAGTGTCGAATCTATAGTTTTTGAAGTCGCTGAGATAAACAGTGACACTTCTGATGCCATTTAAATCCAAATTGAGCCCCGCAAAAATTGTGGGAGAGGAGGGGGATATCTATCTATCTATATATATAAAATCAAAATTACCAACACCAGTATCGAATTCATACTTTTCGGGGTCGCTAAGATGAACAATGACACTTCCAATGCCGTGGCCCGCAACATGGGGAGGAGAGGGGATATATAAAAATAATCGAAAATGACCAATATCAAAGAGCGCTTTAGTAATAGTAAAAAGTGACTGACTAACGAAACATATTACTATTTTTTCTTAGTTTAATTTAGTTTAATCCAACGAAGCGGGTAATTGATGCTAGTTTTTCTAATTTGATAAATCCAAAATTGAATATGGCAACACTGAACGTCAGAAATTTTTAAGATGTCGCTCAGTTGATTTCTAAGGAATGTTTGTGTGGTTAAGAATTAAAATTTTAAAGATTTACTTATTGAAGAAACTTAGAGTTCGGAATACCCGGAGTAAAAGGACAGAATTTATGACGTAGTGGTAGATAAGGTGTATTTTACTGTGATAACTTTTTATTGAGTGTTGATAAGTGATCTTTATTTTCGTCAGAAGTGTTTTTTTGTTTGTTTGTTTGTTTGTTTGTTACTACTGTTGCTTATTGGTAGTCTGCAGCAAAAAACCTGTAACATAAGCATGTAAGTTTATTGTGAAACGACGAAGTCTTTTGCTCCAAAATAAGTGTACAGGGGAGGACGCCGAAGTTTCTCCTAGCGTGATTCGTGCCACTTAGAGGTTATGTTGATTTTCTGCGCTGTTAGGCGTAGTTTCACAATAAACTTACATGCTCATGTTGCAGGTTTTTTTGCTGCGGACTGTACAATTGAGCATACACTGCGACGAACATAAGTAAAAGACTCCCTCATATGACAACATTTTGCTAGTATAACCGCCTATTGGTCATAAGTTTCTTTCAGTCCACCAACTATTTCAGTATTGTCTGCGGATTTCTCGGTATTCTCGCATTCTTTGCCACACTCTCATTTTAGTAATTTCATAAGTATTCACTTCCTACAACCTGTAGACTTAAAACTAGAAATTTTAATATTTTCCGTAAGTAGAAGGTTTGCTTTGTATATAATTAAACTAGAGATGCAAAAAAGCCGGCTTTTTTGAATCGATGGTTTTTTTCACATAAAAAGCCGGCTTTTTTTTGGAAAAAAACCGAGAATTTTGGAAATTTTGGCTTTTTTCATTTTCATGATTTTTCTATCCAAATAGCTTTCTTATAGTATATTCTATAGTTAGATAAGATTTCCACGACCTGAATGCCATATTTAGCTCTGTAATTCACCATCAAGATGGATGGAGCACATATTTTACGAATTAAAGCTAACATGAAGAATGTAGTATTTGAGGGCAATTTTACAGGTTATTTAACTTTATTTTAACTTTTGAGTTATCGACATTTTTTTCCTTCTCTAGATCATTTTAGTTTGTCATCCGTTGTTTCATTTCTAAGAGCTTAGTACTCCAGCTTCTAGCACGAAAGTTAAACTTACGTTTTTCTATATATCCGTCAAAGCATACGTTTTTCAGTATGTCCGTCAAACCGTATTTGCACATTTCTGTTATACTGTAGTTGTGCAATGATTTAGCAATAATTTTCCAGATACAACCTTGAATACCAATTTATACAAATAATCAATAGCGGATTTAGAAAAGTACTTTGGGAGGGGTTTCTCTGATTGTTTCGTTTTCTAAAAAGTCCTAATTTTATTTGGGAGGTGCTTGAAGTTTATGAGTACAGGCATAACTAATATTTCGTTTCGTTTATATGTTTAGCAATAATCTTCCGGATATAACCTTGAAGATCATTTTATACTGAGAACCAATGGCGAATTTAAAAAAGTGTTTTGGGAGGGGTTTTCTTACTACTAATGTTTAGTTTTTCTAAACATTCGTAATTTTTATTTGACGGGAGCTTAAAGTTTATGAGTAAAGGCATAACTAATAGATATTTCGTTCGTTTTAGACATTCCACAACTTTGGAGAACAGGCTTCAGTCCGAAAGACCGATCCTCTAACCTTCGCAAAACCGTCACTGCTGGTAATTAGTAATAATAACGATTTAAAAACAATAAGAAAGGAAGTCGGCCAACTCCTACACTCCTAGTCGGCCAGTACACGCACTATTTTTACATTCTCAGATGGAATGAAGGAAGGCTTTGTCAGAATGGTCGAATGCTGGGTTGAATCCCGGACTTCCCGATAGAAGCGCAAAAGCCACGTCACGTTTGTTGTGCAGTTGTATTTAGCTTAACTTAAATATATTCCGTAGTCTTTTTTTTTTTTTTTTGTTTGTTTGTTTGTTCCGTAATGATATGTTGAATCCCTCTTGTTAAAAATTCAGAGAACTTGAGGACTGGGTAAACCGTGATGGTGGTCAAGGGCACCCATGTTGTGGTTTCCAAGGAGGGGAAGTATAAGCGACGTTTCAAAAATAGTTTCAAATTTTGCTGTAACTAATGTAAAAATCCTATTGGATTTTCAATATTCTGAAGTACATTTTCCTCTAGGGGGCAAGCGCCCCCTTAACCCCCTGATGGGCGCCCTTGATGGTGGTTATAAAAAACTTGACTGTAGAATTTCAAGAATATACAGAACCATGTGCAGCCTTTAATTGTATCATACAAATCTAAGTATTTCTCTTATGTTTTATTTTAATTTTATTTTGTTTCAAAAAGAGGGTATGGAATATTTTGAAGTAAAAATACTACATACAATTTTGCTAGTTATTTGTGTATTTTTTGAAAGAAGTTTTTACTCTTAGGGTTGGCTCGTTTACACCAGCCTTTTTTTTTTTTTTTTTTTTAATAACTGGTTTAAACTAAAAAAATTAAAAGAACAAAAATGCGAATCGTGTGAACTTCATAGTGACGTTTCACATGTCAAACCATCTGCATTAGTCTTATTTCCTTTTCACCTTTTAATCAAGGTGTCCCATGTTCAATTGTCGGTCGAACCACAACCCTTCTTTCATGTGTAAACCAAGTACTCTTTCGGATGTCACTTTAAGCGAAAGTCTTCTCCTTGATAACCTCGGTATTACGTAAAGATGTTAAGCCTAAACATACAAAACGAAACCAAATTATATATTTCTGCGTGCCTGTTGTTTTATAAAGAAGCGAAGGTTGCTTAAATATATTGATTAAAATTGGTAAAATTTATCGATTGCCTACTTAGCTTCCAACATTAGCTTGGATTGGACTTTCAATGATACCTACATACTAAATTTGTAATTTAATACCTCAGTTTTAGAAAAATAAACACACTGCTGAACAAGACTGCACTTATTTAATATAAAATCACATTTACACGTGACGTTTCGATCTTCTATCCAAGATCCTCATCAGACGTACACTCACGTCTGATGAGGATCTTGGATAGAAGATCGAAACGTCACGTGTAAATGTGTTTTTATATTAAATAAGTGCAGTCTTGTTCAGCAGTGTGTTTATTTTTCTGGTTTTATTCGCAAGACGTTGACTATGATTGTGTGTCACTCAGTTTTAGCGTACTGATTATAATACGTTGACCTTTAAATTTTACATGCAAATTAAATTTTACAGGATTTTTCCCGTTATTGTTTTACATTTAAAAGAATGACGGGATTTTCCCGATGGCTAGGGCGGGAGTTTCTCAATTTAAGAAATTTACTGACCGGACTTCTTTAAGCTTATGGGAACTCTTCCAGCATAACCCCGTTGTTGAATAATAACACCAAGGCGAAACAAACTTATTTCTGTGAATATGTAATACAAATACATAAAGCAAAATATCTAAATCAAAAAACCTGGTTTAAACCCCAAAAAAGCCTGGTTTAAACTGCCCCCCCAAAACAGGTTTTTGGCATTTTCAGAAACAACGATGGTTCTTGCCAACTCTGCTTACTTTTGTATATAGGAGGTTAAAATGTGTTTATTATATACATTGGTTAATCCTTTGGAATTCATAATGTAAAAATGTTGAAGTAAAATTGTTTAAAATATCTTTTCGAAATTCATGGTTTACTTTCGAGGTTTTATATTCTTATCGGCATCAACCACTAATTAAGTGACTTTCTGTGTTATAGAGAAGCGAAACAAAGTCAGCTTTATCGATTTAAAGCAGAATTTTGAAAAAAGCCCAAAATTTTTCAAGCAAAAAAGCAAAGCAGAAAAAACAGAGTTTTTTTTTCCAAAAAAGCCGGGTTTTTTTCCGAGCCCTTGCATCTCTAAATTAAACACAAACAAACCATTTGCTGAGCAAAACAATATTCACATTAAAAAACTACATTTCCGGGTTGAGAAAGAAGTTGTTTACCAATTCGAGATCTATTAGTTACAGAGTATATTGAATTATTCTTAACTCCAGACCTAGATTGTAGATAGTATCATCTCATATCAGCCTCACTTACAGTGGAAGTTACATAACGAAATTACATAATCATGGGACGTTAAACTTTATTTTCTCAAAATATCTAACTTGTGCAAGTGAGCAGCTTACAGAATAACAGTTCTTGTATAGTCGAGCGGTCTAAAGAATAATGCTGGCAATCGCAAAATCCTGTTGCATTTTCGACATGAGTGTTGGGTATTATCTTTTTATCATTCATTTCTCATCGTTGTCTGTAGTCTAAAGGCCGTAATTATGGGACGTAAAGATAAATGAATTGATATGCCAATGAGTAATCCTTAATCTATTTCTTCAACGCATTTCCTTAATTTTCACATTGTTATGTGTCTGTTTGAGATTTAGGGGAAGTAATGGTTGTTTTATCTCTGTTCTTTTAGCTTATTCGCTGCATTAGCTACTTTAGATAAATGGGCTAGATTTTTACCATTTGACAGGGCACATTGATCATACAATAAATAAAAAAGGAAATTAGGCAATACGTTACTTTAATAATTCAAAACTAGATACGAATATATATCTCAAATATTCAGCTTTCAAAATTGTGTTAACAACGTCTGTTTTTCATGAAATTCGAAATGATGAAATGAAAGGAAATTTTAAATGTTGATTATACACATCTCTGGTGACGTTATGTGGCAAGCACTCTGATGACACTGAACAAGGATAGGTATTTTTGAAGAAAGTAAGAGTATAAGGAGATATTTTGAAACGTATTCATTCCGTCTGATGATTGACATACGGAAGGAGCTCTTTAGAGAAAAGAAACTTTAATGGAACGAAGTTGCTTAATGAAAAATATTTCTAACATTGTCCATATGGGGACAAGATGTGCTTTCGACCTGCCTTATTTAGCATTCCAGAACTTTTTACTAATGTATATATGGGCGCGGATCCAAGTGGGGCTATAGCCCCCCTCCCTCTTGGCGCTCAGGTATACACTGGATAAAATGGGCTTCAATCATGCTTTACACTGGATAAAGCTGCAGAGTATAGTTTAGCCCCTCCCTCCCTTGATCATATGCTGGATCCGCCACCATATATATATATATATATGAGGACATGGTAAAGATAGCTATTTACTTTAGTACTCGTAGGTATATGTACGTTTTGCGCTCTGTCATATGAAATGCATGAAAAAGTCTCAAACCCATTACATTGTACAGTTTTACATTTCTTTTTTATTTATATTTCATTTGTCCTTGTACATTTGTATATTAGATAAAGAGTTTTATTGTTTTTACTCTGTAAAAGATAGGATTTCTTTTATGGCTACTTTTGCGCCGAAATGTAGTATATTTCGAAACGGAGCGACTTGTTGCCGATAAACTATTTCATGGATCTTATATATGAAAGTAAACTGATGGTCTCCAACGTATTCTTCAGCCACTGTTAAGACAGGCCATGAGTGTCCAAGGGCTGGGTGTCATGGTAAAAGGTCCTCATTTTCTTGACTTTGACACTCATAGAGACGATGTAGTAGTATAGTGTTTTAGAGTGACACCCAGGAAACGTCTCTTACTAATTTTAAAGACGCTACGTGAACCCCAAAGCCTCAGTGAAATGACAGTAAAGTGAGGAATATTTCCTGTTCACACGGGGATGGAACCTGCGCCGCCCAGTTGGCAGCTAAACTATTCTACTGCGGTTATAATATATGATAGGGTACCTAAATCCCGATCTCTCTTTGGAACCAATCAATCATGCTGACACCATAAATAGCACTTTACAGCTTTTTTTGTTTTATTCCCGCCGGTGCAGTGCCCAGATTTTTTTTTTTTTGTGTTTGTCAGTGCCTGTTAGTACTTAGTGTATAATTTAAATTTTAGTCTGATATTATTAGCTTTATATCATTACTTGGCACTTATATTAGAATTTTAAAATTATTTTCAGGAATATCTGCAGTTGCCAATTTTTACCATGCCGTCGGGAGATACCGATGTTGTGAAGTCCAGTTGGGCTGATGAAGTAGAAGAGGAGGGAGGAGCCCTACCACCCCCATCAGAGGTTATTGAGAATGGAATCAAAACAGTAACAGAATATAAATATTCTGATGACGACAAAAAGATAAAAATCGTAAGGCAGTATAAAATAGAGAAGAGAATAGTTTCTAAAACTATAGCAATCAGAAAAACATGGAAGAAGTTTGGACAGTCTAAGAATGATAAACCTGGCCCTAATCCAGCCACGACCATTGGAGCAGAAGATGTCTTTATGCAGTTCATAACCAATAAGGAAGAACAAGATAAGCAAGAAGAGAATCCACTCGAAAAACTTAGGAATATGGATCAGAGCGTTGTTAAATGCCGAGCATGCAAAGGTGACCATTGGACATCAAGGTGTCCATTCAAAGATTCAATGGCCACTGCATCAGGAGCTAAAGGTCCTGATGCTGATAAAAAAGCACCTGGAGTTGGAGGAGCTCAGGAAGAAAAGAAACAGTCCGGAAAATACGTGCCACCAAGTTTGCGTGAGGGAGGTAATAAACGTGGAGATAGTATGGCTGGACCGCGGCGAGATGATGTGGCTGCTATTCGAGTCTCCAATTTGTCGATGAGCACTCAGGAATCGGACTTGGAAGATCTTGTTAGGCCGTTTGGGCCTATTTCAAAACTTTACCTCGCGAAGGACAAAAGTACTCAAGCATGTAAAGGTTTTGCCTATATCCATTTTAAATTCCGAGGAGACGCTCAGAAAGCTATTCAAGCTTTAAATGGCCATGGATATGATCATCTCATTTTGAATGTAGAGTGGTCAAAACCACATCCAAGTAATAATTAGGTTATATTAATTTCCTTTATTACATTTAAGGTGTTAATTCACTGCATCTGTCAAACTGTCAATCTGAGATAGGGAAATGGTATTTTATTGATTCTTTTTATATACATAAAAATCCTTCTCATAAGTCATCACAATTATGTTTTCACTTAGAAGGCAGGGATTCCCAGTCGGTATTCCGCGGCACTTTTGGGTATCACGAGATTTCGAGAGGATGAAAGATAATTATTAGGAAGTTTCTAGAAGGGTACCAATATTCCATTTTTTTTTTTCCGTAGGGCTGCGAGCATAGAGAGGTTGGGAATCACTGCCGTAATGGAAACAGTTTATTGTACTTTGTAAATTACATTCGGTGATAGGAATATGCTTGTTTCTATGTGAATATCAAGAATGTATTTCTTCCAGATATTTTTGCTTCAAGAAACGTCATTTTTCTTCTATAATTCATGTGGAAAAAAACGCAACATATTTTTAATGGCATAACCTTTGTATAATTACAATTGTAATAAAAACTCATGAATTAAGAAGCAAGAAAAATAAATATTAGTGTTAACCTTATCGGCATTTCATATTAATATCTGTTCTATTATTTGTACTGTAGGCATTTCCATCTTCTAGTGAGAATATAAAGTGAGTGAATATAATGTTTCTTTTTTTCTCGCTAAATTTAAGTAATTATTAAGGGTAAACGTAAGTCGAATGTTATCCGTCAAGCAGCTGTATGGTTTCATGGTTGTCTCTAGTACAGCTCATAAGTTCTTCTGTCACTTACTTGCCTGTTACGCTGTGTTACGGATTAAGGTAAAGTCTGTCATCATTACTATAGCATGTTCCTAGGTTATATCTCAGACAGCGGAAGAATATAGAACAACTAAGTGTTTGTAGAAAGTTGTTGACGATCCTTACGCAAGCATAGTTCATGAGTATCTTACTCCATTAAAAAAAATAATAAAAAAGTCTTTCTAATAAGCAGTGGAGTCTGCACTCTTAAGAGAAAAGTACCATTCAGACTAAAATAGTTTATCCTATCAAACTAATGAAGTGATTATGCTGAGATGCTACTAAGATCGGTCAGAAAGCAACGCACATTCTACCGTAGCTCGGTAGTGTTAAGCATCAGAGAAATGAAATTTCGTATTTGTAAGCATTGATTCTTTACCATCTGATCTATACTTATACAGTCGCGGCCACCGTTATGCGACCCTTACCCATACCCTTCGTAAGAAACAGCTCCTTCCACAAGCATGACCACAAGTGACCACAAAAGTGTTTTCTGCACGTGCTGAGGGACAAGGTTGTCACATTTTTTTCTTGAAAATGTCTGGACACCATATGTTCTTTCTTCTAGAGAGAGCCATTGAGAAAACCGTAGTAGAAACGTATTGACTCGTGAATTGCGTAATAAAAAGTGATCTAAGAAAAATGTTATGATCGAGTGCAACAAAATTCAAATAGGGCGAAAATACCAAAACTGAACACGAATTATTTATGAGTTTTTAAAAAGATATATACACTATTATATTTAAAAAAATTAAAAAAGATTATATCTAAAGTGACTTACTCATCAATACCTTACTCAAACTATTATAGATAGAAACATGGATTTGTACAGAATATTCCTTTGTCAAAAGGCAAGGGCTAATAAAACAATTTTAAAAATATATGTCCTATAGGAGACAAAGAGAGTTCATTTTTTTTTATTGAGGTTAAGAAGATGGAACTAAGGGATAAATTCTTCATTAAAATTAACAGAAAACATGTTTCAATGATTGCGAAAACTTCGCTCCTATAGGAGAAAAGAGGGTTTGTATTAATAATCAAATTACCGATTATTTGTTTAGAAAATGCCGAATGTGAGGATTCGCTTAACACATACACTTCTCATTAAAAAAAAATTACAGGCCGCGACCTTCGGATTTTCTTTCTTTTTTTTTATTCTGTTCCTGAGAAGGGGAAATGGGGTCAATTTCTATAATATTATAATTTTAGTTTTACAAAAGAAATTTCCTCAGGTAATTAGAAACAAAGATTAGTGCAAAATGTCAGTAAAATTGCAAATTTGATTAGCACTCGGTTGATAAATCTGTCAGTACCGAAACTTAAAATAAAATTGAAAACAAGCTGTTGAGAATTATATCTGTAAATACTTTACTTTTGTATTGAAATCAATGTAATTCAGTTGAGTGCAAGTATCTTACATGAAAACGTATCGTAAGGTTAGTGACGTGGGCTGGCTGTATGGTTTCATCATTGAAGCCAGTAAACTGGTGATATTAAATAAATGTTGTTTAGAATTATTTTATATTATTCCGATATGTGATCTCCTTTGATTAAAGTAAAGTCACTGGTTTTGGAACGCGGAAAAACGATTTAACTCAGCCTTGACTAGTGTTGTTCACGAGAGGAGACTTGTTAAGGTTGAAGAAGTCTCGTTTTGTCTCGATTCTCAAATAATCTTTATCCTCTCTTTCGAAAATGTTCTCGTTTTTTTTTAAAGTAATTTTATATCCTTGACTTTGAGAGTAATGTACGTCAATTTTTGCACTTAGTAATAAGAAAATTAAATGCTTTGTGGAGATAAGTGTTGAATAATTAGCATTAATTAAAAAAGATACATATCGCCCGGATTTCTTAACCAATATTCATATCGAAACCAGACCCTAGCTAGGGGCAGCTAGGGTTTGAGCCCCTTTCGACTATCTTCAGCCCCCTGAAACTTTCATGTTTTGCTTCCTCTGCTTTGCTTCACTTCCAAGTACACGATTCTTTTATTTGTTACTTAGACTTTTCTGGCCAGAAGGACTAGGTTGCTTATCCTCTGGTATCCCCGAAAGAAATTAGACATTTCCAATCAGCAAGAAAATACGTAGACACCACCAGCATACTACAATCTCTTCGAACAAAATCTCAAGGGAAAGTAGAGAACTAAAACTTATCAACTGACAACTGTGAAAAACATGGATGGTCATAAACAATAAATTGAAGCGTTCTATAAGGAATGAAATTTTTTGAGAAAGCATTCCAAGCTAAGATTTTCACTTCCTTCTCTTCGTTTCTTTAATTTGCAAAACAATACAGAAAAGTTTTAACTTTTAACTTCTTTTTGTGTTGTTACTCAATCGTGGATGAAGACGTAAGACATACTGTGTTTCCTTCTTTCTTTCTTTATATATACACTTCAAAAAAATCATGCTTAAATTTACAAATATATGATTCATTTTATTATGGCTTGCAAACATCGGAAAACTATAAAGGGAAGAAAGGAAAATCACCCTACTACCTGCCTTAAGTTGTAAACTATAGCGCCAAAAGTTAGGCTCTTGCAGAAATTGAGAATAAATATTTACCTTTTAAGTGCGTAAATTTTTCTCTTTCCATACTTTTTTTCCTTTAAAAAAAATGTCATCCCGAAGAAAATAGAATCCGTTTTTAAAAAATGAGATACTTCGTTAGCTCATTTTCCCTACAGATCTCTTATGGGCAATAAATAAACATATCACTTTATCGAAAACTTCCGAATACTAACATAATGCAAGTTGTGTCTAGGTTGAACTAAAAAATAAGTTTTTACTTCTGCTGTTCCCATATGACAATCTGGAATGGAAACCTTCAAAACAGAGAGGAACCAGTTCATTCAGTTTAGAAATCTGGCATCATTGAGTCCTTCGCGACCTCCAGTGCAGTTTGCGGTTACTAAGCCACAGGGGGTAGAGGAAAGTCTTCCTTCTTCCAGGAAAAATAGTCGCTTATCCATGGCCCCGACTTTAGTTTTCATTTCCAGTTGCAGGTAAGTCACTGTGGATGATCAACGTGACACCCTACTAAGTCAACCTGTAGTGATCGAATTCTTCTACAAATCCGGGAATAAGTCAGTAACAAAGCTATTACCAGTCTATTGGGAAACACAATGAATCGAACTAATCTTTGTCAATGGCTTGATAGTATTTCGCATCCAGGTTCAGCCACGGTTGGGTAGATTGTCAGCTGCCAGAACCAATGAAAACGCATCAGTCAATGCAAATAAACCAAAAAGACCTCATCTGACAAATGCATCACAAGAAGATCATGAAGAACACAGATATGGCAAAAGGATTTGTGTTTACATCCAACGATTGGGTTACAAATATGTGTTTGCTAGGTTCCACGGATGTTGACAGGAGATTGCCATCACGTGTAATGAAACATGATTGCTTTATTTCGATCCTGAGAGTAATATGTAGTCTATTGAATGGAGTCATTCAGAATTTTCGGTACTTACTAGGTCAGAGAACAAATTGATACTTTTTTAGATTTCAGAGGTGTGATTTCCATAGACTTTCTCAAAGGTGAAACAATCATTACCTAAAGAAGGATATTGTTCGTCCTTCGATAAACTTTAACGTATCTAATGAACAAAGAGGCCGAAATAACACGCAAGGGACATTAAATTGGATCGCGGTTACGCGAAACCACATGTTGCGCACATGACAATTCAGAAAATTGGTCTACTGGAATTGAGTGATGCCACAACCGCAATATAGTCCCTAGCTAGCACCATCAGATTTCCATGACCAACTGGGATAGACACTGATGCTACAACCCCAATATAGTTCCGACCTAGAGCCATCAGATTTCTATCTGTTTGGACACCTAAACCCTCATCTGCGCCGGGAAACAGTTTCGAAATCATTGGATGTGTGACAAAGATGTGTAATGACTTGACTTGAAGAGTTTTACGAACATATATTCGTGTCATGGAAACAATAATGCAGTGCAGTAAAGCAAATGAATGATATATATACAATGACATTTCATATAATAATAATAATAATAATAGAATGCTTCTATCAACAAAATTTCATATTTAGTGCGTAACAATAACAGAGTACTGTGGATTAGGCTTTACTTTTAGACTGACCTTTGTATTTGTCAGTGATTCTTCTCTTCCCTTCATACCCCAAGGTAATTACGATTAAGCAGGAAAGTGATTTTAATACAGTGATTACCGTCTATCAGACCTGCTTGTTGACATTTTAAGTGTGTGTTCTGTAAAATTGGTGCTACTAGGACAAGGTAACTCCTCTATATGGCATGTGTATTTCGATATTTTGTGTTTTTATTTTATTGTTATTCGTAATTCGAAACAATGCATATTATATTCTACAATGCATTATTTATATGTGCGAGGGGTGACTGAAACTTTTGGTCCTTCAGGGAACTGTAAGAGATACAGATTTAATCATATTTTCCTTTTAAAAAAAAAAAAAAATCCTCTTTTACATCATCATATTTGCTCCAACAGTGTCGAAGTGCCCTTATCCCAGTAGAAGTAAAAAAAAAAAGTATTTCAATTGTGACTACAGCTACTTCACGGCTGCTGTAGTGGTGAGTAGTTTAGTATCACTTGCAAAATATCGCCCAGCTAGATCTTTAAAATAGGAACGAATTAAAGACGTGAGCAGTGGCGAGTTCTTTGTGTTACCCCCGGTAAACAAACAATTGAAATACAAATAAAAATTGGCTTATCCAAGTACAAATAAATATGTCTCGTGCCTATGTCTTCACTGCACTTCGGTACAAGATTGAAACACCAATACCTCCTAACAGACACAAGAATTTGTTGAATTTACCGAAGGAAGGAGCGAGGAACCAACATAGTTATCAAGCCCAATACACATCTGACTAAGCAGCATGAAAGCAACACCCAGACGCATGGGGATGCGCCTTTGAAGTTAACCGTTGAAGCTTGCGAGCAACTAAGGCTTCTGCCAAAAGTTTTGCGGAGAGGTAACTTTTAGTGGTGGTCACATCATCTCATGTACATGTTTGTACTTAAGACGACGAGAGTCGTCGTCTGGTGAATACAAATATGGTCTTCCCTCTACATAGAGTAAATAATTATATATGTATTTAGCACATTTGATTGTATTAATTAAAATTTGTTTTCTATAATACCTATTTTGAAAGCTGCAAAATACACAATTTAAATATAAAAGAAGTAAGAAAATTCCTGAGTTGCTTGGTTTGTATGTGTTGTGCAAGAATCGTAACTGCAAGTACATAATACACTTTAGTGTTTTTAATTAAGATAAGTGGTTAACAAACTGTCCTAAATTAAACTCTTGCTGACCATACCTTTTCAGTAATGATAATTCCGTTTTGCCTAAAGAAGACTTTTGTAATGTGAGTGCGTTGACTCATTCTCTAAACAGACACGAAAAATCAAGAAATACATCGTTGCTTTACGTTGTGCACTTTTGGTGACACCCGGATGGAATTATCTTTAGATTCTTAAAAAATCTCAGGCTATAAAACACAACGGGCTGCGAAATTCTTAAGAGATTAAGTGATGAGTGAAACAGTTCCATGAATAAAGGGAATTATATTGAAGCATTAAATTTACTGAGGAAATTAGGACCATTTACTGGACAAATATCTAAATCTACCCAATAAACACCACCTTTACGAAGACACTTATGTGTCGGATGGGGAGGATTGCGTGCTACAGTGAAATTTAGAGCTGTGTCGGTGGTAGTTCACTACCAGAAGGGCCACCCCTACCGAATTGGTCTAAATGGAGTAGCCAGACGAAGAGTGTTCTGGGAGAAGGCAGCAAGCAGTTCTCCAGTAGCGAAGTTGGCGGAAATCATAATGATTGGTACGGCAACTTGGACATTAGTCCCAGGCGTGGTCAGAGTGAGTTTAACGGCTGGGATACTGCTGGGTGGAAGGCAACGGGAAACCACCACTCTATTTTCCCTAGTTTGCTGGCAGCAAAATTAGAACATATGAACAATGGTCTTTCGCAGGTCAAAATGTAGTTCCGGAGGTAAAATATCCCCCCATTCGGATCTCCGGGAGGGGGATGGCTTGGGAAGGACTATTGGACGAGGAAGTAATAATGGGGAAAAACAGAGAAAGAAAGACAGGGAAGAGCAAAAGGTTTAGGATAGGGACACGGAACGTACGTACTATGTTACAGGGAGGAAAATTAGAAAATCTTAAAGAAGAAATGAAACAATTTAGATTTGGTAAGCGTTTGTAAAGTTAGATGGGAAGATAATTGGGTATTGAACAGCGAAGAATATAGAATGTTTTACTCAGGTAATGAAAAGGGCGGTCATAATTGCGTAGGAATAATTCTTGGAAAGCGCTTAAAGGAGAAGGTAGTGAAAGTAGAATTTATTGATAGAGTTATGATATTAAGACTTAAAGGGAAAACGAAGAATCTAGTGGTGATACAGACATATGCACCGACGACGTCGCATGCAACTGAAGAAGTAGAGGAAATTTATGAGAAAATAGAAGAAATTATAGATAGGGAAAAGAAGGGTGCATGCATAATTCTAATGGGAGATTTCAATGCAGTTGTGGGAGAAAAACAGGAAGATAGTATCGTGAGCAAATATGGTTTAGCGAAAGAAATGAAAGAGGAGAGGGACTGGTGAATTTCTGTAGACAAAATTCATTAGTAATTGGGAACACTTGGTTCAATCAGCACAAGAGAAGAAGATATACATGGAAATCACCAATAGACGACGGAAGATATCAGATAGACTATGTTACGATTCAGGACAGGTATCGGCATAGGCGTCTCTGGCGGGGGGGACGAGGGGGTCGCGTCCCCCCCCAATATTTTGAAGTACAAGATAATAAATAGGTTGGGCTAGGTAGCACCATTTAATCACTTTCTTCGATGCCCCCCCCCCAAATTTTACATGCCAGAGACGCCAGTGGGTATCGGAATAGCTTAAAGAACGCGAAGACCCTTCCCGGGGCTGATATTTTCTCTGATCATAATCTTGTGCTGGCCGAAGTAGATATTCAACTGAAAAATGTAGACAGAAGAAAAGTAGGTAACAAAGTGTTGAATACTGAAAAGTTGAAAAACGAGGAAATAAGAAATCTTTTTGCTGAAAAATTCGAAGAAAAATGTTCAAACGAAGAAAGGATAGGCGCAGGTAGTAACGCACGGTGGTAACATATTAAACGTTGCTTACAGAAGGCTGCAGAAGAAGCAGTAGTGTACCGCGAACACAAAACTGCTAAGGAACCGTGGGTTACAGAGCAGATGTTGCAGAAAATGAGGGAGAGGAAAATGTGGAAACAGGTTGATACAGAAGAGGGCAGAAAGATGTACAGAAAATTAAATAATGAATTACGAAGAGAAATAGACAGAGCGAGGGAAGAGTTTTACAAAAGAAAATGCGAGGACATAGAAGAATTAGAAAGAGTTGGGAAATATGAGAAAATGTACAAGGAGGTGAAATCTATGGAATTTCGGAGGAAACAAGGCGGTATTATGATGGCAGTGGAAAATAAGAATGGGAAGGTAGTCAGCGAGAGAAATGAGGTCATAGGAATGTGGAAAGAATACGTTGAAGACTTATATGAGAATAGGAATAGACCATGTAGCCTAAATGTTGAAGTAGAAAATGAAGTAGGCGAGGATGGTAAAGGATTTAGTATTCTTCGGGGTGAGTTTGAAAAGGCTATATCCGAGATTAGGAATGGAAAGGCAACCGGAATAGATAACATACCAATCGAATTCATTAAAAATATAGGAGACAAGGGAAAGAAAGAATTGTTGCGACTATGCAATGAAATATATGAAACAGGAGAATGGCCAAAAGACTTTCTGAAAACGATCATGATACCGAAAGCTAAGAAATCGAACCCAAAGAGGATTATAGAACTATTAGTCCCATATCTCATGCAGCTAAAATTCTGCTCCGAATATTGAACAGAAGGTTATATGAAAGAACAAATAAAGATGTTGAGGAGGAGCAGTTCGGGTTCAGAAGAGGCAAGGGCACAAGAGATGCAATTGGATTAATAAGGGCGATCGGTGAAAGATTTATAGAAAAAGGGAAAGAGGTGTATGTTATATTTATTGATCTAGAAAAGGCTTTTGACGGCGTGAATTGGGAATTGTTGTTGGGAGTTCTAACGAAGATAGGGTTGGAATGGAAAGATAGAAGACTCATAAGAAACTTATATATGAACCAACAAGTAAGTGTTAGGGGAAGAACTGACGGGAGAGAGTGCAATTGGAAGGGGAGTTCGACAAGGATGATGTCTCTCGGCAACATTATTTAATATCTATTTAGAAGAGTTAGTGAAAAAGAGTCTGCAGGATGAAGACGGCATTTCGGTAGGAGGTAGAATGATTAGATGTATAAGATTTGCAGACAATATAGCGCTTGTTGCAGAATCTGAAAAGAAAATCAATAAAATGTTAGAAAAAAATGAGAAAGGGCTTTGAAGAATATGGGATGAAAATAAATGTTAGAAAGACAAAAGCCATGGTGATTGGAACGAAAGGGTCTGTGTCAAATATAAAAGTAGGAGGGGAGGAAATAGAACAAGTGAATAGTTTTCGATATCTGGGCAGTATTCTTAGTAATAACATCAAGTGTGAACGTGAAATAAATCAAGGATAGGAATGGCGAAAGAATCCTGTAGGAGGAAGAAAAGTCTGTTTTGTGGGACCTTGAATAAAGAGCTGAGAAAAAGACTCATAAAATGCTTCGTGTGGAGTGTTGTACTGTATGGGGCGGAAACGTGGACATTACGTAAAGGTGACAAAAATCGACTGGAAGCCTTCGAAATGTGGGTGTGGAGAAGAATGGAAAGAATTAGTTGGGTCGAGCGGAAACGAATGAGAGAGTGTTAGAAATGGTGGGTGAGAGAAGAACACTTTTAGATATTATTAGGAAGAGAAACTGGTTGGGACATTGCCTAAGAAGAGATTGTATCATGAGGGACGTCCTAGAGGGTATGATGGCGAGAAAGAGAGGGAGGGGCGAAGGAGACTACAATTAATGGATATTAAAACAGAAAGATCATATGCGAAGACGAAGAGGTTAGCGAAGGACCGTGGAGCATGGAAGCTTCTCAGCTGCGGCAAGTGACCTGCCAATAAAGGCAGAATACCTATGAATGAATGAATATCTGAATCTACGACTTTTCGTGGCATTTCTCTATCTATTCAAAATGATCTAATTGATGATGTAGATAATTTGTGCTATCAAAGAAGTTGCCAGGGCTCCCAAGTGTACTACGTTACTTGAATAAGTCAAGGAGAGATTTCTTGGTTTCACAGATATCAGTTCAAATGGATCCGCTGAAGCACAGTATAGACACGTCATGATAGTAGTTCACGATTTTGGGTTACAAGGAAAGCTTAGCCAGGAAAGTTGGCTGCCTTCAGGCACAAGTCAAAGGAACTTCTTCTGAAGCATTTGTTCATTGTTACAGCCACTTTTTGAATTTAGTACTACAACAATCTGCTCCATCCATCATCTAAGTCTACCAAAAGAACAGAACTTTTGCGATCTTTCCATTAGAAAAGAATTCAGAGGAAATTGCCCAAAATAGCGTCTACATGATGGAATTTTACTTCCAGGTTTGTCAAAAGTGTTCGAGAACAAAGCAGCACTCTTCTTTTCTTTGAACATATCGTTGATCCTGGTCGTACACTGAAATGTGATTCCGACACCAATATAGGCTCAAGGGTTTCTTGTGTTTCTCAGAGAATTTAGAACAAATTTTCTTCTTGAATTTTTTTCTCTATTTGATGTTCTTTTCAACATTTTACAAAACAAGGACATGGATATAGCGTGATATTGTTCTAAAGTGATATATTGAAGGCTAGTCCGTATGATTTTGAGAAAGTTTACACTGCAGCACATCGCGATTCTGAGTTTGTTTTTTTCTCTCTCTATCTCTGAGCAAACGACCAAAATGTATGATTCAATTGAAACAAATTACAAAATTCTCTTCACTGAAATTTTGGATAATGTCATTACTCAAATTAATTATTTTCCAATTTTGAAGATTTCCTTTCCTCAACAATACTGAATTTCGTGAATACAGAAAAGCTTTTCCTGACACTTCTCACCAGCTTGCTTCAAAGCTATGGAACATTTCTTGATGCAGTGGGATTGAAGACTTCTATTTATCCCGTGATTCTATTTTTGAAGGCAAATCTTGCCACAAACTGGTGAAGATAATGAATGAGACAGTTTGGGATATGGCAAAAATACACAAATTAGTGAAATTAATAACTACTATACCATCCACGATAGCCTCAGTGGAATGTTCCTTCTCCTCCCTAAAAAGAATCAAAACTTACTGTCAATCCACGCAAGGACAGGAAATACTCAACTCTGTAACTTTGGTTTCCATCAAGAAACAAATGCTGTTTGAAATGAGACAAGATGTACGCTTCGAATTTTATGATCGTGCTATTATGAACTTAACAAAAAAACACGCGCAAATCCCGAGGGGGACATGCCCCCTCCAATCTTAGAACTGGGGGGACTGTCTCCCCAATAAACCGATTTGAAATATGTTTATTGGAAAGAAATGTGATAACCTGTGTCCGATTGTCACAAAGGAAAGTGAGCTGAAATTGATGTTCCCCCAGAATAAGCCTCAAATCTGCCAGCCTGCCAATGTTGAAGACAACTCTGCTCCCCTGATAATTCACACCATGGGTTTTCAAACTACGTCGCGCCACCCTGCGGAGGCGCGAGGACTTTAAAAAGAAAAGACTACAAAGGAACATATTTATAATACAACATGCATTCTTAAGTCTGCATCCTCCTTCTTCAGTAATAGTGGACTAAAACCCTTTGTATCACCTCTGTTTTCTCATATGATAAGGAATGGCTCTTTCACCTTTGGCTTAAACGTGTATAACGCTTGCTAGATGGTCACTAACGATCTTCTACTTTATCTCTGTAGAATAGTATGTCTTCTTAAATATCTTTGGAATTTCGCGCGACGGCATGTTATCTGAATTTTTCTTTCTTTTAATTTTCTTTTTATCTTTTTTTTTTTTTTTTTTTTTTTTTACGATTCTTAAGTTTTAATTTTATCTAAAGTACTACCGCCATTCACGAATAGTCTAGTTTCTTTTATTTTCATTGGTCAACCATTTTTCAGATGTTTCAGTTTGACCTGGTTCTTCCTTCTTTCATTGCCATAGTTTGTCTCTGAGGAACAAGTTTCTCTCTGCATCATTGTCTGAATTTTGGAGCTCAGTGAAGAATAAGTATCCGGAATAAAGTAAGAAAACCTCGCGAGTGTTTTTTTTTTTTTTTCGACTTCCTATCTCTGCGAAACCGGATTTCCAGCCATGTCAGTGTTCAAATATAGGTCAAAAGTAAATCTCAGAAAGAGATGCGTTTTGCCATTTCAAAATATGTGCCGAGATTTAATAAATTGTGTGACTCAAAGCAAGTTCATACATCTCACTGACTTTGCCCAACATTTAAATGTACCGGTTTTTATTATTTAAATTCCCTCTCTGCTCGTATTTTTCAATTTTAACATAAATATCTGACTTAGCACAATTTATAATTAACACAGGCAAATAACATTAAAAAGTGTGGTCAGTGTGTACAATGTAGACTATCTGTGTTAATGAGATATTTCCATTAGTGATTAATAAAAAGAAACGTTTATCATAGTGATAGTCTTTCTTTTAGGGACACATGTATTTATGTTGGTGACACATTTCATTTTTGGCAGGGGAGGAGCGTTCAGATTTTGGTAGTTGAGGGAAGCCTTAACTGCAAAAAGTTTGAAACCCCTAAATATTTTGAACATCGCTTAAAAAAAGATTATAAGATCCCCTCCCCCAATGTTGAAGACAGATTTGCGCTGCTGGCTGTGACAAAAGGAAACAAAGTTTCAAACAAAACAGAACTTCTTTTAAAACTCAGAGAATACCTTATTGATTGCATGAATCTATGAAGAACAGAAGAATAAATTGCTTAAAAAAAGCTGCTTTGATCCAACTTTGGATTTTGAAAATATAATAATAATAATAATAAATCATTCAGTGTTCTTAAATAGTATCCATATCAGTAGCGTCTTCTCTGGGTGTGCAAGTCGTGTGTTAAAGCCCAATGAAAAAAAAAGTATTCTAATTTAATTAAATGGATCGTCAGAACTAGATTTCTTTTATTTTCATCATGACAAAATCAACTGCTTAAGTGCGGAAAAACAGACAATTACAACGCGATCTCCGTCGTGTTTTGAGGAGGCATCTCTGCGAGTAAGTCGTTGGGAATGCTTTGGCTCAGTTTTCAGTGCTTTACAAGGTTAATATTGCGCATGCGCTTCGTGTTTGTCACCTCGTGCTTCTGTGATCCTTTTTCGATTGCTTTTTGCCTTAGCAAAGATCGCCCTCCCGGCAATTATAAACGGTGATTTCAAAAGAAAGAGATGGAAGAAAGATAAATCTTTAGAGATGCTTATAAGATGAGAAATAACATAAATCGTTGTAAATATAGATAATAGGCATTAAGAACAGTTGGAGATTAGGTGAATATTTAGATATTGACATTAAATGGGCCAGAACCATGACATTTATGGAGAATGGTGATATTGCTGGTAGAGGAGACAAGAGAAAATAAGATGATTGATGGAGCCAGTATCGAGACCACAGTTACAAAGTGGAGTAGTGCGTTTTTGAAGGATATTAAGCGTTGGGGTGTATACAGAGTGTGAAGTCTGTTACGGAGTAGAAAATGGAGGTAAGAGGGAGTGAGATTATGTTGAAAGAACCAAGCTGGGGAACGGAGAGAACATGGATAGTGCCAATACTAACATGCCTTTGTACATGAGGCAGTCCAGCGTTGATAATGAAGTGTAGTAAGTAGTGGAAAAAGGTCAATTGGCGAGACAGAAAGATCAATTGAAGTGTCGTGCAGGACTCCGAATCAGGCTGCAGCATCTGCTAGGGAATTCTCGAATATACCTACATGACCTTTACACTAGATTAAGCAAGTAGTAAAGTTGAGGGATGTGGATGGTGTATAAGGAGATGAATTTCAGAGAGAATCCAGGAGGATTTCGATGTCCAGGAGGAAGATTGTAGGGATTGTATGAGAGATTTAGAATCAGTGACAATGCAGATAGATGGATACTGATACTGAAGAGATGAAGAAGAGTCGCAAATAGGGCGTAAGCTTCAGTGAGAAAAGTAGTGACATAATGGGGCAGTTTAAAGCTGAAACATTGCTGAAGAGAGGAATCATAAAAACCTGATCCCAAGTCAAGCCCTGGCCAGAACCGTCGCATTACAAATGCACAGTGTGCTGAGAGAGAGAGGAGAAATGATGTTGGTAAGAGGCGGGAGTGGAAAAGTGGGCGGGAGGGTATTGGGGAAAATGATAGAAAAGGATTGGGAAGAAACAGAACAGGCATGGAGGTAACAAGGGAGAGTATGCATGCGCTGGATGTGTAACAGATGTGGTGCAACGTAAAGAAGAGTCCAAGACGATTCCGAGATATTTAACAGGGACGGTGAGAAAGGATAATACCGGTAAAAGTAAGGGAGGGTGGGATGGGAGTGCGTTTGCGGGTAAAAATGAGAAAGGATGTTTTGTTTCAATTTATTCTTAAGCCGTGGTTGGAACATCAGTTGGAAAATGTGGTGAGAGCAGAAATAAATTGGGGTATAGCAAGTTGAGAAGAGGAAGAAGGAATATAGAAGGCTAAATCATTGCAATAAGAAAGAACCCATACAGTGTTACTGGTTTGGCGAAGAATAAGAGCCAGAAAAAGATTGAATAAAAGAGAAGATAATACAGAATCTTAAGGAAGGCTAGGGAACTGGTGCACCGTGCAACCATCAGAGAGTTGTGAACCGATGCAAAGATCAAGGTACGTTGGACGAGAAGGCTGTATGTAATACTGAGATTATTCGAAGGGATGCCTTGTTGCCAAAGTATATCTATGAGGTCATAAAGGGGAACAGAGTCATAAGCCCTAGAAAGGTCAAGAATACGGCAAAAACAAAATAGATACGGGAAAAACCAAGCCAAATATCGGAGATAAGGACGGAAAGGCAGTTCAAAACGCTGGTACGAATGCTACAACCGTATTGTTGTTTGAAAAATAAAAGGTGGTGTTCGGAGAACCATTGGAGGTGTTGTTTCAGATGTTCGAAGACCTTTAAGAGACATGAGGAGAGGGCGATAATGTTCAGCGATACCAGGTTGTTTTGTGGGTTTGAGTATGGAAATAATAAGGTAGTCTTTCCATGGAGGGGGAATTCGTTCAGAAGAACAGACAGTGTTATATAAGGTGAGTAAGAATTGCTGGTATATTGGAGGTGACGGTAATGTATGCCATCTTTACCAGATGAAGAGTGGGGTAGACCGGATAAGATGAGAGTGAGTTCTGACATGGTGAAAGGAAGATGGATAGGGCTGGATGGTTCTGGGGAATAAAGAAGAGAAAGCCAGAGAGGAGGGAATAGACACGTGGCTGGGGCTAATTGGGAATGGAATTGGTGTAGCTAGGGAGAAGAAATAGATTCACCAGAAGGAGGACGACATATCTTGTCACGAAGGGACCAGTAAAATTTCCAAATTGAGGATAGAGAGGAACTATAACGAAGGCTGGAACAAAATTGTCGCCAGGCATTACGACGGGTTTGTTAAGGAATACGGGTCGTGGGGACTTGGGTTTGATATACCAGGAAGTTGGAATAGGATCGAGTGACGAGGTATGTTTTAATGACTTGATGCCTTCAGAAAACCCATTGCTGACATTCCCTAGTCCACCATTTAGGATAATGAGAATGGACAATGGAGGAACGAATTGGGAGGGATCAGGATGGGAGTGTGATATTGCCTGGGAAAGGCGAGAACATAAAGCAGCGTGAAGAAGTAAAGGATCGTGGGACGAGGGTGGGCGAGATAAGTGGTCAAAACAGGAAGAATAAATGGACTAATCCAAGTTTTTAGAATATGGGCGACCTGTAGGGGATAAGGAAGGAAAGGGAGAAGAAGTATCGTTATGTAAAATGATGGGGAAGTGGTCACTACTGTGCGGGTCGGAAGAAACGGTCCATGTGAGGTGACTAGAGTAAGCAGGAGAACAAAAGGTAAGATCAGGAGCAGTAGGGAGTTCGTGGGGACGGGGAAGACGTGTGGGAGTGCCATTATTCAGAAGAGTACAGAGTAAGGTGAGAAGTAGGCGATAAAGGGCTAGCTGGCTGGGTTGGAAAAGGGAGCTCCCCAGAACGGGTAGTTGCAATTAACGTGACCACCTTAAATCCAGGGAGGGGAAAGGAAATTAGAAAGATAGAGCCACAGATGATCAGAAAGGTGAACGCGAGGGGGGAATTTAAAGGTTAACCAGGGTGAAAGAGTGGACAGTGATCATTTCGCATTGAACATCTGGGCATTGGATGGGAGGAGGGTGTAGAACGTAAGGAAGAGATTTGTGAATGTCGAGAGAGTCACCCTCGACCATCTGGGTGAACATCATGAAGCCAATTATAGGAAGGGATCTGTATGCCAGGTTTCTTGGGAGTAGGAGAAAAGACGGATGGAACAAAGATATTAGGTGATGTAAGGCGTACCGTTTACTGCGAGAACTCCTCATACTCCATTGTAATAGATTGGAAAAGAGTGAACCAGATGGATGTTATAGTGAATGGGATTGTAATAGAATGGTGATGCACGATTTATAGTCGGGAGGAGAAAATTTATGTTGAGATTTTTCCAAAATAGAAAGGATAGCAGAAACAGCGGAAGAAAAAGAAGGTATAGGATCTGCCGTATATGACAGATTCTGAAAAGCTGTGACGGTGCTGGGAAAGGGAGAAAATGCTAAAGGGTATCGTTCAGTTAGAAGAGATGGGGGTCGGGCGGAAACAGAAGGCGAACAGTGAGGATTAAGAGAGCGCTTTTTTCTAACACCTGAAGGAGAGAAAGGAGAATGAGACGAGGAAGGCCGAGAGATAGCGGCTGAATATGAAAAGGAAGCAGAGGTAGGGATAGAGGACGGAGTAAAGCTAGAAGTGGTGGGAGAGGACGGATGAAAATGAGGAGGTTGATCTCCCTTTAAGGAGCATTAAGCAGGGGTAGTAGTTAAATATCTTCATTTAGTATCGGTATATGATAGATGTTCAGTATCCATGAGGGTGTTAATTTGAATTTGTATGAGGAGTTCGGAGCACTGAGGGTAGTAGCCACGTGGTCACCAGCACAGTGGCTGCATTTGGGAGGAGCAGAGCAGGAGGAAGAAGGGTATCAGGTTGGCCGCACGTGACACAAGATTGCTTACCACGACAGGTTTGCTTAAAGTGGCCGTAAAATAGGCAGTTAGTACATTGTTTTAGGCGTGGGACATATGTTTCAACGGAGGGCTACGGTGGCTCAGTGGTAGAGCGTTCACCTCTGGTGTTTGGGGTCCCAGGTTCGATTCTAGCCCCCGCCAAGTGAACTTTGTGGTGGACGAACACCGTGTGCGTGGGTTTCCTCGAGATTCCCCGTTTCCTCTCACTTCATTCCACCATTTCATTCATACTCATCATCACCGTCTCCTTTACCAGTGGGACGTAAAACTCAAAGATTTCATTTCAAATATTTCATGTTTCAACTGGGATGTGAAAATAAAAAAGAGTGCAATGGGAGGGAAGAGTGTTGGCATCAAAAGTAACAACGATTGTTCCGACGGGGATTGAAGAGGATGTAGAATCCGTAACAAAAGGGTTAGGATTGGAGTTAGTTGGCAAAGAAGAGGCAGATGAATGGTAAACAGGAGAATCATCAGAGGAAGGACGTTTATGAAATATGCGGCGAACATTAAAATAGGAGCACTACATTGCAACGCAGTAAGAAGTTCATCGTCCGTTAAGGACGGGTCGAGAGTTATTTGGTTTTAAGAGTTATTTGGTTTTAAGTATGTTGACCTTTGACCTCGATGATCATTATTTTGGAACTTGTAGCACCTGATGAGCAATTACTAAATGTGGTAACACCACCTCAATATGTGGATCCGTTTCCGAGTTATTGGGTTTTAAGTATTTTGACCTTTGACCTCGATGACCACTAATTTTGGGACATGTAGTACCTGATGACCTATTGCTAAATGTGGAAACACGGTCTCAATATGTTGCTTCGTTTACGAGTGATTGGGTTTTAAGTGTCATACAAAGGGCGTATCCCACATAAACTATAAGACCCAGGTAAAAATAAATGATATTCGTAATCAGCATGTCCGAAAACCCCCATATACCGAGTTTCATCCAAATCGGTTAAAATTGTCATAGAAAGGGCGTATGCCACATAAACTATAGGGCCCAGGTAGAAAGAATTCTTTGCTATGTAATCTGCTATGTCCGTAGCCTCTGTGGGAAATAGGGGTTAAAAAAGGGAACAAGTACATCCCCATTATTTTCTAGTTTGTTGCTGTGTTCGAATAGGGGTTGGAAACGATACTCATAAAAAAGAATAAATACACCCTTAAAAATGGACTATGTTCAATTAGGGGTGGAATGAATTTGCTATGTTCAAATAAGGGTGGAAAAAGTGATCATCAAAGAGAATGAATACACCCCTTAAAATGACTATCTGTAGAACGTGGGTGAACGGTTCAGTAATCTTTGCTATAATGTGCTCATTGTCTATGTTAAAATAGGGGTTGGAACGAGTACACCCCTGCTATGTTACGTAGTCTTATGTATTATCTGCTATGTTAAAATAGGGGTTGAAAAATATGCTCATAAAAGGGAACGAGTTCACCCCTTAAAATAGACTATGTTTAATCTTCGCTATGTTTCGTTATGTTAAAATAAGGGTTGAAAAATGTGCCATACTCTTTTATTAGCTGTGCTATGTTCAAATAGGGGTGGAACGAGTTTTATGTATCTCCTGTGTGTTCATAATGTGCTCATAAAAGGGAACGAGTCCACCCTTGCTATGTTACGTAGTCTCTTCTATGTGTTCGTAGTCTCAGTGTAATTTCTGCTATGTTAAAATAGGGGTTGGAAAATAAGCCATACTCTTGTATTAGCTCTTCTATGTTATATAGTCTTATGCTCTGCTGTGTGTTCATAGTCTCAGTGTAATTTCTATGTTAAAATAAGGGTTGAAAAATATGCTCATAAAAGGGAATGAATACACCCTTGTTATGTTAGGTACTCTTATGTGTTATCTGCTCTGCTGTGTATTACGTAGTGTTATGTGTTATCTCCTCTTCTATGTGTTCGTAATCTTATGTGTTATCTCCTATGTTAAAATAGGGGTTGAAAAATATGCTCATAAAAGAGAACGAGTACACCCTTGTTATGTTAGGTACTCTTATGTGTTATCTGTTCTGCTGTGTGTTACGTAGTGTTATGTGTTATCTTCTCTTCTATGTGTTCGTAATCTTATGTGTTATCTCCTATGTTAAAATAGGGGTTGAAAAATATGCTCATAAAAGGGAACGAGTTCACCCTTAAAATGTGCTCATAAAAGAGAACGAGTTCACCCCTGAAAAAGTGTTCATAAAAGGGAACGAGTTAAATCTGCTCTGCTGTATGTTCGTTATGTTACGTAGTCTGATGTTCTGTTATGTGTTAATAGGGGTTGGAAAATATGCTCATAAAAGGGAACGAGTTCACCCCTTAAAAAGTGCTCGTAAAAGAGAACGAATACACCCCCTAAAAAGTGCTCATAAAAGGGAATAAATTCACCCCTAAAATGGAGGTCGTAAAAGACCGTGGGCTCACGGTGTACGATGCTCAATTTCCCAGGGGCTCGTGAGTTGATTAATACTGTTCCAGACTGTTCCAGATCGATCCATTTTCTACTACTGACTGGATAGATCTGAGCATCTCTGAGGTAGGCATCATTCACGGCCCACAGCAAACCTCTTTGCGTGGCTAATCGAGCTGGATAGAACTGGATTGAACTCAGGCCTCTATCTTCCGAAATCAAGGCAGCCTGTTAATCAAGAATTCGTCGGTGAACGTGCAGCACCTTGGCCTGCCACTCGAGAACGACCCCCATGACCACCAAACCCGAAGTTTAAATACTGCTTGCTGTTCTTGGTTTTTCAGGTCACGAACAACTTTCTGTAATTAAATTTTACTTAGGGCCAATCCTACCATCTTCTGATATCTGTCTGATATAAATATCTGACATTTTTCCGATAAGTGTTCTACAATGTTCTGATAACAACCAGGTGGCTGATAAACCCTATCAGCTGGTTGGTACTTTGACAGGAAGTTCAATTGCCTGTTAACAGCTATCAGCTACTTGTTAGTTGTCGTGTAGTGAATCATGGACGAAATCGAAGAATTGTTGATGGTGTCCGAGGACGATGAGGAGATTGTTCAATATATAGCGAAGCCTAGAAAAGCATTTTAGCTCGAATATATGCTAATTTATAACGATAAGTAGTACCCGTTGGCTACAAGTGCCCGCACATAAGCGCCATGTAATTTGTGTAGTTAGAAGATGAAGAAATATATTCTATATAAAATACGGTATAGAGTTTAATTATTGAAATTGAATGATATATAAAAACATATCTAAATTATTAATCTAATTTACATATTTTTAGAGGCGGAATATCAAATAAATGAATTAATTAAAAGCTCAGATTGTGGTATTACGTGTAGTATTATAAAATGTAGTTTATTACTTAAGTTTGTGTTTGCCTTTACGATAGTGTACCCCTAGACAATAACGTGCATAACAAAAAATACCGGTACTCATTTCTGTTTCCCATGTTTTCAATGGGATAATTTAAACAAGCATACTGAAAACGCACTTGACGTTTCAATTGTTTTCAGTATGACCAACAGAAAACCTACCAATCAAATAGTCCGTTAAAACCTTGTTTCGGGTTAAGAGCCCTCACTACTTCTCGAGCATGTCAGATTTCAGTGTTCTGGGAGCGGGGAGAAGGGTAGTGTAGGTGTGGCCATTCGTCTGTCAGTCGAACTCGTCCTGTAGTGTTTCCACTTTGCATTAAATATCGTTATCGGTACTTAAACATTTTCCTCTTGTTTTGTCATTTGTTAGGAAAATTCTACCACATTCTCATAGGTGACGTATTCACACAAAAGATACTACAAATTTCTTACTGTTCTTCTTGCAGATTTCGTACAGAACGTTAACATTCTTGTCGAATTACTTTTTTCCTTTAGACAAACCTTTCATATCAGATATGGTAACCTTGAAATTCCGCCCAAAATAGTTCTCATCAATAAAACGTGTAAATTTCGGTTATAAGTTTTCTTTAAAACTTTTCACTGCTTGAAAACAATCATAGTGAACCATCCTGACATTCCTACAGACACTGATCTCAGCATAAACGATGAATCCTATACTTCTGAGACAGTTTACTGCAATACTTCCGCGATGCTTGAATGGCAATGAAGTTGCATTGTAGTCGACTTCGAAACTACCCTGTACTCTGCAACAGCGCTAGAGATATGAATAAGCGACATACCACACACACACAAATACACACACACACACTCACAACGTATTAACACAGGTTGTTCTTAGAAACGCGCGCGCAGACTTTTGATACCTGCCGGACAGATAGTAAAATTATTCCCGCACTCCACAGTCCATTGACACGGTTTCCAGCTGTGGAGGAGACCTTTCAGTTTGTCAAAAAGATGAAGGGACTTCGTAATGAGAACTGCTGTGTTGCGTTTCCTGAAGATTTGTTTTTTAGTCTCCCATTGTAAGAAAGCATATGCCCTATGCAATTTCAGAAACGTATATCACAATACTTCACACGCAAAAAATGCTAATTCAGTGGCGTCACTAAAATATTTTGTTTGGAGGGCTGAAGATCTTTTGGTGGGCATACTCCCCAACAACCCAAAAACTCCGTTTAGTATTTTAGAATCATCTTCAATCAAGGACACAATGAAATTCGCTTTTGGGCGAGGGAAGGGGGGTGGGGTGGCGGAGAATATTGTTGCTGCTCTACGCTTTCATATTTTTGTTATCATAGTCATGTTTATTTGTTTCACTTTTATCGTTGCGGAAATGCACATTCTTGTACTTCATCGATTCATTCAGGCAATTTTTTTCTTTCTTTATTCCCTTCTTTCCTTGATAGTTATTTTTCTTAAAAATACTTCATGAAAAACTTCTTTCTCAGCAATCTTATGTTTATATTCACTTCTGACCTGCCTGAAATAGTAATACAATAAGATAAAAATAGGCAATAATAAATAACATAAAATTTCTTAAAAGTTATCCATCTAAAATTTGCCGCATGAGATAGTTTATAGTTGAGACCTCACCTTGCGGAAACTAAGAAGTAAAGGAATGAGAAGTTCAGTTCACACAGTATTTCCAAGTGAGAAATACGATAGAAAAGCATAATTACGTCCAGTGGCGTATTTACGATTTTGTTTCGGAAGGGGCTTTCCTAACTTTCGGGTGGAGGAGCTTTGCCTGGAAATGTGAAAATTCTGCAAGATATTTCAGTTATTTTATTATAGTAAGATTTCGGGGGGGGAGGTTAAGCCCGGAAGTCCCCCTAAATACGCCACTGATTACGTCATAATCATAATAGCTATCGCTTTTCTCAGCTAAATCTAACACATCAACAAGTATCTGTAGTCGCTCGCCGAAGACTGAACTTCACATTGAGAACTCTATACAGAACGCGTTGCTGTTTGTTGAAGCAAAAAGTAGACAACCCAATATATCATGAGTCTACTGATGGCGTGTTAGAATCTTACTTTTGGAATAAATTTCTCAGTATATAACGTATTTTCAGTGTGATATTTGGGAGGGGAGCTTGGAAGAAATTTCCGGGCTTTAACCCCCCAAATAAGGCCTAGGGACGCCACTGTACATATAGTCGTCTTCTGAAAATCAAAACGAAATTAGGTAAGTAAATATGTATATTTTTAAATAAAGTGCTTACATACTGAACTTGCATACAATAAAAAGTCTCATATCACAGAAACAGACACTTTGTATTGGGTCCGTTATTTCCCTTAAATGACTACATAGTAAACAACAAGATGAAAAAAATAAGACACATGCTCAAATTGGTTATATTTACATATTATCCATACACTGAATAACTTACGTTTCGATTCTGTTTCTTTTCCCATCCCCTCTCTCTTTTGCAGGTACCGTAAGACATGGTTACTTTGCACACGATTTAAGGAATTTTAAAGAAAATCGCATGTAACTTAGAAACGTAATGATTTAGAACACTGTATTTTAAACATATTATAGCTAGATATGTGTGGAAAACATTCGTATAAGTTCATTAGTAAACATTCAGTATGACCATAGTTACTGACACCCCATAGTTCGGGTCACTTTACACAACATACAAAAAAGTATGTTAACATACGAATATAACGTTTCTGTGCAATGTTTTCCCTTCAGAATTTATACATTTTACTTTCTACATAAAAGTGCATACAGTTTACAAATATTGATTTGAGAACGAGGGTACTGGTATCGATACTAAGTATGAATTACCAATATTTGTGAAGAAAATTATGTATTTTCTGGTACCGGCACAGGGACTACATTCTAATAGTTCAGCATGTCCCACATAAATGCCAACTCAGGAACAGAAAAAAATCCCCGTGAACTGATTTGCCTGGGTTATTCCTTATACCCAATAATATCATCCCAACCGTAATTAGTGGAAGATTTACGGAGTTTGAGACTTTCAGGCTGAAGTCCACCCAAATTGCATGATTTCTTTTTCAAAAAATCTAATGCTAATCATCGAGCCGTTGACAACCCTAAACTCGGGCCGAGCAGCTATGAACATGTTTGGCCGACGCTCTATGAGTTTTAACAATTTTTGGCTCAAGCCCGAATACTTGTTCCTCCGGAACTCAAACCCAGAACCTCGTGACCGATGTCCTTCCCTCCTGAAGACTCCTCGAAGACCGAGATCGACAGTCAACTAGTTTTAAGTATTTCAATCCAAACCGCCGACCTTTCATGGTTATACACAGTGTTATAATAATAATAATAATAATAATAATAATAATAATAATAATAATAATAATAATAATAATAATAATAATAATAATTAGTAGTAGTAGTAGTAGTAGTATAATCATCATCATCATCATTGATAATTATACTGTCTATGTAGGATATTTGAAGAGAGTACTTGGAACTACACAGGGTTTAGCTCAAATTGGCTCGACTCGACTCGAAACTTGACCCAAATTCGAGTCGAGTTGGAAGAAATTTTTCGAGCCGAGTTTTCGAGTCGAGCTCAAAGATATCTGTTTCAAGTTGAGTCGAGTTTCAAAGAAAACTCGCACGTGCCCATCCCTAAGTATTACAGTCTTCATTGATAAATCAGTTGCGTTAAAATATTAAATAATACTTTTGATAAAGTGCATAGTTTCAAATATCTAGGATCAATATTAACAGAGGAAAATCATATTCACGAAGAAATTAAATGTCGACTAAAAGCATGGAATTCGTGTTACTATTCGGTTCAAAATCTCTTGTCGTCGCGAATTCTGTCGAGGAATTTGAAGCTTAAAATATACAAAACGATAATTATGCCTGTTGTTCTGTATGGCTGCGAAACATGGTCACTTACTCTGAGGGAAGAACATAGACTGAAAGTATTTGAGAACAAGATCCTGAGACGAATATTTGGACCCAAGAGGAACGGGTATGGGGAATGGCGGAAACTTCATAATGAGGAACTACATAAGTTATATGGTTTACCCAACATTGTTAGGGTCGTCAAGTCTAGAAGGCTTAGGTGGGCGGGTCATGTAGCTAGAATGGAAGAAAGTAGAAACGCTTTCAAAGTCTTGACTGGAAGACCAATCGGAAAACGACCATTAGGAAGACCTAGGCGCAGATGGGAGGACAATATTAAGATGGATCTCGCAGAGATTGGAATGCAAAGTAGAAACTGGATCCAATTGGCTAAAGATAGAAGTCAGTGGAGAGCTTTTGTGAACGCGGCATTGAACCTCCGGGTTCCATAGGCCATAGAGTTAGTTAGTTTGTTAGTTATTGATAAATCAGTGGTCACCCCTAGAAACCTGGAACGGTGAAACGGATGTCAAATCAGGGAGTTTCTGGGGCAAACTTCTAATCTCCATACGTTGTTATTTATCATTATACCCATTATTACAATTTTGGCCTATTATGATTTGAAGCTAATTGAACTTTCATTCTCATTTGTGAAAATTGTATTATATGGAATATGATTACTTATCATCATTAACAGGAGATGGGCAAATATGGTTTTTCCGAGAGAAATGGAAAGTTTCGCCAATAGGGACTGTTGCTTCCCTGATATTTCTGCTTTACTCTAGCAGAATTATAATCATTGATAATATTACCTCTGCCTTATATTAGCATGTTTCATAGTAAAATATATAACACTAAAAATATGCAAAATACAAGTCAATTACATACTATACAGTGACCCTGGTGGAATGAGTGGTTACGCTCGTCGCATTCTAATCAGTGCTTGGGTTGAATTCCCTGTGGGACACAAGTGGCTCGTGTCTCACGTTAAACTATAGATCCCGTCCTTTGGACGTCATCATAATCCCATAGAAGATAATGGCAAACCACCATGGGCTTACCTTGCCAAGAGATATTCGGGTTAAAGACCTACTTTCGGGCAGAACACTCATCATCATATAATGTACACTCATGTCCAAAATTATTGTCGCGTGTCTATAAATATGTTGTTGTAGGAATATAATTTGATAACGAATTCTCCCGGTATTTCTTATAATGTTAGTATGTGTATAATCAGCAAAGACATGTATGTGGTAAATTTCATGTCAAAAGAGCAGTAAATAAGAACAATAAAACGAAAATAAAACTTTCTTGTCCATTTAGCAACATTTTGTTTTACTCACTCTAATTTTCGTATTTATAATTCTTTTCCTATGAAATTTACCACAAATATACATTTCCCGATTATACACATAGTATCAGTATTAAAAGTACCCCGCAAAATCATTATCAAATTATATTCTTACAAGAAGACAGTTATAGACATGCGACAATAATTTTGGACATGAGTGTACATCGTTAGTTGTTTTCATTTTTTAAGTTCAGTTTTCTTTCTACATCACTTCAAGTGCAGGACTTTTTTTTTTTGCGCTAGTAACCTCACCTTACGATACGTACAAGTAAAGTGAGACATTCACCAAAAACAAAAAAAAAAAAAAAAAGAAAGAAAGAAAGAAAGAAAAGAAAAGAAAAGAAATAAATAGCTGCAGGCACGGGTAATGTTAGATGCGTGGTATTCGCAAAAAAAAAAAAAAAAAAAAAAGTTTTTAGTATTTGTTGCCAAGGTAACTCTATTATCACTGGCATGGTACTGTAACTTATCATTTAATATTAGCAATGTCCGTTGACTAAATACTAGCCCGGTTTGTGAAATGATGTTCGGGAAGAGAAACCGAAGTCAAATAGCAGTAATAGGTGAGACAATACAAAGAATGTATCTGCAGCACACCAACAAAATGTGCTCAAAATTATAGCCTATTTGTGAGGTCCTAGAAAGGATAATGACTCCAGCTTTCTGAATTTCTCGTAACCTTCTTTAGACCACCTGATTTTCTACTCAGTAAAGTGTTTTTCCTTTGATTTTCCCTCAGTGATTTCGGTCGCTACTTTGCCACAGAACCGAGAATATTTATAAAACAAGAATGCCCTTCTGATAAGGATTGTGAAGAGGGACGTACGCAGGGGGTGGATCCTGGGGGTCGGGATCCCCCCGAAATTTCGACTTTTGTATAAATTTAGCCTAAGTTTAGGGGCAATTTTAGGAATTTTGATATAAAATACCCTCATTTTGAGTTTGTACCCCCCCGAAATAAATTCCTACGTACGGTACGCTACTGATTGTGAATTATGCGACCACCCCCGCCTGCTTTACATTGCTTTCAAGCTCTTTACTTCTTCTTTCGCATAGGCAAAGTATCAAAATACTTATAGTCTTTACTGATGAGTGATAAACATAACAGTTATATACTTGATAAAAGAAAGACAGAATTTTTATGCTGAAGACGTCCAGTTGATAGAAAAGCCATCAACATTTAGGGTATTCGGTGCACTAAATTACAAATCAAAATCTTAAACTAACAATTTATCTAAAAATTTAATTAAAAATCTATCCAAGTAATGAATGAAAAATTAAGAAGAAAATTTTGTCAATAGTTTCAAAATTTACAAATGACATTTAACTTTGTCCGTTCCCTCCTGGCAGCTAAATTTTCGCCTCGATTTTTCTTCCTTCTTGCAGAAGATAAAGGCCGCTCTTCTTCCTTTTCTGAGATGGCATTTTCCTAACGATACTTTCTTCAAAGCTGCACAAACACAGTGCGGAAGCAAAACAAAAACACACTATGCGTTCGCCCTGGAATTCGGAGATTACAAACCTACCAACAGAGAAAAGGATTCCCGAACGTGACATAAGCAGCCGATTTCGAACGAACTGAACTCGTATTTCGCGCCTCCAAGAAGTTGAGTGAGGCAGACTGCAAGGAATAGTATCACTCCGCGCTGACGTCAGAAAGTGGGTGGGTCTATGCTTGCAGCAAACGCCGCCTATGCTGGCTAGATTTTTTTAAACGTACCATTTTCTTTTTTACGTAATAGTTTTGCTAATATGCATTCAAAATAGATTTTGATTTCAGGAACGTTTAGCAAAAGGTACAATCTACAAATCCCTGTTTTTACTTTTTCTTTTACGCAACAATTTGTTTCTCTGTTGAAGAGTAATTGATAGACAAGCTGTCAATTCGATATTTTATTAATACTTTTATTAATTAAAGTTATTTTACCATGCTTATTGGAGGAAAGAACTACAGACAACTGTTACATACAATTTAATCTATCTAACAAAAAAAGAGCACAACGATATCTCACATGATAAGAGAATTAGAGCGAAAATAGATTACCATGGATTTAAATGGCAATAGCGAACTTGGACAGAATGCAATAACTCCTCTTAAGTATCTGACAGAGTATATATCAGGCACAGTATATTGTAGAACGAACCACGGGTTAAAGTAACTGACAACTTCCTGATATCTAATTCTGACTGATAGTAATCAGAAAGAATATTAGGATATTGTAGGACTGGAGTAGTAATCGCCCCACTTGAGGCAAATTTGGACTTTGACCCCGACCTTTGTGACGTCATAGGTCAAAGGTCAATGACCTTAGCCCAGGGTCAATGACCTAGGGGTACTTAGGACCATCCCCTTTAAATTTTGGCAGGGGTACCTTGGCCCACCCCCTAAATTTTGGCAGAGGTACATAGGACCACCCCCCTTAAATTTTGGAAATTGCCAAATCTAAAAATTTGGTATGGTAGCCTAGGACCACAGTATGTACCTCTATCAGTATTGGGGGTCTATGTCGTTCCCTTTTATGGGTAAAAAATTGCCAAAAATTGAATTTTCGGAGGTTTTTGACCTAATTTATCCCCTTGGATGAGGTGTTTTTTTACCCTATATGGTTATATGGGCGTATACAGGGGTCCATTAGCTTTCATAACATATGGGTATATTAATGCACCCCTTGAAAAATTTGGGAGGGGTACCTTAGCCCACCCCTTAAATTTTGGAAATTGCCCAATTTAAACATTGGGTATTATAGTACAGGACCCTAATATGTATCATGATAAATTTGGGTGGTCCACCTCGTCCCCTTTTAGGGGTACAAAATTGCCAAAAATATAAACGTAAGCAATACGTTATACCACGTGTTTGGTTTTCGGCCTAATTTATCTCCTTGGATGAGGTCCTATTACCTTATATAGTTATATGGGCGTATACAGGGGTCCATTCCCTTTCATAAGACATAGGTATATTAATGCACCCCTTGAAAAATTTGGGAGGGGTACCTTGGCCCACCCCTTAAATTTTGGAAATTGCCAAATCTAAAAATTGGGTGTGGTAGCCTAGGACCATAGTATGTACCTCTATCAGTATTGGGGGTGTATGTCGTTCCCTTTCATGTGTAAAAAATTGCCAAAAATTCAAATTTCGGGGGTTTTTGACCTAATTTATCCCCTTTGATGAGGTGTTATTACCTTATATGGTTATATTGGCGTATACAGGGGTCCATCCCCTTTCATAACATATGGGTATATTAATGCACCCCTTGAAAAATTTGGGAGGGGTACCTTGGCCCACCCCTTAAATTTTGGAAATTGCCCATTTTCAACATTGGGTATTATAGTACAGGACTCTAATATGTATCATGATAAATTTGGGTGCTCCACCTCGTTCCCTTCTAGGGGTACAAAATTGCCAAAATATAAACGTAAGCAATACGTTATACCACGTGTTTGGTTTTTGGTCGATTTTATCCCCTTTGATGAGGTGTTATTATTCTATATAGTTATATGGTCATGTATAGGGGTCCATTACCTTTCATAAGATATGGGTATATTTGTGCACTCCTTTAAAAATTTGGGAGGGGTACCTTGGCCCACCCCTTAAATTTTGGAAATTGCCCAATTTAAAACATTTGGTATTATAGTACCGGACCCTAACATGTATTATGATAAATTTGGGTGGTCCACCTCGTTCCCTTTTAGGGGTACAAAATTGTCAAAATATAAACGTAAGCAATACGTTGTACCACGTGTTTGGTCTTTTGGCCCAATTTATCCTCTTGGATGAGGTTCTATTACCTTATATGGTTATATGGTTATGTATAGGGGTCTATTCCCTATCATAAGACATAGGTACATTTGTGCACTCCTTGAAAAATTTGGGAGGGGTACTTTGGCCCACCCCTTAAATTTTAGAAATTGCTCATTTTATATATTTGGTATTATAGTACTGGACTCTAACATGTATTATTATGATAAATTTGAGTGGTTCACCTCGTTCCCTTTTAGGGGTACGAAATTGCCAAATTTTACTACAACCACGTGTTTGGTATTTTGGTTCAATTTATCCCCTTGGATGAGGTCCTATTACCTTATATGATTATATGGTTATGTATATTGGTCCATTCCCTATTATAAGACATGGGTATATTGATGCACCCCGGGAGGGGTACCTTGGCCTACCTCTTTATTTTGGAAATTGCCCAATTTAAACATTTGGTATAATAGTATAAGACCCTAATATATATTACTATAAATTTGGGTGGTCCATCTTGTTCCCTTTCATGGGTACGAAATTGCCAAATTTTAGTACAACCACATGTTTCGTTTTTGACCTAATTTATTCCCTTGGATGATGTCCTATTACCTAATATGATTATATGGTCTTGTATAGGGTCCATTTTCTATCATAAGACATAGGTACATTGATGCACCACTTTAAATTTTTGGGAGGTGTACCACAGCCAATCCCTTAAATTTTGGAAATTTTTCAATTTAAGCATTCGATATCATAGTGCATGACCTTAATATGTATCATGATAAATTTGGGTGGTCCACCTTGTTCCCTTTCATGAGTAAAAAAAAAATTGCCAAAATATAAAGATAAGCAATATGTTGTATCACGTGTTTGGTTTTTGGCCCAATTTATCCCGTTTGATGCGGTCTTATTACCGTATATGTTTATATGGTCATGTATATAGGTTCATTTCATAAGACATGAGTACATTGATGCACCCTTTAAAAATTTGGGAGGGGTATCTTGACTCATCCACTCAGTTTTAGAAATTGTTTAATATAAGCATTTGGTATCTTCGTACAGGTCTTCAATATGTACCACTATAAATTTGGATGGTCCACATCGTTCCCTTTCATGGGTAAAGAACTACCAAAAATCAAATTTCGGAGGTTATTGACCCCTATTTAATACGTTATATGGTTTATTACCTCTATATGTTTATGTTCTCTTTTAAATTTGGGAATTATCAAATAACAAAATTCGGTAAACGTTTTCTAGGACCCATTGGTATTCCTCTTATGACCAAATATTCAAAATTTAAAGGTTATTGACCGGCTTTATTATTGAATAAGTACAGGATTTATTACTTTTTCATAAGACACAGGTGTATTTGTGTACCAATCTTAAATTTTGGGAGGGGTACATTTCTTATTGTCATATCAATAATTGGTAATTGTTCTTTGGGTAAATCATTGTGATCACGTGATCAGTTATTGACCTATGATGGGATTAGGAGTCCAGGACATTGGTACATTTAAACTTTGTAGGATAATTTGAGAATGCGTCATTGGTATTGATTATTACAGCCAAATATAAACGTAAGCAATACGATGTACCACGTGATTGACCTTGATGAGGTAGTGTACAGGGATACATAGCTAACCTTATTGAATCTTATGACTCATAGTCTTAAGGGAATATATGCTACAACACTGGCAAAGTTATTGTTGATGCAATTTGATTGGTTGATCACTATCTTTCGTGCAATCTGATTGGCTGATCACTATCTTTCGTGCAATTTGATTGGTTGCTGATTTTCAAATCTTTGCTGCATTCAGTTTTAAGTTTTGTTTAACACTTATTTGAAAATTTTTTGTTTGAAAGTTTTTGTTTGAAAACTCTTGTTTCAAATTTGTTTTTGAATTTTTTTTGTTTCAGAATTTTGTTTGAAATTTGTTTCAAAATTTTATTTGAAATTTTTTTGTTTGAAATTTTTTGTTGCAAAATTTTGTTTGAAAATTTTTTGTTTAAAATTTTTTTGTTCGAAATTTTTGTTTTGAAATTTTTCGTTTCCAAATTTTTTTTCGATTTTTTTCAAAATTTTGTTTGAAAATTTGTTTTGTTTCAAAATTTTGTTTGGATTTTTCGTTTCCAAAAATTTAAGTTTGTGCACTCATTAGTAAAGAACCGGAACTGTTTAGAATAAAAACCTCTGGCAACATTGTGGTGCAATAGTACACGTCAGAACACGATAATGCAACGTCATCAGTTTTGCATCATATATAAGTATCGTTCGAGTTAGTATTCATGATAACGTCATCATGGCTACTTGTCTGCAGTTTCTAAACACACGTGATGTGATGAAATCATTTACCAAGATTACTGATTTACAACAGAATGTACCTCATAGAATCTTAGCTAGCCAAATGATACCTACAAAGTTTGGATTAAGAATCGTAGTGAAGCTTGAAAATGATAAGAATATAATTTTACCAGCAAGATATTTTCCCATGGAGGCATCAAAACAAGAAGAACTGCTGCGTTTCTTAAATACTGGATCTGTATCTTTATGTTACAAAGGATTCTTGGGTCGAAGTCATCAATTTGAATTTAGTACATAGCCAGATTCGTCAGCAATTGTGATGAAATCATTAATTCAAACGTCAGCACATTAGACATAGTTGTATGAATTTGGTTGGTCAGCATGACGTCAGCAACTGTGATGAAACCATGAATTCAAACGTCAGCACATTCCTTTCCTATGACGTCAGCCGTAGTTCTATAAATTAACCAATACACTGTCATCCCACGAAATCATTTGAGCAAGTGCTTTTCAGGAGGAAAGATGTGTACTTCTAACGATAAAGAGTTCATCTTCGCAAGCTATTATCCAATAAATATATTTCAAACAAAACATGTGATGATTGGTATCAGTGCTAGAACATTTGAACCAGTGATTCGATTGGGCAAAGCAGAACAATTTGGTGTACAACTGACCTGTGAAGAATGGCAAATATTATGTTCACGAATCGACCAAATGAACGATTATTTTCATGATGAGCTAAATGTGACCATAGTCAAATCATTAGGCTCAAATCATGAAGTGGTGCTACGTACAGTCCTCGAAGAGAAGATGGTGCTGTTACGTAAAAAGAGTACATTCCATGTCCCTCGCAATATGGTGTATCTAACGCAAACAGAATGGAACAAATTCATCAGCGTATTTCAGTGTGTGAAACATGCAGTGGAAGTGTGCAACAAAACAAGTATATTCCTGAAAAAGTACTATTTTGAAAAATGTGTTATGCATATTGTACAACATGTATCTAGATATTGTGATGGTTGTCAACATCGTTCGTGGGTGCATACCTGTATTGATAAACAGTTTATTTGTGATCAAATGGACATTGAGTTTCCACCAATTGATATTGCAATAGACCTTAAAAGACTTCAACTGGAATTAAAATTATATGCTAAAGACAAACTAGTGCAAGAAGTTCAAAATACATTGTATCGACAATATCCAGATCATATATCTGGTATGGATGTATGTGGAGTGTAATAAAATGATCCATTTGAATGAATTGTGTTTTTTTTCATTTCAAGTACAACCCTATGTTCTGACGTGTACTATTGCACCACAATGTTGCCAGAGGTTTTAGTTCTAACAGTTCCGGTTCTTTACTAATGAGTGCACAAACTTTTAAAAATGTCAAACCAAACTTTGAAACAAAAAATTTCAAACAAAACTTTCGAAACAAAAAAATTTAAACAAAAAAATTTGGAAACGAAAAATTTCAAAACAAAAATTTCGAAACAAATTTTCAAAGAAAAAAATTCAAACCAAATCTTCTTCTAAGCAGTTCCGGTTTTTCACTAATGAGTGCATAAACTTAAAAATTTGAAACCAAAATTTTCCAAACAAAAATTTCGAAACAAAAATGTTCAAACAAAAATTTTAAACAGAAAAAAAATCGAACATTTTTTTAAACTAAAATTTCAAACAAATATTTTTTTTAGTTTTGAAACGAAAAAAAATTTAAAATTTCAAACGAAAAAATTTCAAAATTTTGAAAAAAAATTTCAAAACAAAAAATTTTTTAAACAAAAATTTTGAAACAAAAATTTCAAACAAAAATTTCGAAACAAAATTTTCAAACTAAAAATTTCAAACGAAAAAATTTCAAACCAAAGTTTCAAACAAAAAATTTCGAAACAAAAATTTTTAAACTAAAATATCAAATGAAAAAAAATTTCAAACCAAAGTTTCAAACAAAAAAAATTTTCAAACAAAAATTTCAAAAACTTTTTTAAGTGTTAAACAAAACTTAAAACTGAATGCAGCAAAGATTTGAAAATCAGCAACCAATCAAATTGCACGAAAGATAGTGATCAGCCAATCAGATTGCACGAAAGATAGTGATCAACCAATCAAATTGCATTAACAATAACTTTGCCAGTGTTGTAGCATATTTTCCCTTAAGACTATGAGTCATAAGATTCAATAAGGTTAGCTATGTATCCCTGTACACTACCTCATCAAGGTCAATCACGTGGTACATCGTATTGCTTACGTTTATATTTGGCTGTAATAATCAATACCAATGACGCATTCTCAAATTATCCTACAAAGTTTAAATGTACCAATGTCCTGGACTCCTAATCCCATCATAGGTCAATAACTGATCACGTGATCACAATGATTTACCCAAAGAACAATTACCAATTATTGATATGACAATAAGAAATGTACCCCTCCCAAAATTTAAGATTGGTACACAAATACACCTGTGTCTTATGAAAAAGTAATAAATCCTGTACTTATTCAATAATAAAGCCGGTCAATAACCTTTAAATTTTGAATATTTGGTCATAAGAGGAATACCAATGGGTCCTAGAAAACGTTTACCGAATTTTGTTATTTGATAATTCCCAAATTTAAAAGAGAACATAAACATATAGAGGTAATAAACCATATAACGTATTAAATAGGGGTCAATAACCTCCGAAATTTGATTTTTGGTAGTTCTTTACCCATGAAAGGGAACGATGTGGACCATCCAAATTTATAGTGGTACATATTGAAGACCTGTACGAAGATACCAAATGCTTATATTAAACAATTTCTAAAACTGAGTGGATGAGTCAAGATACCCCTCCCAAATTTTTAAAGGGTGCATCAATGTACTCATGTCTTATGAAATGAACCTATATACATGACCATATAAACATATACGGTAATAAGACCGCATCAAACGGGATAAATTGGGCCAAAAACCAAACACGTGATACAACATATTGCTTATCTTTATATTTTGGCAATTTTTTTTACTCATGAAAGGGAACAAGGTGGACCACCCAAATTTATCATGATACATATTAAGGTCATGCACTATGATATCGAATGCTTAAATTGAAAAATTTCCAAAATTTAAGGGATTGGCTGTGGTACACCTCCCAAAAATTTAAAGTGGTGCATCAATGTACCTATGTCTTATGATAGAAAATGGACCCTATACAAGACCATATAATCATATTAGGTAATAGGACATCATCCAAGGGAATAAATTAGGTCAAAAACGAAACATGTGGTTGTACTAAAATTTGGCAATTTCGTACCCATGAAAGGGAACAAGATGGACCACCCAAATTTATAGTAATATATATTAGGGTCTTATACTATTATACCAAATGTTTAAATTGGGCAATTTCCAAAATAAAGAGGTGGGCCAAGGTACCCCTCCCGGGGTGCATCAATATACCCATGTCTTATAATAGGGAATGGACCAATATACATAACCATATAATCATATAAGGTAATAGGACCACATCCAAGGGGATAAATTGAACCAAAATACCAAACACGTGGTTGTAGTAAAATTTGGCAATTTCGTACCCCTAAAAGGGAACGAGGTGAACCACTCAAATTTATCATAATAATACATGTTAGAGTCCAGTACTATAATACCAAATATATAAAATGAGCAATTTCTAAAATTTAAGGGGTGGGCCAAAGTACCCCTCCCAAATTTTTCAAGGAGTGCACAAATGTACCTATGTCTTATGATAGGGAATAGACCCCTATACATAACCATATAACCATATAAGGTAATAGAACCTCATCCAAGAGGATAAATTGGGCCAAAAGACCAAACACGTGGTACAACGTATTGCTTACGTTTATATTTTGACAATTTTGTACCCCTAAAAGGGAACGAGGTGGACCACCCAAATTTATCATAATACATGTTAGGGTCCGGTACTATAATACCAAATGTTTTAAATTGGGCAATTTCCAAAATTTAAGGGGTGGGCCAAGGTACCCCTCCCAAATTTTTCAAGGGGTGCATTAATATACCCATATGTTATGAAAGGGGATGGACCCCTGTATACGCCAATATAACCATATAAGGTAATAACACCTCATCAAAGGGGATAAATTAGGTCAAAAACCCCCGAAATTTGAATTTTTGGCAATTTTTTACACATGAAAGGGAACGACATACACCCCCAATACTGATAGAGGTACATACTATGGTCCTAGGCTACCACACCCAATTTTTAGATTTGGCAATTTCCAAAATTTAAGGGGTGGGCCAAGGTACCCCTCCCAAATTTTTCAAGGGGTGCATTAATATACCTATGTCTTATGAAAGGGAATGGACCCCTGTATACGCCCATATAACTATATAAGGTAATAGGACCTCATCCAAGGAGATAAATTAGGCCGAAAACCAAACACGTGGTATAACGTATTGCTTACGTTTATATTTTTGGCAATTTTGTACCCCTAAAAGGGGACGAGGTGGACCACCCAAATTTATCATGATACATATTAGGGTCCTGTACTATAATACCCAATGTTTAAATTGGGCAATTTCCAAAATTTAAGGGGTGGGCTAAGGTACCCCTCCCAAATTTTTCAAGGGGTGCATTAATATACCCATATGTTATGAAAGCTAATGGACCCCTGTATACGCCCATATAACCATATAGGGTAAAAAACACCTCATCCAAGGGGATAAATTAGGTCAAAAACCTCCGAAAATTCAATTTTTGGCAATTTTTTACCCATAAAAGGGAACGACATAGACCCCCAATACTGATAGAGGTACATACTGTGGTCCTAGGCTACCATACCAAATTTTTAGATTTGGCAATTTCCAAAATTTAAGGGGGGTGGTCCTATGTACCCCTGCCAAAATTTAGGGGGTGGGCCAAGGTACCCCTGCCAAAATTTAAAGGGGGTGGTCCTAAGTACCCCTAGGTCATTGACCCTGGGCTAAGGTCATTGACCTTTGACCTATGACGTCACAAAGGTCGGGGTCAAAGTCCAAATTTGCCTCAAGTGGGGCAATTACTACTACTGGCCCTTAGGAAGTTAATTTTTATCGTGTGTTCCGTGTCTTAAAGCAGCCACGGAAACTTTTCCAACGGTTTCTAATTGACTTGTAGGAAAACACAAGTTTATTTTGCTTAACATTGGAATTAAAGTTTTTAATATTTTTTCACTTTCCCAGTGTATATTGTCCTGATCCTAGGTAATTATTACACATGGAAGCAACATGCTTATTCGCCTTTTATCTGTGACGTCATAGCCCCCAGTCTTCATACCCGTGCTAGACAAAGTAAAAAATGGTGAATGAATGAGCTTCTATTGACAATGAATATATGACAAATAAAAAAGGAAAGGAGGAGGATGGAAAGGGATGGGGGCATCAATATATTCATTTTAATATGGGACAATCCATCATGCAAATCTTACAAATACGAAAAAAGTTACCTACGCTGTACTATAGGTGTTATGACGTTATAAAGCAACAATGAAGTAAGAGGCACAAGTGATTTCCTCTTTTCTCTAATGGCATCGCGTATTTTTAAATAACGCTCGACACTAGCTATATGAGCTAAATACGCGGTTCTGATTGGTTGAAGTTATCCGTTTTTCACCACGTAGCACACATATAACAGAAATCAAAGCCTGCTGCTGTCAGTCTTCGTGGCTGAGTTGGCTAGCGTAACGGGATCGTAATAATAATGCTTTTTTGGCGTGGGTTCAAACCCGGTCCAAGGAAAGTTTCTTATTTTTAAAAAAGTTTTCATAACACTTTTTTCATTAAAATAAGATGAAAATAATACTGATGAGGATTTGCTTACGTTACGCGTGCAGTTTTGCTATACGAATCCATAGTATAAGTAGTAGTAGTAGAAGGAATGGGTTAGAAGCCCGGAAAGGCTCGTTTTTTCCCACCTTGACTCCCATGATATAAATTAACCTCAGCTACTTCTTCAATTTTCTTCTTCTTCAATTTAAACAAAGTGACAACTTTCTTCTATTACTATAATACACAATACACGCACCAGAAGGTTTGGACAACCGCAAACTGCAAAAATCAGAAACGCGTAGCTATTCGTCGAATATGAAAAAATATGAAATGGCATCACCTACCTGTACCACGGACAACGGACCTAATGACAAGACGATTGTTCAGTTTTTTTCGTGGATATATTGACTTTCAAAATTTTATAACACAACTATTTTTCACTATCTGAAACCACAAAGTGATAAATTTTGTTATGGACTAATGAATACTATTTATAATAATTTATGTTCATGAAATCACAGCCATTTGTAATGGTAGCTGTAAAATATACTTAAATGACTTTATTCACTATGGGACTTATGCAGAGTCGTTCTGACGTTTGATTAGTGACATACTAAAGAGTAGGACACATGTTTCCTGCAGTAATCAGACTTTTAGTACGACTCTAATAACACTTCAATACATCTCAGCATTTGACCTTATTTAATGAATTCATGAATTCTGTCCCCATATTATCCTCTGTTATCTAGAATCATCTGATTCTGCAAGCTATTTGTATTTAATAATATTTTACGGTTGCCCAGAATAATGCAATTCAATTTGAAAATGTGTATTAATACAATGTATATTGGCCTTAAAGACTAAGGGCCATATGCAGATATGTTTTAAAGCATTATTAACATCTTACTAAAGATCTGACTACAGCATTAAACATAGTCCGACTTTTGCAGACTCCTTTTGACGTTCGACGAGCGTCATACTAAAGGTTTTTCTACTGCAGCAAACATATGTAAAGTCGAAGCCCTTAGTATTGCTCTAATCACACGTCACGTCTCTGCATAAGGCCTCCTTAGTCGGATTCTTTTGTATTGCTCTAATCACGCGTCTGAGCGACTCTGCATAAGGCCATAATAATCTAAATTCTACAATATGTTAGTTAAACTAGAAACAAATAGTATGAATAGTCAACAAGTAGATGATATCTTAGATTCTCATCTAAATTATAATAAGAAAACTGTTCACTAAACACAGCAAATATCTTTTTTTTTTTTTTTACATTTAAAAAATAAATACAGTGATATTATGTTCCATTGAAATTAATACTGTATCACTTATATATTAAAAAGTTAAATTTTGATATTTGTTAATATTATTTTAGATTTAGATAATTGTACTTGTTTAGATGTATTTCTTTTGTACTTAAATGCGACTTTAAAATTAGCATGCGAGATGTATTTACATGGAATGGACAGATATGTTTTTCTGCGTGTGTTTTATTAAGATATGGCGGCAATTGTGTGACGTCACAACAGGGGCCATGCCTTCTGCCGACATGGTGGAAGCTAAATAATAGATAGCGTTGTAGATGGAAGCATTATTTGTTGTCAGGTTTGTATAACACTTTAAAATAGGAATTAGTAAGTGATAAAATATATGAGAAGTAATTATGTTCTTAAATACCTTGAAATGGAAACAAGGTGCACTGAGTGTCACTAACTAGATGTACGAATTATGATTCTTGTATGGTTTTGTCAACAGAAAAACTGTCTAAAGATAAGATATTTGTTTCTGGTACAGATGTTAGTGCTGATTAAGTAAATCGTTTTGGTACAAATAAAAAACATCGAGGAATGTGGTTAGGGTACGGTTAAATGCATGAAGTGACTTCGAGTTGTCAAAGTTACAATTGTTATATGGAATTTTAAGTAATAAATCTTCATTACAATTTTTAAAAATATACTTTGCATACTGCATTATAAGAAATTCGGATACAGATCGATGTTAACATAAGTTATATGTCAATATTTCAAATATCCATCAAATATAGAAATGTCCTAATTTTGTGTAGTAAATTTCATTGAAAATTTAAGCTTTTTGCATTTCATTTTGTTCAAATAAAAGAAGTTGGTGTAATTTGGTATGTGGTAGTCATGTAATTTTTGACTGAAGAATTGGACTAAAATTGTTTAGTAGCTTACATATAAAGAAAAGAAGTAGCAAAAGAATCGATTTAAGTATATCATTGCGAAGAGTAGATTCGTTAGGTACTAGTTCCTCGAAGCAACTAAAATTATTTAATTACGGAAGCTATTGAATGCATATCTGTTAGCAAAAATTGCAGCTACATTCCATCTGGAGGCATATATTCCATTAAGCTCCACCGGCTTTTCAACATGATAATAAATACCTCTGAATAGATTAGGTGAAGTTACGTTAGGTTTGGTTTCTTTCACTTAATTCATAGGTTTGGCCTGGCGGTGCTTATCGGAACTTTACTTCATTTGGACATGAGAACCACAAGAACAATAGTTTGAAATCTTAGCTGGTCTCTTTTTCAATGCATCTGCTACTATACTGCCCACTAAAACGTGGGGGTTAAGTTCCAAAGTTGGGCGTTGTTTCCAGCAAAATTTTTAAAATTTACAGGTAAGATATGGCTAATTTGATCGTTTGTGTGCTTGATAATATATAGGAGTCTCGAAAAATCTGTTTATGTCTTGTATATAAGCGGTTATAAACATGGGACTATACGGCGAGCGGAGGGAACTACTTGGCGCAAGGTAACCGAACAGTTGCATTGTTGGAAAGAAACGAGCGGGGTTATATGGTTTGTCCGTCCAAAATACCTTTGCTTCTCTATTGTCTTCGAAAAGAGGAAAACTTTCAGTTCAATCCACTCTATATGAGAATTTATTTGGTTAATTAGGAATAGGAGATAATAATTGAGGACTTTGTCATTATAAATTGTGGGTGAAAAGTCACACCTGAATCCTGTGCGGCAGTTGGTGCTGGTTAAGAAATTGGGACCATAAATTTGTAAAATTAGCAGAAGGAATGTGGAATGTTATTTGTACAGATCAATGTATAGTCAGGAGCGAACGTATGTGAATCGCTGATTTGAGAAACTCATAAGTCAGTAATGCCATAAGTGAATGATATGTGACGTTTCTCAACTCAGGAATACTTGTTGCAGCACGATATTGCACGTACTATTAGCGTGACTTGTGACATATCACTACCCAACGATATAAGCTATCCTTCAAGAATCAAAGCTGCATATGACTCATTTTCGGCATATGGCTGATTTACGACGTTTCTCAAATCAATGATTCATATATCGATACCTTTACTCGTTATAATATAGGAGACAGAAATGCAAAGTGCGTTTCTTTTTTAAGAGATGGAAGGGCTCGGAGGAAAAAAAAAGTTCTCAGGGGTTTAGCTTAGATTTTTTTTTAAAATGCTTAAATTTTAGCGGAGAAAGGACATTTTGGTTGAGATACACCATATATGTGAATTTTCTCTGGATTCTCCTGTTCCCTCTCACTTTTTCATTCATTCATCATCATCTCCTTTAGCTTATATAGATATGCGAGGTACGTTAAACTGAAAGATTTTACTTGGAGAGACAGCAGTGGTTCAGCCTTTGATTTGCCATTATAATACGTAAAAAAAATTCATTACTGAATTCTGAAAATCCTGTTGACAAGAAGTCAGAGGAAATCGGTCATTCAATAGCAGAGAAAAAGTGTAAATCGGAAATGCAGCGGGTTTTCTAGTTGCAAAAAATTGTTTATGGAGCTATCAAGGACAAAAATGTTGTAGTTAAAAGTTTAATATTGTTAGCAGTGACTCTTCTGAAAATGTAGTGGGTTTCATGGAACAAGGTCATCGTTTAGAATTTACGGCTAGAGTGCAGTTTATGCCGAACAAGTGATTTTGTCACTAAAAGTTCACTGTAACTATATGTAACATTTATTGAGTCTCCTATATTCAAGGTAGGAAATTTTTAAACACTGTTCGCAAGTTTATTATTTCCAAACATCTTGACGATAAAACAGAAAAGGAGGAGAAATTCTGTAGGTAATGATCTAAATTACCCAAAACAGCTATTTATGACTTCAGTTTTATAAAACAATCACTCTGAAGCTCAGAATAAAATATATGTTCCGAACGGAGAACAGGATGGAAGTAAGATTTTGTACAAAAGCAAAAATGATTGCGTCTCTCTCTTGGTTTACGTTATGTTTTCCTTGCCTGCTAGATTGAAGATAGGCAATCAGTAAAACACATAGGCCTATATCAAGATGTACAACTTTCAGGTACTTGATTAAATAGTTAGGCAAACAAAACAGCACTTTGGGATATGTGAGTTGCATAATTTATACTTGAATATAACAACTGCAATTTCAGTTCGAAACCCAATCAGAACAGCCAATCGACACTGGACTCTCAACTACTGAATACTGTAAACGTTCTTTCTTAATTAGAGAATCCACTTCAGGGGAACAAAAGTGGTACTTGAACAAGAATATTATAAAAAGTGAAAAACAATTTAAAATTTTCTTTTCCCTCAAAAAAAGGCGATTTGTACTTTCGAGCGCCGAAAGGGAGAGAACAATATAGCAATCTTGAAAAAAAAAAAAAAAAAATCGATTTCAGGATTTCAACGCGACAAATTTTTCTTTTAGGCAATTCATTCATTTTTGATTAGTTCAATAATTCCGACTCCAAAAGAACTAATTCTTCGTAACAGTTCCTTCAATGTTCCGAAGAACCAGTTCATCTGAAAAGGAATCGAATTAAGAATCATGGCGATTCCTGCTGTCATTCTTTCGCTAATTATTTTAAACATTGCTTTTTGAAGTAACGAAAAGTTTACTGTCCACTCTTAGAATAGTTCTAAATTAATCAGTATTTCAATTATTCAGTGTTTAAAATAATAAACGAATTTACTTCACCAGGAAACACCATATTTCCCAACTTCACCAAATTGTAGAAGACAATGCATAGAAACCTAAAACTGCCCATGATATCGGAATTCTTGTGCCAAAAGCCAGTGAAGTAATTGATGAAGTTTTATTCATTTGAGGAGGAGGAGAAGCCCCCGCTTACCCCCCAACAAACTACCATTGTATATAAAAATTAAAAAATGTATATTAAAGGAAAAATAACTACATGCGTACAAAATTATATAGATGAATACAATTCAGCTGCATGCCTCATAAACGTTACATATTTGCCACTTTCAGTCGTTCTCCACGAAAGGTGAAAAATAACTTACACTTCTTGTCACACGAAATACAATACGAAGTCTTATTTAATTTCAGTATTTCCACATAGAAACAAAATTTGTAACAACTCTCTTCTGTGTTGCAAACTTCACTTGACAAATTAAATGACTTTAAATTACAGAGAAATTCCTCAGAAAATAACTCAACGAATATAACGTTCCTCACTAAAAGTATTCTTCAAATTTCAAACTCGGTACATTTCACTCTCATGAGACCAACAAATGATTACTGCAGCGTGCAAGCAAGGTGACAGAGAAACCATCTGATCTCTGTTCCCTGCTATACAAGAATCACTCTGACATAGTGACTGGAACAGGTTTGTTTAAAAAAAATCGAAACAATTTTAACCGAAAGAATCGAATCATTGAATCAAAAGAGTCGAAAAAATGAATGAGTTGCCTAAAATAAAGACTTGGTTTCCATGCATATTTACACGTTTCAGGCCCATACATACTGAAAAAGTGATTTTTCGGCGTCCGTTTGTCTTGATGTACATCACCTAGAGGCCATATCGTTCAACGTATCTCAACTAAATTTTAAACTTCAGTTATTTATGAGATTTGCCAGGGGAAGGAGATCGATTTTTTCCGTACCCATAAAAAAATAAGAGTAGTTTATTTAAGGGTAAAAATTGAAAATTGCAATTTTCTCAAACAGCTGGAACGATTTTGTGTATACTTCATAAATACACTTTTAGAAAACAACCCCATATTGTGATAGGCCTATGTCATTTCTCTGAAAAAAAAATATATATTCTGTTGCTTTTTTTTTCGGACGATTTTCTCAAAAATGACTCTCACGATTATGTTCATATTTTATAATCATTTCATAAATAATCTGACAGTATGGTATAACTCATTTGTGTAGAAGGAAATGTACTAGGGATTTTTTTTTGACGATTTTCTCAAAAACGATTCAGGCAATTTTGTTTATATTTCATAAATAGCTGGTTCGTTAATAACTGTAATGTGTAAATTATTCCGTACGATAAAAATTCACAACGGATAAATTACTTTTGGGATTAGATTTCTTTCCAGACTACTCTCAAAAACGACTCAGGTGATTTTGTTAATATTTGGTAAATATTTCGTTATTATTCCTATAATGTTGACTAAATGACTTCCATGAGAATATGTAAAGGAATAGTTTTTTTCTGATTTTTTTTTTTTTTTTTTTTTTTTATACCACACATTGCGATTTTCTTATTATTTTATAAACAGATATTTCACTAATAACCATATGTCAGGTGACTTCTTATGGAAAAATTTACAAGTGGTAGTTTACTTTTGGGGCTGAATTTTCTTTCGGCGAAGTCTCCCCAAAACCTTATAATTTTGTTCGTATTTCAGAAGAAAATGTTTCATTAATAATTGCAGCACAACATGATCTGTCTTAATGGATTGTAGCGAGAAAGTTTAGTGCGGTTGCCCGTATCTTATTTTATGGAGAAACAAAAAGTTCCGTCCAATAAAAGACTGCTTTCTCGCATCTCTACTTTTTATCGTGTAGTACTGCCTAAGGTATCAATTATGAACGTAGTGTACTGATTCGATATATAACTATACAAGTGTCCCAAAGCTGCCCCACACGTAAAGCAGAGAGATTTACGTCATATAAAGTTTTTCCCCACTATTTATTTTTGCGTGTATCACTAACGCTACTGCTCCCTACGGATTTGCTCCGCTCCTGCTTTCTGCGCTAACTCGGTTATATACACATTGACGTTCCCATTAAACCTTAATCAATCAGTTTGACACTTTTTGCTATAATGTGACCACCTTACACAGGTCGGTTACTGGTTTTTGCATAGTAGTTTTTATAGCATACTAGCTGAGATGCTCATTCTTCTCATGGGAAAATAAGTTTATGGGGAATATTTAAATCTTCTTCCCCATAAAATATTTATTTCAGTGAAAGTTTAATAAAAAAAAAAAAAAAAAATACAGAAGATTCTACTTTTGACGCAAATGTTGAAACACCGTATTTCCACAGAACACACCTTTAATCGGATTGATAAGAAAAAAAAAGTTTGAAGTAGCTACTGTCTATCTTCTAAAAGTCATTTTAAACGGGACAAACGTTTCGCCGATCCTGAAAACTATTGAGTTCGACGCAAATTCTGTCATTTTTGACATTTTATTTTTCACCTCCCCACCTCACTCTCTGCAAGTGGGGATGAACTGAAACAGTATTGGGAGTATCACTGTTTACTTCAGCGACCCCGAAAACTGTGGATTCGACTTAATATCAGCCATTTTCTATTATTTTTATGTCAAAATACTCCCCCGTAGGGTGCTGATGGAGCTGAACTTGAATTTAAATGACGTCTTTAGTGTCATTCTTTATCTAAGCGACCCTAAAAACTATGTTTTCGACACTAATATCGGTCATTCTCGATGATTCCCTTCGGTGTGCAAGAGGGAGTCTTATGCTAACTGGGGGACAGAACTTAAAGGGAATCGAAACCTTTCACCAGTCAACTCATGGACCTCAAAAACTATGGATTTGACACTAATATCGGTCGTTTTCGATAATTTTTTATGTGTTTCACCCCTTCCCCTCAATGTATGCTAGGGGATCTTATTCTGGTGGTATTCTTTTTAGACTGCAAGTAATGTGTGTACACAGTTTAGTTAAAATTGCTCCAGGCGTTTCATAGCTAAGGTGAAATACACATAAACAGACATTCATCTATTTATATATAAAAATGTCACTACCCTGGGGGACATGGTGGCTTATTGGTAAAGCGCTATCTGATGCGTGAAGTCTCTGTTTCGATCCTCGGCTAAGTATGTGATGGACATCATGTACATTCATGTCCAAAATTATTGTCGCATGTCTATAAACATGTTGTTCTAGGAACATAATTTGATAACGAATTCGTCCGGTATTTCTTATAATGGTAGTATGTGTATAATCGGCAAAGACATGTATGTGGCAAATTTCATGTCAAAAGAGCAATAAATAAGAATAACAAAACGAAAATAAAACTTTCTTGTTCATTTAGCAACATTTTGTTTTATTTATTCTAATTTTCGTATTTATAATTATTTTCCTATGAAATCTACCACAAATATAAATTTCCCGATTATACACATAGTATCAGTATTAAAAGTACCCTGAAAAATCATTATCAAATTATATTCTTACAAGAAGACAGTTATAGATATGCGACAATAATTTTGGACATGAGTGTACGTGGAATTTCTCGGAATACTTCCGTTTCCTCTCACAGTCTCATTTCACTAGTTCTTCCATCATCATTCACTTGTCTTAATGACTCGTCTCCCTTCCTAACTGGCATAATCATTGGATGTTAAACTGAAAGATTTCACTTCATTCTTGTCACCATGCTGTATTTGTACCTATAACGGTTAAGCCCTCTCAGGAAAGTCAGCATTCAGGAATGCATTTCCTCTTATAGGAAACAATGTTTAAAGATCCGAAGTGTACATCAAACTTAATGCAGTGGTTCACAACCTGTATTGAATCAACTTTGAGACATGTACCAGTAAACGCCTCCAGGGGCAACAACAACGCACAATACTACGTAGTCACTACCTCATAGAAACTTATAGTCTTACACTGCTATAATTTATGTTAATAAAAACATCAAGTAAGTATGTCGCGAAGTCGTAGACTTTCAGTAAAGTGTGTCGTCAATCAAAAAATGATTCGGAGCCACTGACAATATATGGTCTCTATTCTTAACCTGCACGGAACAGTTTGTCTCAGTAAAATTAGAACTTTTCCCCTGGTCCAATTGGCATCTTTACGCAGACATGAAGAATGGTTCTACTTTCAACAGTGAGAAAAAAAAGTCGCATTAGCAGATGCACATACTCTGGAGCCTGCTCCATACAGACGCACCCCATACACATCCTCCTGTGTCTGAGGCGTATTATGTCCAATTCTATCCTGAAGTAACCACCCCGGACCTAGCACAGTGCGCCATGCATAACTTATCCGTAAAGATACAACAAAATTATCTGTCGCAATACACTTTTAAAACAGTTCTACAGGTGTCTGCGTAAAGATAATTGGAGCGTGATGTAAAGTTCAACAATTCATGTTTCTGTTTAATAGATGACAAAATATAATATTGGTCATAATAATGATTAACAGGGGATCTTGTTTTTAACCTCTTACCGGTAACACTTTCTGTTACTTCTTACGGAGTAGAGGAGATATAATTACAAATGGACTACAGTGACTAGCCAACTGCTTCACCTGATTTGCTGATCTTTTGCATAGGAGGTTGAGATAAACCGTCTTTATTTCTAAAAAAGAGTTGAAAGTTTCAAGAAACAAAGTAAAATCACACTTTCTTGTAATTTCAATATAACAAACTAATAGAAAATAAACGAAAACCTGCTGCGCATAAAGCGAGTTGATCTTGTTTCTTTTCCTTTTTTTTTTTTTTTTCATATTGGGATCTTAAAACGGTTCTTCAGGAAAACAGATGAAGACTTGTGGAATTTATTTTCTGTAACATCCTTCAGCAAGTAAAACACGATGAGTAGAATCTTTAAAATTATAATTTTTTATAGAAATATATAATGATTTGTTTGTTACTTCTATGTCTGATGCATGAAGTCCCTGGATTTTGTGGTAGACAAACACCATAAGGCTGGGTGTTCTCTCATTGCCTCCCACTTTTTTCATTCTACCGTTATCTTCCATCTCATTATCATCGTCTCCGTGAACCTCGGTGCGTAATCGTTGGATGTGAAACTAAACAAAAAATGTTCCTATATTTTTAAATTAGACCCAAAAATCTATTTTAAATTAAATTTCATGGCAATTCAAGCTTTTGCTAGGAACAGTAATTTAGATATTTAAAATCTAAGAATACTGCTGATATTTCATTATGTTAAAGTAGCCCTTACACATTTTAAACTTATAGTCTCCTATGGCTGAAAGAAAAATAAGTTTTTGTAACAGCATTCATTATTAGAATATCTGTAGCTTACATGTATGTATATTTACGTCACTTCACACTTAGTGACGATTCCACGCGCCGATGAAAAACCAGAAATTTTGCATCTTTGCTTTTCTGAGGTAGACCGATGTTAAACTGAAGTCCATATTTGTATTTATGCTTAACTAACAACTACCTTTTTATTTGCTTGTCTCAGACTGATGTATTTACATCATACTTTCTTCATATTACACAACTTAATGCAATGCACGTTCCTGTATGTATCCAAAATATAATTTCCAACCCTGGAATCATCCGAACTTAATACCTTAACATTCTTTCATGAATTTTTAAACATTATTTTTGTGCCATGAAATTATTTTATGCGATACTGCAATATTGTAAATAAAAGGGAATTTCAATATCATCGAAATTATTCTCTTTCTCCTTAGAAATGGAAATTTCAGCAAAGCCGAAGTACATGTTCCTTCGTTTTAAATTAAAAGTTTGTACACTGAGTTACAGATCCAGAGTTGGCTGGTTTAAGCCATGGTGGCTTAAACCAGGTGTTTAATAATAATAATAATAATAATAATAATAATAATAATAATAATAATAATAATAATAATAATAATAATAATAATAATAACTGGTTTAACCCCCCCCCCCCAAAAAAAAAAACGAAAAATGTTTATAAAAGTGCAAGTGTTCGTAAAATCTTGATGAACACACATTTGTGGGTTATCACGTGTCACTCCCGCATATTATTCGTATTATATTCACACCTAAATTCCCCATTCATTACCGTACTCAAATAGATTATACTACAAAAGCAACTTTTTATTATATAAGCTTATCAATGTTTCTTTTGTGATTTTTTTATAGTTTGTTTTTATTGTTATGCAATTGCAATCAAAGAAAAATTTTAAATATTGTTTCGTTTTAATAATGTTTACTATTGATAAAATACATCGAAATACCGTACTTTTTTGGGGAGGGCCATACAAACCCCACGAGAGGCATTTACTGAAATCAGAAGTATCTTTGGTATCTTTTTATGTATAAATGGGTCAGAGCCAAAGTGGACTCAAATAATTCTTATCTTTATTCACTTTTCTTACTGATATGCAAATGAAGTCGTTATATTTCTTTAACTTGGACTAATAAAAGTCGTAGTGAACTAACTTGGACTTAATTAGTTCTTCTGTACTCTGCAGTATTTTGAAATTGTCCATATACAATTCTTTGTAATGGTTTCACTTGTGTAACTGTTTATATTTTTGTTCTTCTTAAATGACTCTTGACAATTAGATAATTATATTAAAAGTATGTAAAGATCAGTACAACGTATCAGGAGTCCTTCGTGAGTGAGTCGGCAGACCTTCGCATTTGTGGCCAATTAGTCCCAGTTTCGAGTTCAAATGGAGGACAATTTCTCTCGGATGTAAGCCAAGAAGCGGTTTGGATTCCGCTTTAAGCTTATGTGACCACTTCCAGCATAACCTGGTTGTTGCATAATAACACCAAGGTGAAACAAACTTATTTCTGTCCATATGTGACATAAATACACAGGGCAAATTATTTAAACCAAAAAACCTAGTTCAAATAAATAAATAAATAAAACAGGTTTAAACCCCCAAAAAAACTTTTTTTTTGTTTTTCAATAAAAAAAAAAAACATGGTTTTTGCCAACCCTGTTCAGATCTCAAACTTCAGCGAATGCACAGTTTCGTCACTTTCTGACTAAAGAAAGAAAATTTTTAGTATTTTATAAATGTCTCCTTTTCTCTTGTGGATTGGGATTTCTTGAAATCGCTAAAACTCATGTTCTGTTTTTAATGAAGAGTTCATATGCCAAGTTCCATTTGTCTAAAGCGAATGATTTGTGAGATACACTATTCTTGGAGGAAATTTTGAACGCCTCTTTACCCGCTTAGAATGGATATTTAAAAAAAAAAATCCTCACCTACCTCTTACTTTCGTGACAAAAGGAGTATTCTGTTCAAAATTCACATTAATATCTGTAGTAGTATGATTTGGGCGAATCTAGGAAACGCTTTTGGCGGAATGTGACATATATTCTGAAAGAGTCAATGCTAATTAGGAAGTAAATGGATTCCCACCGCCATTCTGGATTTAAAGGAGCTAAGTGTTACTTGTCAGAT